>NW_006209806.1:2296879-2306058 GCF_000334495.1 Tupaia belangeri chinensis | reverse complement strand
TGGCTGACCACGGTTCGAGTCCTGGACCTGGTGGCTTGCTTTCTCACTTCCCCTCTCTCTCTCTCTGTCTCTCTCTGGTCAAAATTAAAAATGAATGGATGAATAAATAAAATTAAATAAATAATTTTAAAAAAAGAATTATTCATTTAACTTTATTTATTTATTTATCTATCTATCTATTTATTTATTCTCATTTGACCAGAGAGAGACAGAGTAAGTGAAAGAGAGAGACAGAGAAAGAGAGAAAGCAAGCCACCAGGTCCAGGACTCGAACCATGGTTGGCCATGTGGGAGTCCAGTGCCCTTAACCACCAATGCCACCTGCTGGCCCCCTAAGATTTCTTAATTGTGTTTTGCAGAGAATGAAATTGATATGCATTTAGTTTATTTATTTAAGTTTTTGCTATAGGGGATGTGTGCTTGCTAGAGAGAGAGAAAGAGGGAAAGCAGAACCCCCCCAGGGGGAATGGCTATGCCCCAATCCCTTCTCCTCTATTCTCTTGGGATTTTTGGGCACACACGCACACACGCCTGGCGTGAGTTTCAAGCCACTGGGTCCAGCCTTGCACTACTGCGTTGGCCATGAGGGATCCAGCGGCCTTAACCTCCATGCCTGCCGGCTCTCAGGGCATCTTCATACGGAAGCCCCAAATCCCCGCAGAGGCCCTGAGAGCCCGTGGGGTTGTGGCCACACCCCTAACGACTGTCCCCGCCCTCCCGCTAGACGCCCCAGCTGGTGGAGGCCGAGGAGGACGTGTCCTATAACTGCTGCCGCCGGGGCAAGGTGCGCCTGCAGGTGCAGATGGACAGGAGCACCTTCCAGCCGGGCGAGAAGGTCGTGCTCACCACGGAGATCCGCAACCAGACCAGCAGGTGCCTCAAGACCGTGCTGGTCGCCCTCTACGCCCACGTGCGCTACGAGGGCTTCACGCCCAGCGCCGAGTGCCGGGCGCGCGTGGAGAGCAGCGAGCTGCTGCGGCAGGAGGCCAGCACGCACGTAGCCGCCTTCGCCGTCACCAAGATGGTCAGCGCCTTCAACCTGCCGCCCGTGCTGTCGCTGAGCGCCGCGGCGCAGGACGGCGAGCTCATGAGCACGGACTACGAGCTGGTCGTGGCCGTGCACCTGCCCTGGTCGCTGAGCAGCGTGCGGGCCCGGGTGCCGGTCATCGTCACCTGCCGCCCGGTGGACGCGGCCGGCTGCCCGCGCGCCGAGGAGCGGAGCCTTCCCCGAGAGCCAGGGTCACCCGGATTCAGCGCGCAAACGTCTACATATTAAATGCTTTATCAGACTTAGGCTGCCTCTGTGGCCTGCTGGGTGAGGCAGCTCGATCCCACACGGCCTATCATGGTTCGAGTCTCAGCCCCGGTGGCTAGATGAACACCCTGGCCACGTGTGCATGGGTGCCCTAAATCCCAACAGGATGGAGAAACGGAGGGATGGCAGTGACCACACCCCATGGCGAGGGTCCTGTCTCCTCTTCCTCTGTCGTCTGTCTGAAAAGAAGCTTCTCAGACCCTACCTGAAGCCCTTGGGGAGAAAGACCCTAGCTCTCCACGCTGCCTCTGCCTTACCTCGCTCCGCCCCGGCCTCTCTGGGCTCACACTTCCGGAGCCGGGGGTCCTCGGCCAGGGGTCCCCCCGGGGGGGGGGGGCCCTGATAACCAGCCTTCGGTTGTCATGGCTGGGGGGCAGGAGGAACTCCCTGGCATGGAGAGGGCGGAGGCAGGGATGCGGTTCAGTACCCCAGTGCCCAGGCCAGCCCCACAGTCAAGAATTATCCAGCCTTGGGACCAGCAGATGGAGTAATGGCTACATCACTGGACTCCCACAGAGTCGACCGCAGTTCAAGTCCCAGACCCGGCAGCTTAAAACACACAGGGCACGTGTCCATGCGTGCCCAAGATCGCAAGAGGAGAACGGATTGCAGCGTGGTCATCCCCCCCAGGGGGCGATCTCTCACTTTCAGTCTCTCTTGTCTCTGGCAAGCATGCGCACCCTATGACAAAAATCTCTCTAAGAAAAAGAATTATCCAGCCTCAAGAGTCCAGGGTACCAAGGAGGTGGGGGAGCCCCGGGCTGGGGCAGGTCCCAGGGCAGGGAGTTGCTGAGCCCGGTGGCCACTGTGTTGTGGCTTCTGTCCAGCCAGAACCCTTCTCCCCCTTCAGCTTCCCAAGATCCTCCTAGAAAAACACCTACACTCCTCACCCTCGCCAACCCATCAGCAAGCCTCGGTGAGCCTTCTCCCGAGTTACCAGAACCTTCCCACTAGCCCCTCCCGCCTGGTCTGACTCACCGTCATCCCTTACCTGCAGGAGGGCAGAGGCCCCTGCCTGACCCCCACATTCACTGCTCCCTGGATCTGGCTGCTAGAATGCACACATCCAAATCCAGGGTGCCCAGTTCCATTCGAATTTCGAAAGAACGGGAATTTTATTCCCAGTATAAGTATGTCCCTCGACGTGTATGGGATATACTTACACTCTTGGGAAACTGTGTGTTGGGCTGGCCCGTGGCCTAGTGGCTAAGGGCTGAGTCCTAGAGATTTCACAGGACTCAGTAACCCACGTCTTGGTATTTACACACAGGACAGGAAAACGCTCCATCGGAAACACACTTGTGCGTCCATGTTTACTGCAGCATTACTCACAATCGCTAAGCCAAGAACCGACCTCAGAGTCCAGAGGCTGATGTCTGGGTGGGCAAACTGGCACACATAGCCATGGACTAGTACTCAGCCGTGAGGAACAATGACATCCTGTCATGGGGCTCAGCGTGCATGAAGGCAGAGGACTTACTGTTGAGCGAAGGGAGCCAGACTTGGAAAGAAACACACGGTATATCCCCACTCAAGTTGCCTCATTTTTTAAAAAAAGATTTATTTTTATTTCTTATTCATTTTTACTTTGACCAGAGAGAGAGAGAGAGAAAGCGAATATGAGAAGGCAACCCGCCAGGTCCAGGACTCAGACTGCGGTGGGCCCTATGGGAGTCCAGCACCCCAACCCCCAGGCCACCTGCCGGCCCCGCTCCCCACTCGGTTTGTACGGAGTGTCTGCACTCTATGGCAGAGTTTGAGCGATCTGAAGATGTGATGGTGGAGAGGGTGGGTGTGGATGGTAGAGGCGGTACAGGGGGAAACTGGCTGGGAGATTGTGATGGTGAAGGGTGAGGGAACAAGAGGGAAAAAGGAAAAGAAAGGGAGGTCGAATCCCACATGGCTGACCATGTGGTTCAAGTCCAGGCCCCAGAGGCTGGAAGAACATGGGGACGTGTGTGTGTGTGTGTGTGTGTGTGTGTGTGTGTGCCACCAAACTCAACAGGGTGGAGAAATGGGGAAAGGATTAAAGCAAGGTCACCCCCACTGGTGGAGCGTGCTCCCTCACTCTCTCCCTCCCTCCCTTGCTCCCTCGCTCGCTCCCTCCCTCCCTCACTCGCTCCCTCCCTCCCTCGCTCTTGTGCTCTCAGGCAAGCACAAGTCCTCCAGCAAAACTTAAATTTTAAAAACAATTTGTTGGGGCCAGTAGGGGCGTGGTGGTTAGGGCTGCTGGACTCCCACATGGCCAACTGCAGTTCAAGTCCCGGACCTGGCAGCTTGCTTTCTCACTTTCCCTCTCTCACTCTCTATTTTTTTAATCAAACTAAAACAAATAAATTAATTAAATGAATGCATAAATAAAATTAAATAAATAATTCTAAAAAAAGAACTTTAAAAAAAAAAGAGGCTTTTGCTATAGGGTGTGTGCACTCGCCAGAGAGACAGAGACAGAGAGACAGAAAGCGAGAAATCACCCCCCAGGGGGGATGGCCACTCCGCAATCCCTTCTCCTCCATTCTCCTCTTGGGCACACACACACATATGTCCTGCATGAGTTTAAGCCACCAGGTCCAGGACTCAAACCACGGTCGACTACATGGGAGTCCAGCAACACAGCCATTACACCAACTGCTGGTCCCAAAAGTTAAATACTTCTTTAAAAAAATTGTCTGGGGGCCCACAGGTGGCGTGGTGGTTAAGGGCGCTGGACTCTCACATGGCCGACCATGGTTCAAGTCCTGGACCTGGTGACTTGTTTTCTTGCTTTCTCTCTCTCTCTCTCTCTGTCCCTCTCTGGTCAAATTAAAAATAAGAAAACAAAGTTAAATAAAAATAATTCTTTAAAAAAAAGATTGTTGTCTGACATTTGAAGTTAAATGAATGTCCTAAATTTTATTTTTTAATTTGCTAAAGGGCATATGTACTAGCCAGAGAAACAGAGAATGAGGGAGGGGAACAGGAACGGGAGGAAGCACTTCCCCGTGGGAGATGATCACCCTCCGTCCTGTTTCTCCTTCTCTCCGCCCCTTCCTCCTTTCTCCTTTAGGGATCATGGGCATGTGTGCAAACTGTTTTCCAGGCAGCCTGGTCTGGTCCAGGATTCGAACCATGCTGCAAGCCACATGGGATCCAGCCGCCTTAGCCACCACGCCACTGGCTGGCCACAGGCATCTGCAACCTTTTTAGGGATGGCACATCTGAAGCATTCAGGAGGCTCAGCAGACAGACCAGGCCACATCCTTCCTCCACTCAAAGCCTCCATCGGGCCGGTCAGTGGTGTGGTGGTTAAGATAGCTGGATCCCACGAGGCCGACGGCGTGGTTCGAGTCCCACACATGGTGGCCTAAAGACATGCCCGTGCGTGTGCATGTGTATCCACAATCCTTTCTTATTTTTAAAGGATGACTTTATTTATCTTTATTTATTTATTTTAATTTGACCAGAGAGAGAGAGAGAAAGTGAAAAAGCAAGCCGCCAGGTCCAGGACTCGAACTGTGATCAGCCATGTGGGAGTCCAGTGCCTGTAACCGTCACGCCAACTGCCGGCCTCTATCCAAAATCTTGAGAGGAGAAATGAAAAAGATTGCAGTGTGGTCATCCCCCAGGAGGGGTTGCTTTTTCACTCCCCCTACTCCAGCGAGTGCCCTGGCCCCGTCACGAAAAGAAAACAAACCCAGGGTCAGCAGGTGGCACGGCGATTAGGGCGCTGGACTCCCACAGGGTCGACCATAGTTCGAGTCCCAAACCCGGCGACTTGCTTTCTCACTTTCCCCCTCTCTTTCTCTGTCTCTGCTGAGCTCATGTGTCCTGTTGCAGATTGGAAAATAATAATAAATAAAATACTGAAAAGAAAACCAATCTGTATCAAATCCCCACGACCCTTAAAACCAAAAATGTTCGCCTTGGCTGACAAGGGCCTGCGTGGTGACACCGAGGGGCTGCTTGGAGCCGGTCTTCCAGGGTAATGACTCCGAAATATCTCCCAGACACCCTCAGGCAGCAACACACCTGCACCCGCCCCACCCCTGCCTTGGGTGCGCCATCAGTTGTACAGCCCGAACGGCAGGGCCTGCGGCATTCCAGAACATTCCGGAACATTCCAGAAGATGCACCATCTCTGTAGGGCCGTGCCAGCAGACACTTGTTCTTGTGCAAAAAAAAAAAAAGAGGGGAGAGAGGAGATACAAAACACGGATTAAATCATTTTTCAAATTCACTTTTTTAAAAGGCAATATTCATTTTATTTCATTCATTTTATTTATTATCATTCTTATTTTTCAATTTGCTATAGGACAGGTGTGCTCACCAGAGAGAGAGAGAGAGAGAGAGAGAGAGGCTGCCGAGTTTGGGATTCAAACTGTGGTCGACCCTGTGGGAGTCCAGCACTGCATCCACCACGCCACCTGCTGACCCTATTGTTACTAGTTTTTAAAATAATTATTTTATTTAATTTTTAAAAATTATTGTTACTTTAATTTGAACAGGGAGAGAGGGGAAGTGAGTAAGCAAGCACCAGGTCCGGGACTCAAACCGTGGTTGGGATGTGGGCGTCCGGCATCTGCTGGCCCCTAAATTCCCTTGTTTTTAATGGAAGAAAGCGGGCCAGGGCCTCCCTCCTCGCCACACTGTTAGAGCTACTCTGAAAACCCGGTCTGGTCAGGGCGGGGGCCCTTTATCCCTGGAGGTGGTCCCTGGGCTGGGGAAGGCTGTGTCTTGGCCTTTTTATTATTTTAAGAATTATTTTAACTTGGTCTTTTTGTTTTGTTTTAAGAGAGAGAGAGATTTTTGCTATAGTGCACGTGTGCTTGCTGGAGAGACAGAGAGAGACAGAGATGGAAAGAGAGAAATCACCCCCAGGGGGGATGGCCACACTGCAATCCCCCTCCTCCATTCCCATCTCAGGATCTTGGGCACGGAGTGGGTTTTCACTCGCTGGGTCCCAGTCTCAAACCATGGTAGACCACGTGGGAGTCCAGCGACGTAAACATTATGCCATCTGCTGGTCCCGCTTCTTGGCTTTTTTTTTCGGTGGGGCCTATGTCACTGGGGATGGTTTTGTGTGTTCCAACGTCCCTGGTCCTAGTCTGGGCTTCCTCAAGGCATTGGAGGTTAAGTCTGAGCCGTCCTCCCATCCTCACAACAGGTCTACAAGTGCCACGCTCACATTTGACTTCTGCTTTCTTCAAAGCTGCGAAGCCAATGCTGCCTCCTCCAGGAAGCCTTCCAGCCATGCCTCTCACTCTCCACTCACCTGGTCTCTTCTTCTACCTTCTATCTGGCCCTGACCACGTGTACAGCAAGGGCCAGTGTCCAGCTCTGCTCTGAGCCTGGGGGGATTCAGGTGGGACCACAGCGAAGTCCTCCTGAGGCCCCAGTGCCCGAGGGTTGTTGAGTGAATATGTACCAACAGCTTTCAGGCCCCTATGTAGAGCGAGCAGTCAGGCCGCCAGCTCGGGATCGCCTGTCAGAGGTGGGGATGCGACTCTGAGCGGGAAGACACCCCGGTCCCTCGCTGGGCTGTCAGCCTCCCTGTTCTCACTTCCCGGGCACAGGGCAGGCGGCATCCCCCCAGATCCCGGCAGTTAGGTGAGGCCAAGGGCTCAGCTCCAGCCCGCCGGATGGAGGAGGTGATGTAAGCCACTTCCGGCCTGAGCCCTGAGAATCCTCCCAGCGGGGGCCAGCGAGTGGCTGGGGGCTAAGGTGCTGGGCTCCCTCGTGGCCGAGTGTGGTTCAAGGCCCAGACCCGGCAGCTTGCTCTCTCACCGTCCCTCTGTCTCTTCGGTGAGCACATGCGCCCTATAGCCAATGAAAATACTACTAATAATAAAAACACCTCCCAGTCCGATACGCAAACCACAGTCGGCCACGTGGGCTTCCAGCGCCTCAACCGCCATGCCGCCCGCCGGCCCCTGCAGCCTGGTTCCTATCAGGTGTTCCCCTAGGATAAGGCACCCCCCCTGAAATGGGAATGATTTACCGCAGTGACTGTCTACCAGGGCTTCTCCACGTCGCGCGTCGACCCTCGTTAACGGGGGACAGGCCGATGTGCCGGGGGGAGGCTGAGAGGCATCGCCCTTTCCCCCCGGGAAGCCAGTGGTGCCCTAGCTGGGGGTGACAACCGAAAATGTCTCCAGACGCTGCAAGGGTCCCCGGCTGAACGGAATCACCCACACCACTTCATCAACCAGACGAGAGGCTGAAGGCCACCCGTCCACCCACGGATGCAGTCCCACGCAGGTGTTTTAGAGGGATTTTTGGTAAAGAATGATTTGTTTTATTTATTATTATCGTTATTTTAAAATTTTGCTATAGGGCACATGTGCTCTCCAGAGAGAGAGAGGGAAAATGAGAAAGCAAGCTGCCCCAGGTCCAGGACTCGAACCACAGTCAGCCATGTGGGAGGCCAGTGTCTCAACCTCCACGCCACCTGCTGGCCCTGTCCCTTATACGTTTTTTGGATCTGGATTCAACGAGACCACGGCTTGTCTGTCATCCCGCCTTCCCCCAGCCAGCAGTGGGGCCTCCCCCGGGGTCTTCACTCACCTGTCCCCCCCACGTTTCACTTCCTGAGCAGCTCACCCCCCACTTCTGTTTCCACGGCCCCCACAGGGTCCAGGGCGGAGCAAGAGCTGCTAGTGTAATAGCCACGTCCGGGGAGGGCGGACTGGCGTGTGGAGGGCAGGACGGAGGGGACCACGGTGTGGCGAGACCCTGCCAAGGGTCCACCCACAAACTCTCCGCTGTGTATCGGGTCGTCGGAAGTCAGGAGGTGTTTTGTTTTTGGTTTAGAATTCTTTTATTTAAATGTATTTATTCTTATTTGACCAGAGAGGGACAGAATGAGAGAGACAGAGAAAGTGAGAAAGCAAGCTGCCAGACCCGGGACTCGAACCATGATCGGCCATGTAATAGTCCAGTGCCCTTAACCACCGCACCACCTGCTGGCCCCAGGGGAGGTATTTTTCTATGCAAGAATGCATCCTGACTTTCCCCACAGCTCAACGGAAAAAAGAAAGGAAAGAATGCATCTGGAGGCCAGCAGGTGGCGTAGTGTTTGAAGACGCTGGATTCCACCCTGGCTGACTGGTTCGAGTCCCGGACCTGGCTGATCCCGGTGCTGTGACTGTGTCCATTCTGTGTGGCCCCATGTCGGTCCTGTTTCTCACCTCAGTATCCCCACATGTAAAAGAGGATTTGTCAACAGAGGGGCTGGGTCACATGAGTAAAGCAGTCACCTCTCTTGCCCCAGCTGGAGTCTTCTAGAAGATTCCGCAGCCTCAGCTGAGCAGGTCCCAGTGCCCCTCCTCGCTGGCTGCCTCCCTGTCTTTGGGCCCAGACTCAGTGGGCCACACAGGCAGGCGTTGGGGACGCTTCCTGTGCGGTGGCCATGGCACCCACGGCGCCAGGTGGGCCAACGGGAGGACACAGCTGGGGCGGCCCACTTCCTGCCCCCGGTGGAGGGGCCTCTTGTGCTCCCCCACCCCCACTCCGAAAATAACCCCCCACCCCAGGAAAGAAAGCCACCCGGGCTGGGCCGGCTGCAGCTGTCACTGAAGCGCCCCACTGGGAATGTCCACAGCACACATTCCAGTCCCCAGGGGTGACCTGGCCTCCCCCACTGTCCAGGAAACATGACCCCCAAGAGCCTGGGCCGGCTGGGCCAAGAGCCCCAGGGAGGTGACTGGGACGTCTCTGGCCAGAACTCCCAGGCCCTAGGCGCCCCCAATTTTCTCCTTGACCCTCGGATTCAGGGGGGGACAGGTTTGTGGCCAGGAAAACAACCCCCAGGGGGGGACAGGTTTGTGGCCAGGAAAACACCCCCCACCCACCCCGGAACAAAGAAGCCAGCAGGAGCGCCCAGAAC
>NW_006209806.1:2288796-2294971 GCF_000334495.1 Tupaia belangeri chinensis | reverse complement strand
CCCGGAAAAAAAAAACCCAGCAGGAGCGCCCAGACCGGCTTGTCCCCCACGCCAACGTGACTGGCACACCCTGGCAGCCACACGCACTGGCCGCTGGCCCTGGCCTGGCCGCAGGGACAAGGCGCCCAGTGTGTGGCGGGGGCCGGGGCTCGGGCCCACAGGCCAGCCCGGAGGGCCAGGAGGCCTGCACGGGGCTAGAGCAGGACGGGCCACCAGGGCCAGGGACACAGCTCAGGTGCAGGCCCAGACCCCGTCTGGCTTGGGGGTGTCCAGAGAGCGCGGCCATTGCGCCAGCCTGCCTGGGCTCTGAGACCCACTCCCCTCCCCCACACGCCCCCTCCTGCAGCGGGCAGCGGGCAGCTGGCGCCGAGGCCGGAGGCCGGGAGGCCGGGCGGGTTGCAGCGCCTGCATGTTAAAAGAGCCCCGGCTTCCCGCAGCTAGCGGGCCAGGGACAGACAAAACCCAGCCACAGCCGGTCGGGCGTCCGCTACACGCGGGCAGGCCTGGCCGGGATGCCCGGTGAGATGCCCGACTCGGTTAAACGGGTACTTCTGTTTGTGTAATTGTACCTTAAGTATGACCCTTGCAATACTGGGGACATACTTATGCTACAAATTACTCGCTGCTCATGCTCAGTTTCTGACGCCACTGGGTATTTTCATTCGCTGAGGCTCACGGTCGGACTCCCCAGTGTCCCATCCTGCCTCTGTCCCTACAGAGAAGGGGACGGCCCTACTGTTCCCCTGGGCCCTAGCCAAAGGCCCACCTGCTTCTTGCAGGCGCCGCCCTCCCTCCCCCAAAGAGGAGAAAAAGGCTCAAAGCCTCAGCCTGTCCTGCAGATCCCTTTCCAGGACTCCCACCAACCCCACTCCCCTCTCCCTGGCCCTGTGGGCTGTGGTTTCCGAATGCTTCTTCCGGCTTGCTCGCCCCCGCAGGGCTATTGCCTAAGTGTGAGTCAGGTCTGTGCCCTCTGCCCACAACACTCCATGGCTCCCGCCTCCCTCAGGATCACAGCCCAAGTCCTCCCTGCCGCCCACCAGGCTCTGCATGACCCGATGCCCCTCCGCCCTCCCTCTGCTCCCTCCCCTCGCTCCCCCTGCTCCAGCCACACAGGCCTCCTCGCTGTTCCTCCAACATGCCAGGCTTGGTCCCGCCCCAGGGCCTTTGCACACGCTGTTACTGCTGTCTGGCCGGGAACATGCCTCCTGTACACAGCCACGCAGAGGCGCTGGGGGAGCCGGACTTAGCACAGAGACAAAACAAAACAAAGAGGATGCTGGGGCCGGCAGGTGGTGTGGTGGTTAGGGTGCTGGACTCCCACATGGCAGACCACGGTTCAAGTCCCAGACCCGGTGGCTTGAAACTCACACTGGGCACGTGTGTGTCCACCCAAAATAGCAGGAGGAGAATGGAGGAGAAGGGATTGCAGCATGGCCATCCCCCGGGGAAGTGATGTCTCCCTTTCTCTCTCTGTCTCTCCAGTGAGCACATGTACCCACAACAAAAACGTTTAAAGAAAAATGAGAATCTAGAAAGGAATAGAGGGGGCCGGCAGGTGGCCTGGTGGTTAGGGCGCTGGACTCCCACACGGCTGACCCCGGTTCTCGTCTCTGGCGGCTTGCTTTCTCACTCTCTCTCTCTCTCTTGCTCTGTCCCTCTCTGGTCAAATTAAAATAAGTGAATAAATAAGTACATTTAAAATTTATGGTAAATTTTAAATACATTCTTTAAATGTATTTATTCACTCATTTATTATTTTATGGCGGGGGGGAATGAGAAAGCAAGCCACCAGGTCCAGGACTCGAACCGTGATCAGCCATGTGGGAATGTCCAGCACCTTAGCTACCACGCCACCTGCTGGTCCCCTTAAATACATTGTTTAAAACTTAAAAATAAAAAAGGAATAGAGCAATAATGAATATGTTATGATGGATGCAGCTTAGATTATACTTGTCTTAAAACCAGTAGAGTCAAACAGACTGTTAAGGGGCCAGCCAGTGGCATGGTGTTAAGGGTGCTGGACTCCCACATGGCTGACCACGGTTCGAGTCCTGGACCTGGCAGCTTGCCTTCTCGCTTTTTCTCTCTCTCTCTCACACTGTGTCAAAATAAATAAATAAAGTTAAATTTTTAAATTCCTTTAAAAAAAAAAGGACCATTAATTTTTTTTCATGGAGGGCGAGGTCCACAAAGCCAAAACATGCCTCCGGCCCCTAAACCACACACAGGGTTGTCCAGGCTGGACTTGACCCCAGGCCTGGCTCAACCTCCCGAGTACCTGGGGCCACAGGTACCACCGCACCAGGTCCCTAAGGTCTGCACGTGGCCTTTCAGGCCCCATAACTGTCTCCTCGCAGCATGCTCAGTGCTGTGAGGGGTCCCCAGGGCTGCCCACCACGGGCCTGGCACACAGCAGGTGTTAAGTAAGCGTTGAGACCAGCGGATGGTGTAATGGTTACGTTGCTGGACTCCCACGCGGTTGAACACAGTTTGAGTCCCGGACCCAGTGGCTTCTCACTCTGGGTGCGTGTGCGTGCGTGCCCAAAATCCCGAGAGGAGAATGGAGGAGGGCCTGGATGCAGCATGGCCACCCCCTGGGGGGTCAGTCCTCACTTTCTCCCTGTCTCTCCCTCTTTTTTTTTTTAAGAGTTTTTTTTTTTCTATAGGGCGCGTGCGCTCACCAGACAGAGAGACAGGGGGAGACAGAAAGCAAGAAATCACCCCCCAGGGGGGATGGCCACACCACAATCCCTTCTCCTCCATTCTCCTCTCGGGATCTTGGGCATGCACGCACACGCGCCTGGCATGAGTTTTAAGCCACCGGGTCCGGGACGTGGACCGCGGTGGACTACGTGGGAGTCCAGCGACATAGCCATTACGCTAACTGCCGGTCCCATCTTCCTGTCTCTCCCTCGAGTGCACACACCCTATAGCCAAATCTCTCTAGAAACATCATTGTTGTGGGCTGACTCGATACCCAGCGGACTGCCGGCCTGCTCACAGGATGGAAGGCGGAAGACGTCGCTGGATGGAGGGGCAGAGGCAGAAGGAAGACACAGCCGTACCTGGCCCAGGTAGGAACCCGTCCGGGACCAGCAGTGCCACCTAGTGGCACAACGGCAGCCTGCAGCCCCTCCCGGGGAAAAGAACTGGGCGTCTTCAGGGCCCTCCCAGGCCGGGGTGGGGGGTGGGGGGGTGAGAGAGCAGGATGGGGGGAGGAGGCTCTGAAAATATTGCTGTGTGACCCGGGGCGAGTTACTCTGCCACTCTGAACCTGTTTCCTCATCCAGAAAATGGCGGGGACTCCGGATAGAGCTCAGAAAACAGCAGCTGTCTCTCACCTCCCGTCCCTGGGGCTATGGGGGACAAAGATGGTGTGTTGCCCTCAAGGGACACCCCAAGGCTGAGAAGTGGGGCCCAGACTGGGGTAGAACAAGGAACGGGGGCGGGGGGAGCAGGTAGCGTGGTGGTGAGAGCACTGACCTCCCACATGGTCGACGGCGGTTCGAGTCCCAGACCGAGTGACTTGCATTCTTCCTTTCTCCCTCTCTCTCTGTCTCTGTCTCTCTTCGGGGAGTGTACATGCCTGTGGCAAATGAAAATTGTAATAATAATGAATAAAAGGGAATAAATAATTCTTAAAAAGATATAGGAACCTGGGCGTATGGAGGAACTGTCAGATTTAGCACCAAGAACAAGAGGAAATAAAGAACGCCTAGCAACATTTGGGACACGCAGTGCATCATTTTCGAGTATAAGTATACCCCGGCACTTCACGGGCTGTGCTCACACCCCTCCCTACGTACTCCTTGTTCACCTGGGACGCAACTGGATCTGGGAATCCTGTATTTTATCGGCCAGGCCCAGTCTCGGGGAGCCTCCCAGGAGGAAGGGGCTGGAAAGGGAGGGCTCCCAGGCGGAAGTTCCAGAAGGACTCCAGCCACTCGGGACCGCCTTCCCCTTCCCCACCCGCACTGGCACATGCACCCTGGTAAATGCCCTTGGCTGCCTCCCAGGGGACGAGGACACAGGCTGCAGGGGCCAGCGTGCAGGCCCGGGCAGGTGAGCCGCGGCCCAGCAGTCGGCCCGGCCCTGACTGTCGCGCAGGGCTGCCACCTCTCCAGAGTGTCCCCGTGGCCACCCTGCCCTCTTAGTCCAAACCCGCCAGGGCTTTGTTTTCCAGCTCACACCTGGGCTTCATCCCCTAGATCAAAACTAGTTTATTTCAGCTTGGTTTCGTTTTTGGGGTAGGGCACGTGGACACACCAGAGAGACAGCAAAGGGGACAGGGGAAGGTGGGAAATCCCCCCAGGGAGGACGGTCACGCCGCAACCCCTTCTCTATTCTCCCCTGGGATTTCGAGCACGCACACGTGTGCCCAGCGTGTCAAGCTGCCAAGTCCAGGATTTGAACCGTGTCGTCAGCCATGTGAGATCCACCACCTTAACCTCTATGCCACCAACTGGAGAAAGATTTTTGCTACTGAGCACATGCGCTCGCCAGAGAGAGACAGAGAGAGAGAGAGAGACAGAAAGTGAGAAATCACCCCCCCCACGCACCAGGGGAATGGCCACACCACATGCCTTCTGCATTCCCCTCTCGGGATTTTGGGCACCCACGCACATTCACCCCACATGTTTCAAGCTGCGGGTCTGGGACTTGAACCGCAGGTGCCTACGTGGGAGTCCAGCGATGGAACCATTACGCCATCTGCTGGCCTCTCGGGTCTTTGGGCACACACTCCTGGTCATTTCTCAAACCGCCGGGTGGGGGACTCGAAGGATGCGATCGGCCGTGCGGGACCCAGCGCCTGCATCACCAGATCACCAGCTGGCCCTGGCTGCTGGGTTAGCGTTCAGCCTCTCGGGCGCACCTGCCACGGCGCTAGCAGCCCCAGCACGAATGAACGCCGCAGGGCTCTAGAACGTTCCGGACCTCGAGGACGCTGCTGCTGACCCTGTCCAGAGAAAGCACCTGGTCACGGCCCCCCACTTCCCAGCACCTGCAGCCAACCCCATCCACACAACCGCAGACTGGCAGACCGTGACCCGGGGCCAGCTAGGTTTTGTGAGATCCGACAGGTTCCAAAGAGTCAGGAAATTTCCACAGTCACAAGTTCCCCGGGATCTGCGAACCGCGGTGGGTCCGGTCCCCACTGGGCAATACGCCCCCTGCTGGCAGAGCGCAGAGCAGCCCTCAGCAGGGACATTCCCTCCTGCTCGTCCCTGGGGCCATCTGAGACTGAGATCTTGGTTCATAGACCAGGAAGGTAAAGAGTAGATAAATATTAAGTTAACAATTATTTAAAAAGTCAGGTAAATATCCTTTACCCTCTTGGTCTATAAACCAATCCTTTAAAAAAAATCCAGGACCGCCCAATGGCGTAATGGATCGGTCGCTGGACTCCCACATAGGCAACCCCGATTCAAGTTTGTGCCTGCATGCCCCCAAAACATCCCAGGTGGAAGATAAAGGAAAAAGGTTGGGGGCATGGCCATCATCCCTAAGAGATGCTTTCTCACTTCCTTTCTCTATCTCTCTGTCTCTTTGTCTCTTTGCAAGTGCAGGTGCCCTGTAGCAATTATTTTTTTAAAAAAAAGATAGAAACCACCAGATGCACATGTTCTATAGCAAACCGAAGAAAAACAAAGAGAGAGAAAAGAAAAATCCAAGTGGCAGCAGCTTCAGGAAGGGGTTGATCCAGGAGTCAGAGGAGAGGGAGGCTGGCCCTTGCACTGCTCGGATGACCCTCTGCGGACCTCAGTGTCCTCACCTGTACAATGGCAATGACAAAGGGGACAGCAGTGTTGGGAAGACTGAGTGGCGGATGCCTGCCGGGCAGGGCAGACAGAGGAACTCATTGTCCTGCCCTGCGGACCCCCAGGATGGAGGCCGTGGCCCCGGGCGCCCTGGGGACATCACGCAGCCACCGCTGGGTTCTCGAAGCCTCAGTCTGGCCCCTGGAGAAATGGGAGGCTCAGGGCACCCGGGACCTGCGCAGCACTTCCCGGATCGCACTCACCGTCCAGGGCTGAGTCCCCAGGTCCCCAGGTGAGGACGGAGCGGCCGTGCTGCGTCCTGCGTGGTCCCGCAGTCCTCCCAGGGGCAGGGCGCAGGGTCCTTCCGGGACTTCCCTGTGGCTCCCACGTCCCGGGAACTGCCCAGGGGCGGAGGC
>NW_006209806.1:2288402-2288621 GCF_000334495.1 Tupaia belangeri chinensis | reverse complement strand
AGGAGGGGGCGGGGAGGGCCTGCCGGGGGCTCCGCTGGGCTCGAGGGCCTGGGGAGGGGTCTCCGGGCCGGGCCGGGCGCGCCTCCTCCGGAAGAGTCCAAGTTCGTACAGCTGGCTCCGGCTTCAGACCCGGTTGTGGGGCGCGGGGGGGACGGGGCGAAGAACCTCCGAGGAGTGGCAGGATCGAGGGGAGTGGGCCGAGGACCCCTGTCCCCACCC
>NW_006209806.1:2286673-2288348 GCF_000334495.1 Tupaia belangeri chinensis | reverse complement strand
GGTCACCGCCCGGAGCCCAGCAGCCGGGTGCGCCCCTCCCTGCCCCAGCTGCTGGCCGGGACAGCTGCAGAGAGGGGGTCGAGGCCCTCCTGCCCTCGCCCGGGGTGGGCGTGGCCGCGGGGTTGCGCAAGGCCTGGACGGGAGGGACCCCTTATCTGCCCGGGTCCTTGTCCCCGCTGGGCCTGGGACCTTGGCCTCCTGGAACTTGGAAGTGGCGTCTGCGCCTGGCCCTGTGTCTTTGGGCCCCCTCCGCCTCCTGGGCCCCGCGCGGACTCTGAGATGAGACAGCCGCCTGGTGTGGGGAGCGGAAGGTGGTTGGAGGGGGTCACTTCAGCTCCAGCCAGGCAGGTCCCTGGCCGCAGGACAGTGCCCAGGTACCAGCCTCTGCCATGGCCACCCTGGGTGACTGGCAGCGAGTGGGAGGAAGCAAGATGTAAGCCAGCCCTGGGAGGGCCAGGCCTGGCCCAGGTGAGCTGGGCTCAGGGCTGAGGCAGGTGAGGAGCATGGCATTCAGGTAGTGCTGGCCGGGAGCCAGGTGTGTGTCCTGCCTTCCCGCCTCTGGGGCAGTGGCCCTGCCTGGCTCCCCACCTTTGCAGCAGGAGTAGAACAAGATGACTCTTCATTGAGCACCCACTGTGCACCCAGCCGCCCTCCCTAGCAGTGGGTTAGAGGCACCCAGGCTCGCTCTCCAAGCACTGGCATGTCCTGCCTAGGGGACAGGGAAGCAAGGCCACTAGGAGGCGGGGCCACCAGCCTTCGGAAGGAAGGTCTCAGCCTCAAGGCCAGGGTTCTCACAGGCTCACTCCAGAGCCCCCGGCCGCCAGCCCTCAGGGCCTCAGACAGCCCTCCCAGTTTGACGGGTGGGAAGATTGAGGTGGACACAGCGCCAGGCCCAGAAGGGCGGGACTCCTGCTTCCTCCAGATCCAGCCTGGCCACCTCGGCCCACCTGGTCTCTCCTGGCCAGAGGGCAGACCCTGTGGCCACAGAGTGCTATGACTCACCTGGGGCACCCTGCCTCCCCGTGCCCCTGAGTCCGACCCCGCGCCCACCATGGCATAGCTGTTTTAGTTTTCAGAATTATTTCATTTTATTAATTATTATTTTTTAATTTGCTGCAGGGCGTGCAGAGAGGGAGAGAAAGCAAGCCACCAGGTCCAGGACTTGAACTGTAGGAGTCCAGTGTCTTGACCGCCATACACCTGTCAGCCCCTCTCTATTTTTATTTTTTTAAACTTAACATTTAGGGGGGCCGGCAGGTGGTGTGGTGGTTAGGGACACTGGACTCTCTCACATGACCTACAGCAGTTTGAGTCCTGGACCTAGCGGCTTGCTTTCTCACTTTCCCTCTTTCTCTCTGTCTCTCTTTGTCAAATTAAAAGAAATGAGTGAATTAATAAAATTAAATAACAATTTTTTTGAGAAGGTTTTGCTATAGGACGCGTGTGCTCTCCAGAAAGACAGAGACAGAGAGACAGAAAGTGATAAATCACCCCCCAGGGGGAATGGCCATGCCTCAGTCCCTTCTCCTCCATTCTCTTCTCAGGATCCTGAGCACACGCAGGATAGGACCAGGAGATGGCCTAACGGCTACATCACTAGACTCCAACGTAGTTGACCGTGGTTCGAGTCCCAGATCCGGTGGCTTAAAACTCACCCCAGCCACATGTCTATGCC
>NW_006209806.1:2274235-2286253 GCF_000334495.1 Tupaia belangeri chinensis | reverse complement strand
CACCCCCCCTGCCTGGGAGCCTGTTAGAAACAGGTCCCAGAGGGACCAGCAGATGGTGTAATGGTTACATCGCTGGACTCCCACATAGTCAAACAGGGTTCAAATCCCACACCTGGTGACTGAAAACACACCAGGTGTGTGTATGTGCATGCCTGAAGTCGTGAGGGGCAACGTGGACCCGGGGGCAGGGCTGGAGGTTGGTGCAGTGCTGAAACGTGGCACTCGGGGAGACTGACCCCCACAGGAAGGTTCTGAGTCACGGTCAGGAGTCCTCCCTGCCTATGCCAGACGCATTGTGCCCATGACCCGGGGTGGTTAAGACTGGGGTGGATTTTTGTATTAGAGCCCTTCCATAAATGCTCTCTCTCTGTCTCCCATGGAACAAAGAGATAAACTTGAGGCACCTGCAGGTGGCGTGGTGGTGGTTAGGGGCGCTGGACTCCCACATGGCCAACTGTGGTTCAAGTCCCGGACCTGGCAGCTTGCTTTCTCATTTTCTCTCTCTCTCTCTTTCACTCTGTCCCCTTCTGAACAAAATTAAAATAAATAAATAAAGTTAATTTTAAAATATATATTTTATTTACCTTTATTTATTTATATAATTTGACTGGAGAGGGACAGAGCAAGAGAGTGAGAAAAGAGAGGAAAGTGAGAAAACAAGCCACCGGTCCGGGACTTGAACTGTGGTCAACCACATGGGAGTCTAGTGCCCCTAACTGCCACGCCATTGGCCAGCCCAAAAGTTAAAAATTTTTTTTTTTTTTTTTTTTTTTTTGCTACAGGGTGCATGTGCTCACCAGAGGGACAGAGAGAGAGAGACAGAAAGCGAGAAATCACCCCCAGGGGGGATGGCCACGCCGCAATCCATTCTCCTCTCAGGATTTTGGGCACGCACGCACACGCGCCCGGCGTGAATTTAAGCCACCAGGTCCGGGACTCAAACCGCGGTCAACTACATGGGAGTCCAGCGACATAGCCATTATACCAACTGCTGGTCCCAACATTTTTTTTAAAAAAATATTAAAAATTAAAAGCAAAGAGAGAGCCACTTAATAAATAAATAGGGGGGCCAGCCCCACGGCCTCCTGGGAGCCAGGGCCCCATGGCCGACTTTGGTTGGTGTTTTGCTCTTGGACACGTGTGCTCGCCAGGGAGAAACCGAGAAACCACTCCTGAGGGCTGACCACGCCGTAGCCCCTTCTCCCTTCTCCGTTCCCCTCTCAGGGCTTCAGGCAGGCATGCACACGGCCCGGTGGATTTTCAAGCACTGGGTCCAGGACTCGGACTTCATCGGCTGCCCTGTGGGACCCGGCCACCTTAGCCTCACGCCACCTCGGGCCGGCCAGCTGTGCTTCCAGTCTTTGTCCGGGAGACCTGCAAAATACACGCAGTGTACATGCCCCGGATCCCGGCGGGGTGGAGACACGGAGAAGGGACCGTGTGACCACACCCCATCGGGGTGCTCTCTCTCCCACCCCCTGCGCGTGCGCGCGGTGCTCTGCCAATTAGAAGACAGAACTGTGGAGCCGGCTCAGCCCTGCCCGACCTCCCGAGTCGGCACCTGCTTTGACCCTGGAGTGGGCCAAGGCTCTGAGTGGCCAGGCTGTGTGTGGGGGTGAGCCCTCTGCCCCCGGCTCCCAGGTAGGCCTGGACTTCGCCCGGAGGGGAGGGAGGAGCACCTGAACCCTGTCTCCCTCTGCACAGTTCCCACCGCTGAGACATGGCCACCAACAGCACTGAGGCTGACGCCAGCACCCAGGGGACCGCGGAGGCACCGGTACAGCAGGTGAGGGCTGGCCCTGGCCGTGCAGCGCTGTGCGGCCTCCGTGGCAGGGAGCCGGTGCCGCCAGAGCGCCTGGGCTCACGGCATCTTCATGAGTGGGGACGGAGTACCAGCAGGTGTCTGGGGCGGGGCGGGGGAACTTTGGGGGGCAGGAGCGGGTCCCGGATCTCCCTGCCCACCTCCGGGCACCCCATCACTTCTCTGAAGTCCTCCCAGGCCCCTCCTCCTGGGAAGCCAGTGGCCATTCCTTCTTTCACATCACCCGCCGAAGTACAGTCCCCCCCTACGATGGGACACATGCACTCGCCAGAGGGGATGGCCACACCTCAGTCCCTTCTCCGTTGTCCTCGGGATTTTGAGCACACAGTCCTGTGGGAGTCGGTGTATAAGCCACCACGCCGAGGACTGGCCTTCCCCAGGAGTGGCTGAGACCCTCGGCAGTCTTGAAATGGAACATCTGTGGTGGGAATTATAACCCCGCAAGAGAGAGTGAGCACGCACACATGCGTGGCAAAACTCAAGCTGGACTTGAACCCCAAGCTGTGTGGGTGCCTTAGCCTCCATACCAACTGCCTTGCGATCTAGCTTCTGTGGAGCAGCTCCTTACTGCTGTGCCCAAGTCCAGCCTCACCCCGTTGTAGACCTAAGCTCCTCAGATGGGGTTCATTCCCTGTCCCCACCCGGCCCATGGTTGGAGGACGGTTGGAGGACGCCACACGCTCCAGCCAGAGCTGCAAAGCTGGGGTAGAGGAAGCGGGTGGGAGGTTCCCAGCTAGCGCATTCACCTGGCGCACAGGACGCGGAGCTGCGCAGAACTGCAAGGCCCCCGAGGTTTGCCTGCCCCCTGCCCTGCACCCTACCGTCCTCCTGAGCTGCCCCTCTCCCCTGCAGCCCAGCGTGGTGGACCGCGTGGCCAGCATGCCGCTGGTCAGCTCCACCTGCGACATGGTGTCGGCCGCCTACGCCTCCACCAAGGAGAGCCACCCCCACGTGCGGACGGTGTGCGACGCAGCAGAGCGGGGCGTGAAGCCCCTCACGGCCGCCGCCGTCAGCGGGGCCCAGCCCCTCCTCTCCAAGCTGGAGCCCCAAAGTGAGTGGAGGCCTGGAGCCCCGCATCCCTGTCCCGCCCGTTGCCCCCCCCCTGGCCCCCTAAGCCGGCGCTGGCTACCCGCTCCAGCCTGAGCGGCCGTCATCAGGGGCTGTCTTCTTGCTCTGCTGTCCCACAGTTGCGACAGCCAGCGGGTATGCCCACAGGGGCCTGGACAAGCTGGAGGAGAGCCTGCCCATCCTGCAACAGCCTTCTGACAAGGTGGGTGACCAGTGCCCGCCAGTTCCCCAGGCTGGCTGAGCTGGCCGGCCCCGCCCACCTCTGGGGGAGAGCCCTGCATGAAGCCCCGCCCACCAACCCGGGCCACGCCCACCCAGCACAGGGCCACGCCCCCCAGATCCTAAGGTCACGCCCACCCGACACAAAGACACGCCTGCCCTAATGAAGGCCACGCCCCCAGCTGGCTGAGTGGTCTTTTATTTTTTTAAGAATTATTTATTTGGGACCACCAGATGGCAAAATGACTACATCACTGGACTCCCATGTAGTCAACTGCTGTTCAAGTCCTGGACCCGTTGGCTTAAACTTATGCTGGGTGCATGTGTGTGTGTGCGCGCGCATGCGTGCCCAAGATCCCTAGAGGAGAATGGAGAAGGGATTGCGGCATGGCCATCACCCCTGGGGGGTGATTTTTCGCTTTCTCTCTGTCTCTCTGGCAAGTGCACGTGCCCTATAGCAAAAAAAATCTCTCTCAAAAAAAAAGAATGATTTTATTTGACTTTATTTATTTATTTGACCAGAGAGGGACAGAGAGAGAGAGAAGGAACTAGAGAAAGCAAGCTGCCAGGTCTAGGACTTGGACCGCGGCCCACCTTGTGGGAGTCCAGCACCCTAACCACCACGCCACCTGCTGGTCCCTGCTCTTTTTTCTTTTGTTTATGAACCAGAGGGTATACGTGCACTCCCCAGAGACAGAGACAGAGACAGAGGGAGAAAGCAACCCATGGGGTTTAGTCACACGAACACTCCTTCTCCACCTCTCCACCCTGTTGGGGTATTGGGCATGCATGCACACGTACCCAGTCTGTTCCCCTATGCTGCCTGGTCTGGGACTTGAACCCCACAGCTGGCTGGGTGAGATCGGCTGCCTTAACTACCAGGCCATGGACCATCGCAGAGATGCTCCTTTTCTTTCAGTTTTGCTATAGGGCGTGCGCATTCCCCAGAGAAAGCGAAATCAGATCCCCCACCGGGGAAGACCACGCCGTAATCCCTTCTACGTTTTCCTTTCAGGATTTGGGGCACACCTGCACACACCGGTGTGTTTTTCAAGCCATCAGGTCCGGGACTTGAACCACACGGTCAGCCGTGCGGGATCCAGAGCCTTAACTAGCACGCCACCTGCTGGCTCTCCAATGACCCTGTCTGTCTGAGGCCCTGGGAGTCAGGGCTTCGATACAAGGATATTTCAAGGGGGACAGTTTAGCCCTAACGCCCTGGAAGAAGCTTAGACACAGAGCGATTTGCGCTTGAGCACCCAGCCAGGACTATCAGGCCAGGGATTCGAACCCAGGCAGTCCAGACAGAGAGCAGGAGATCTCTCTCTCTCTTTTTGTAAGGAATGATTTTATTTATTTATCTATTTGTTTTAATTTGACCAGAGGAGGACAGAGAGGGGGGGAGTGAGAAAGCAAGTCACCAGGTCCGGGACTCGAACAGCAGTTGGCCATGTTCACCAACTACCGGCCCCCACCAGGAGATCCTGCCAGCCCCCCTGGGACGGGAGCACCCAGGGACGGAGGGGGGACGGAGATGTTGATGCTGTCCTGTCTCGTAGGTGCTAGCGGACACCAAGGACCTTGTGTCCTCCAAGGTGTCGGGGGCCCGAGAGATGGTGTCCAGCACTGTGTCCAGCGCCAAGGACAGCATGACCAGCCGGGTGACGGGGGCGGTGGACGTGACCCGCGGCGCTGTGCAGAGCGGCGTGGACATGACCAAGTCCGTGGTGACCAGCGGCGTCCACTCGGTCATGGGCTCCCGTGTGGGCCAGATGGTGCTGAGCGGGGTGGACACGGTGCTGGGCAAGTCCGAGGAGTGGGTGGACAACCACCTACCCATGACCGACGCCGAACTTGGTGAGTGCAGCCGCGGGCCCGGGGGCCCAGGAACACCCCAGCCCTCCAGCTTCCCGTAGTGTCCCTTCTGCCATCCTGTACATGCCACCTCTGCTCATCAGCTCACCTAGGCCAGTGCAGTCCCCTCCTCCCTGGACCCTGAGCTTCCCACCTGCCCCCCACAACTGTCCTACCAGCAACGACCTCTAGAGGGCACCCATGAGCACCCGAGCCAGGGTCCATGGCGCCCACCTTCCTGGAGGGGGAAAACTGCTGGGGGTGGGCCAGGCGGTGGGCATGGAGAGACGAGCACCCTGGGAGTGGATCTGTGAGACAGCAGCGGTCCTACGGGGTCTGTACGCGAGCTCCCACACACTGGCTTCACGTCCTAGAAACAGCTGTCCTTGGCTGGCGCACCAAGGGCGCTGAGCACCTGTGGGTGCCTGGGTAAACGTGACCCCATGCCTTGCCTGCAGCCCCTTGGCCCTTCAGCCCAGAGAGAAAGGGAGGGAGGGAGAGGGAGAGGGAGAGGGAGGAGAAGGCATTGCCCCGCGACCACACCTTCCTGGGGGCACCCACCTCCCTCCCTCTCTCTGACAAGCATGTCTACCCTCCTACAACATAAATTTTTTAAATAATTGTTTTATTTATTTAAATTTTACCAGAGAGGGACAGAGGAAGAGAGAGGGAGAAAGCAAGCTGCCAGGTCTGGGACTCGAACTGCGGTCAGCCATGTGGGAGTCCAGCACCCTTAACCACCATGCCACCTACCGGGCCCACAATATAAATTTTAAAGTGAATAAAACCACAAACCAGAGCAACCAGGAAGGGTAGCCGCTCCAGGGGAGGGATCATTCTAACCAGCTTTGACCGCCAGGGCTTCCCTTTGACATCTGTCCCCTACGGATAGCAAGCGCCTGGCCAGTGGGTGGCGTGGAGGTTAAAGCACTGGATCCCACATGACTGATTGAGCAGTTCGAGTCCCGGACCTGGCGGCTTGGAAATCATGCCGGGCATGCGTGTGCGTGCGTTCCCAAAATCCCGAGTGGAGAACGGAGGAGGAGGGATTGTGGCGTGGTCACCTCCCGTAGGGGGTGACTTCTCACTTTCCCTCTCTCTCCGTCTCCCTCATGTGAGCGCCCATCTTTGAAAAAAAATAAAGATTCCAGGCCTTCAGCCCTGGAGGCCTTCAGCCCTGGAGGGCAGCTCCCCCCATCCCTGCCTCGCCAAGGACACACTCTTTTCACCAGCCCTGTCTCATACGGACTTGCCGGGACCCCGTCAGCGGTCCTCGGTCCTCGGCTTAAATAACAGAGCCTCCTCTCATTCCCAGCCACAATCTTGGACCCCGGCAAGGCGGACTCAAAATACCCCTGGAACCGTTCCTTTTCTTTTTTAATTTCCAGAGGGTGTGTTTACTCACCAGAGACACAGAGGAAGCACCCCTCAGTCACTGCCACCCTCTGTCCCCCATGTCTCCATCCTGGTAGGATTTGGAGCACACACACACGTGCCCAATGTGTTTCTCAAGCCACCAGGTCCAGGATTCGAACCGTGGAGCCTGCCATGTTGGATCTCGCTACCTTTACTAGGCTTCTGGCCAGCCCTCTGAACTTTCCCAAGACCCCTGGTGATAATGCCTGTTTGTGTTGTAGGGACCTACAGAGCCTAGGCCAGTATATATATATATATATTTATATGGCACCTGCACTTGTGGGAGAGACGGGGAGACAGAGAGACAGGAAGAAAGTGAGAAATCTCACCCCGGGTGGGATGGTCACACCAAAACCCATTCTCCTCTTAGGACTGTGGACATCCACGCACACGCGCCCAGCATGAGTTTTAAGCCCCGGGGCAGGCCTGGGACTCGAACACCAGTATACTGGTGGGAGTCCAGCAGTGTAACCATTAGGCCATCTGCTGGTCCCCACCTTTTAATCCCGTAGGGTTCCGTTCGGGACAACCCCATTTACCGGACAGGGAGGGCCGGGGCGGGAACCCCAGGTGTGCGCAGGTGGTGAGCTGTCCAAGCTCCACATATACGCTCCGCGCTGGAGCGGGGCTGGGCTGGTTCTGCGGGGGTGGAGGCCTTCACGCCCGGCTCCTCTCCCTGCAGCCCGCATCGCCACCTCCCTGGAGGGCTTCGACATGGCCTCCGTGCAGCAGCAGCGGCAGGAGCAGAGCTACTTCGTGCGCCTGGGCTCCCTGTCGGAGCGGCTGCGCCAGCACGCCTACGCGCACTCGCTGGGCAAGCTGCGCCACACCAGGCAGCGCGCGCAGGAGGCGCTGCTGCAGCTGTCACAGGCGCTCAGCCTGGTGAGGCCCGGGGCGGGGCCAGGCGGATGGGGCGGGGTCGGGTGGGCGGGACTATGTGGGTGGGCGGGGCCGGAAGGGCTAAGTGGCATCGGGCGGGACAGCGCGGGCCAGACAGCTGCCTGCCTTCTGCTGCAAACCCTCCCAGAGCTCCCGGGCTCCTTTCTCCTGCTCTGCCCGCGCTCTGGGCACACCCGCCCCAGGGCTCTGGTCGTGCATTACTTTGCTGGGCTGTCCTAACACATTGCAGGATTGAGGTGTATTTTCACACGGTTCTGCAGGCTGGAAGTCAGTGCAGTGTCACGGTCAGGGTGGCTTCCCCCCAGGCCTCGCAAATTGGCTTGCAGGGGCCTTTTTCTCTTTTTTTATATAACGAAGGCCGTGTGCACTAGTCAGAGAGAGAAAAGGAAAAGACACCCCTAGTCATGGGGAACTTCCCTCCTCTCCATCTGTCCTGCCGGGATTCTGGGCACACACATGTGCCCCGCGTGTTTTCCAAGCGCCCACACTGACGGCTTCAGCTTCTCTTCATATCCCCTGCAGACCCTGTCTCAAGGCAGCCTGGAGACCATGGGTTCAGATCCCCAGGCTGGCTGAAATCAGTGGCCAGCCCCATCTGCAAGGGCTGCTGCGAATATGGGCTTCTCTGCAGCCCAGGGACAGGCCGTGAGGGAGCTGAGGGTTACGGCAGAGCCCAGCAGGTCACTGTCGCCTGTCTGATCCACGGCGGCTCTCCCTTCTTCTTCCAAACATCCCCTGAGTTGGGTCTGAGCCCTCCTTGGGCTCCCTCTGGAATCCCTCCTCTCGGGGGGGTGTGGAGGGGTCCTCCCCTTCACCACGTTCTGTTCTGCTCCAGATGGAGACGGTCAAGCAGGGGGTGGACCACAAGCTGGCGGAGGCGCAGGAGAAGCTGCACCACATGTGGCTCGGCTGGAAGCAGAAGCAACCGCAGGGCAGTGAGAAGGACCCGGCCAAGCCAGAGGTACCCAGCTGGGCAGCGGCCTGGGGGCTTGGGCCCCTCGTCACCCTCGAGACCTCTGCTCCCTGAGCTCACCTGCATGAAACGCCTTTTCCAGCCTGACTCTCTATTAACTGCCTGTCTCTCTGTCTCTGTCTCTCTGGCGAGCGCACTTGCCCTATAGCAAACCCCCCCCCCAAAAAAAAGCATAATAGTGATAGATCAAATTAAAAATTAAATAATTCCTTTTAAATATGAAGAAAAACTCAGGGGCCAGCAGGTGGTATGGTGGCGAAGTCACGGGATCCCACACGGCCGCCTGTAGTTTACGTCCCGGCCTTGGTGGCTAGAAAAACACGCCGGGCGCTCGTGCGTGCGGAGTCCCAGGAGGAGTGGAGAGTGGCAGGGCCATCGCCCCTCCCAGAGGGATTGCTCACGGTCCCTCTTGGTCTCTCTCCAGTCCGCTCGCACCCTATGGTAAAAACCTAAAAAAAAAAACAACAAAAAGCTCAGAGCCTGGCGGGATAGATCACTCCCACCAACCCAGCTACTCAGGAGGCTGAGACTGGAGGTCGCGAGTTCAAGGCCGGCCTGAGTATCACAGCAAAATCCTACATCTGAGAAAAACAAGGGGGAAACAGCTGCAGCGCGAACCCCGAACGAGGGTCTGTCCGGTGGAAAGGCCCCGCCCCGGCCTGGCGCTAGAACTCCCGCTTCCTTCCCGGCGACCTCCCGACGTCCCGCCGCTGTCCCTCCCCAGCAGGTGGAGTCGCAGGCGCTGACCATGTTCCGGGACGTGACGCAGCAGCTGCAGGGCACCTGCGCCTCGCTGGGGGCCAGCATCCAGGGGCTCCCCGCCAACGTGCTGGACCAGGCGCAGCAGGCCCGCCGCCAGCTGGAGGACCTGCAGGCCGCCTTCTCCGGCATCCACTCCTTCCAGGACCTGTCCGCCGGCGTGCTGGCCCAAAGCCGCGAGCGCCTGGCCACGGCCCGGGACGCGCTGGACCGCCTGGTGGAGTACGTGGCCCAGAACACGCCCGTCACGTGGCTCGTGGGCCCCTTCGCCCCGGGCATCGTCGAGAGGCCCCCGGAGAAGTAAAGGAAGACGCCCGCCACACCACATCCCAGCCAGGCCGCTTCTAACTGCTCCCCGTCCTCGGCTCCCACCTCGGGACCCAAACTGAGGCGTCGCCCCCACTGACCCTCCTCACAGTCCCTCTGAGCTCGGAGCAAGCACCTTCTGAGTCTCACCCCGCAGCCAGTAGAGAGAAGTTTCTATAAAAAAAAAAAAAATTTTTTTCAAGGCCAGCAGGTGGCGTGGTGGTTAGGGCACTGGACTCCCACATGGCCACCTGTGGTTTGAGCCCCCGACCTGGCGGCTTGCTTTCTCAGTTCCTCTTTCGCGCTCTCTCTGGTCAAATTAAAAAGTAATAACAAAAATTTTCTACAAGATTCCAAACATTTTTTTTTCTTCTTAAAAATTAGATATACTGGGACCAGCAGGTGGCGTGGTGACTAAGGCGTTAGACACTCCCACATCGCCCACCACGGTTCAAGTCCCAGACCTGGTCGCTTGCTTTCTCACTTTCCCTCTCTCTCTCTGCGTGTTTCTCTCTGGTCAAATTAAAACAAATGAATGAATAAATAAAAATAAATTCTTTTAAAAAATTATACAATAATTACATTCGCCCTCCTCCTCTCCATGCACGCCTTGAAAGCAGCTGTTAGCTGTGAGGCTCTGCGTTCTAGCCTGAGAAGGGGCTCCCCCGGGGTGGGTGGACAGCGTGGGTGCTGCGACCCCACAGCGAGCAGAGGCCGAGGGCTCCCGGGGCAGCCTGTTCGAGTCCCAGCGCCCGCCGCGAAGTGGCCGTGTGCTGGGCTGTGGCTGCTGCTCCCAAAAGCCCCTCCGTCTGGGGGATTTGTAAACGGTGTGAGCCGCTGCTCAGGGAGCCTGGCGTGGGGACCCGAGGTCCAGGCGCTGCCAGCTTCGGTGTCCGGGGAGGGCCATCCGTCACACGGAGTGGATCCTGTGTGGTGGAGGGCCTAGCAGCTCCCCGCAACCTTTCTTCCTTTTGTTTTTCTATAGACCCCGTGCACTGGCCAGAGGGAGAGAGAGAGAGAGGGAGAGACGGAGGGAGGGAGAGAGAACTCACCCCCCAGGGAATGGCCGTGCCACCATCCCTTCTCCTCCAGTCTCCTCTTAGGATTTTAGGCATGAACATACCCACGCCTGGCATCTGTCTGTCTGTCTTTTTTTTAGAGATTTTGTCACAGGGCATGTGCACCCGCCAGAGAGACAGCAAGAAATCATCCCCAGGGGGATGGCCACACCGCAATCCCTCCTCCTCCAGTCCCCTCTTGGGATTTTGGGCACACACGCACCCGCGCCCCACATGAGTTTTAAGCCGCTAGGTCCGGGACTCAAACCACAGTCGACGTGGGAGTCCAGCAATGTAACCGTTACGCCATCTGCTGCTCCCTGTGTTTTTCTTTTTTTAGAGTTTTTGTTTTTGTTTTTAATAGGACAGGTGCACTCACCAGAGAGAAAGCAAGAAACCAACGGGAGTGGGGATACTGGGGGATGGGGGAATGGCCACGCCTCAACGCCTCCTCCTCTCCCGTCTCCTCTTGGGATTTGGGGCATGCACACCCACGCCCACTGTGGAGTTCCAAGCCTCTGGTCTGAGACAAGAACCTCAGTCAGCCACGTGGTGGTGCCTGTGTGTGCCTTCAGGCGTGGGCCCAGGGCTTGTATTGCAGTCAGCACCTGGAACCACCCCCGGGCCTCACCCACCTGCCCTGAGGGTAGCAGCCCTCTCCTAAGGAAGGCCTCATGACACGGCCCGGCTTTCCTTCGTAAGTGGGAGGAGACGGGGAGAGATGGGGGCCGACTCGTGGCTGGCAGCTAAGGGACCTAGTGCCCAGGCTGACCAGGTGGTTCGGATCCGGGCCCAGGGGCTTAGAAAACACACCAAGCACTTGTGTGTGCATGCAGGGCCCGAATCCCAACACGATGGAGAAACGGGGGAGAAGGGGCTGTGGGTGACCGTGCCCCAGCGGGGCGGCTCTCTCCCTGTCTCCCTGTCTCCCTGTCTCTCTGGTGAGTTGACGTGCCCTCTGACAAAAATGAAAAACAAAAAAGTAAGATTGACATAGCTGTTTGCACCCACCTTCTCCTTCAGTACAAATGAATGTAACCTGTGGGGACCAGCAGGTGGCGAGATGGTTATGTCACTGGGCTCCCACGTAGCCGACCACAGCTCGTCCCGGCTCCTGTGGCTTCAACTCACGCCGGCGCGTGTGTGTGCGTGCCCAAGATCCCGAGAGGAGAACGGAGGAGCGATTGCGGTGTGGCCATCCCCCTGGGGGGTGATTTCTCGCTTTCTGTCTCTCTGTCTGTCTTTCTGAAGAATGCACGTGCCTATATTAAAAATGTCTCTTTAGGGACCAGCAGTTAGCGTAATGGCTATGTCGCTGGACTCCCATGCGGTTCGCATCCTAGACCCGGTGGCTTAAAACTCATGCCAGGCGCGTGTGCGTGCGTGCCCAAGAGCCCGAGAGGAGAATGGAGGAGAAGGGATTGCGGCGTGGCCATCCCCCTGGGGGGTGATTTCTCGCTTTCTGTCTCCCTGTCTCTCTCTGTCTGTCTGGCGAGCGCACACACCCTGTAGCGAAAAAACCTCTCTCTCTCAAAAAAAAAAGTCTCTTTTAAAAAAAGGGGGAGGGCCAGCAGGTGTCAGGGTGGCTAGGGGCACTGCACTCCCACACGGCCAACCACGATTCCAGCCCTGGACCTGGCCCC
>NW_006209806.1:2269926-2274083 GCF_000334495.1 Tupaia belangeri chinensis | reverse complement strand
CTGAGGGCTTCAAACTCATGCCAGGCACTTGCCTGTGCGTCCCCAAGATCCCAGGAGGAAAACGGAGGAGAAGGGACTGCGGAGTGGCCATCCCCCCGGGGGGTGGTTTCTCGCTTTCTGTCTCTCTGTCTCTCTGTCTCTTCAGTGAGTGCACGTGCCCTGTAGCACAAACCTCTCAGAAAAAGAACAGAACAAGAAAGTAAGCGGAGGCTGAGATGGGGAAACGTCCCCTCCGGGGCACTAGGGAGGGCGTGAGAAGGAGCTGTGGTTTGGAGAACTCGCTGCAGCCTTAGTAAGACCGAGAGCGAGAGCGTGTCTCCTCCGGGCACCGGGGAAGCCCTCGGCCTTCCCTGCCTGCGCAGCCGCCCCAGAGAAGCGCAGTAGCCCTTCAGCAACCCCATGGGCAGGCGGGGAAGCAGAGGCGCCATCCGGCCCCGGCCAGGGCCAGGCAGGGACAGAGAAGGCTTTGAACTGGAGTCAGGTTCCCTGCACGCTCAGAGCCCCGCGCTCCAAGGACACGATGCCCCCGTGGCAGGACGGGGTCGATACGGGTGGCACGGGCACGCTCGGCGTCGCTGCAGGACGCTTACGAAGAACGAGACCAGAACACGTTCCCGAGGGCCTCGAGAAGCTTCTGGGAAAGTGGAATTGAGCTCGTTCACGCCGGGGTGGGCACGTTCTGAAATCCGTGTGCAGCTCTGTCATAAAATGCATTTTCTTTTACTTCCTTTTCTCTTTTTAGTTTGACTACACGATGCACGTGCCCACTGGAGAGACAGACAGAAAGCGAGAAATCACCCCCCGGGGGGGATGGCCATGCCCCAATCCCTTCTCCTCCATCCTCTCGGGATCTTAGGCACGCACGCACACGCGCCCTGCGTGTTTTAAACTGCTGGGTCCGGGATTCGAACCACACACCCACCTGGGATTAGCTGCCCTGGCCTCCACACCACCTGCTAGCCCCATCATATGCATTTTCTATGAAATTGTTCAAAGACATTTGGTCAGAGGGGACATGTGACCACCAGACAGAGAAAGAAAGCAACCCACAGGTGTGCCTGCCACACTCCCTCTCCAGCTCCGTCTGCCCGGGTTCGGCACTTGCCCATGGGCCAGTGTGGTTTTTAGGCCACCAGGGTAAGATTGGAACCTCGTGCTTGGCCATGTGGATTCTTGCTCCCTTAACTACCAGGCCACAGGGCGAGCCATCTGTGAGTGTTTGGAAAAGCTCTGGGGACCGGTAGATGGCGTAACGGTTACATCGCTAGACTCCCACGTGGTTGACGACGGTTTGAGTCCCAGACCTGGTGGCTTGAAATTCATGCCAGGCACGTGTGCATGAGTGCCCCAGAGTGTCCAGTTCCAGACCTGGCGGCTGGCTTTCTCACTTCCTCTCTCTCTCTCTCTCTCTGGTCAAATTAAAATAAATGAACGAGGGAGCAGCAGTTAGCGTAATGGCTATGTTGCTGGACTCCCACATAATCGAACGTGGTTCAAGTCCTGGACCTGGCGGCTTGAGCTCACGCCGGGCACATGTGCGTGCGTGCCCAAGATCCCGAGAGGAGAATGGAGTAGAAGGGATTGCGGCGTGACCATCCCCCCTGGGGGGTGATTTCTTGTTTTCTGTCTCTCTGTCTCTCTCTGTCTTTCTTGCAAGCGCACGTGCCCTATAGCAAAAACCTCTCAAAAATAAAAAACAATGAATAAATAAAATAAAAAATAATCAAAAAAAAAGAGCAAAACCAGGGCTGTCCCCATGGCCTAGTGGTTAAGGGAGCCAGACCCTCACAGCCGATGGCGGTTTGAATCCCGGGCGCAGAAGCCTGAGAAACATACCAGGCCTCGGAGGCCGGAAGGCGAGGACTACTTTCTTACTCTGATGTATTTCTCTCCAAGCTTGGATGTGTCTCCAGTAGGGCCAGCGGGTGGCAAAGCGGTTAAGGCACTGGACTCCCACGTGGCCACCCGTACTACGCGTCTGGGACCTGGTGGCTTGAAACTTATGCCAGACGCCTATGCGTGTGCGAGCGTGCCCAAGATCCCGGGAGGAGAATGGAGCAGAAGGGAGAGCGGCCTGGCCAGCCCCCTGGGGTGATTTCTCGCTTTCTGTCTCTGTCTCTGCAGAGAGGGCACGTACCCTGTGGCAAAAATCTCTACCAAATAAAACTGAAAATGTCTCCCTGACGGGAGGGAGCCACTGAGTGCGGGGAGCTGGTGGGTTCCGCGTCCCCCTGCCAGGAACCTGTCGGTAGTCTTTAGCCCGGGGTCCACAGACCTCTTGGGGGAAACTGGCAGTTTAATTTAGCGTGTGTGTGAACTCTGATGGGAGGGAGAGTCACACCTTCAGTTGCAGATTCAGGCCTGCTATTTTACCACTTCGCCAATTAATGACGGCAGTGGCAAGACCTGCCACTCTGCCCTCAGTCGGAGCCGCGGACACTTCCAGGCCAGGCTTCCTGCTGCAGAAGCGGGGGATCGCTGTGGGTCTGGGCACTTGCTGCTTACGGGACGACGGGGTAAGTGTGCCTTCTCCAAGGGTGGCTTCCTACAGCTGGCAGCGAAAGGATCTTTTTAAATATATATATATCATTTTTTTAATAACTTGCTGGGTTTCTTTTCTTTTCTTTTTTTGGAGAGGTTTTTGCTATAGGGCATGTGCGCTCGCCAGAAAGAGACAGAGAGACAGAAAGCGAGAAATCACTGCCCAGGGGGGATGGCCACGCTGCAGTCCCTTCTCCTCCATTCTCCTCTCGGGATCTTGGGCACGCACGCACACAGAACTGGAGTGAGTTTAAGCCACCGGGTGCGGGACTCGAACCGCGGTCGACTATGTGACAGCCCAGCGACATAGCCATTACGCTAACTGCTGGTCCTTATATGATTACTATTATTTTGTTATTTTGATTTCACCAGAGAGAGAAAGGGAAAGTGAGAAAGCAAGCCGTCAGGTCCGGGACTCGAACCATGGCCAGCCATGTGGGAATCCAGTGTCCCAACCACCCCACCACCTGCCGGCACCAATGAAAGGGTCTTAAAAGTGATTGTGTCGGGCCAGCAGTGGTGGTTAAAGGCGCTGGACTCTCACATGGCCGACAGCGGTTCGAGTCCCAGACCTGGTGCTTTCACTTTCCCTGTCTCTCTTTCTCTGGCCAGATTAAAATAATAAGGTGGCATGGCGGTTAAGGGCACTGGACTCCCACATGGCCGACCATGGTTCAAATCCCAGGCCTGCTGGCTTGCCTTCTCACTTTCTCTTTCTCTCTCGTCAAATTAAAATAAATGAATAAATAAAATTAAACAAATCTTAACAACAAAAAAAAGCGAGAACTGAGGTCTTTTAAAGAACTGGGGGTGGGGGCTGGCAGTGGATGGGGTGCCTGCCCCAAATCCCTAAAGGAGGGAGAAATGGAGCCGTGGAGCGGGGACTGCAGCGGGCCACGGCCCGCGGGGTGCTTTCTCGCTTCCCTCTCCGCCCTCTCCGCCGCTCCAGTGAGGGCACAAACCCTCTGGCCAAAGGGAAAAGGGAAAAAAGTGAAGACCCCATTGAAAGTCTGGTGGACCCTGTGGCGGCGGTGGCGTGGTGGTTTAGGGCCGGACTCCCGGAGCCGATCCTGTGGAACTGCCAGCAGGTGGTCCAGCAGACGGCATAATGGTTGGGCGCTCACTCCCCACGTGGCCGACTGCGGTTTGAGTCCTGAACCTGGAGGTTTGAAACACTCCGGGCGTGTATGCTCAAAACCCCGAGAGGAGAATGGAGGGGAAGGGCTTGCAGTGTGGCCACCCTCCCTGGGAGGTGATTTCTCGCTTTTTCTGTCTCTCACATGGGAGCCCGCAGGCCCTATGGCAAAAAACTAAACAAAACAGAAAGAAAAAATACCGTGGTCCGGTTCCGGTCTGCGCGCGGCCCCTCCCCGGCTGTCGGCGCCCCCGGCCAGCACTGGGCCCCTCGGGTGCCCTGCCGGGTCGCCCCCTGCGCAGTAGGGCGCTTAGACTTGCTAAATAAACCGCGCTGATCCGGGGCGGCTCGGGGACTTTCCCCTCCGGCCCTGGGAAGGGCCCCGAAAGCGTGACCTCACCTCCCTGCTCCCGCCCCCTCTGGACACGGAAGGGGCGGCGCCGCTAGGGACTCCTCGCCCGGGCACACGCGGGGACAGCCG
>NW_006209806.1:2264718-2269815 GCF_000334495.1 Tupaia belangeri chinensis | reverse complement strand
GTCTGGGGCGCAGCTGGCAGGCCTGCAAATAGCTGGCTCCCCCCGAAGCACACCAGCCTCCCGAGCCTCCGGGTGTCTCCCTGCACGTTGGGGCCCCCCACTCCGCGGGCCCTTCCCGGAGGCCCACAAAACCCCAGCACTGTGACTCTCCCAGCACCCTGGGGCCCTCCTCTGCACCCAGATCCCTCTCTAACTCCCAGGGTCCTCCCCCAGCACCCGTCCTTCTCCAAGAGCCGACCTCCCGATTCTGCCCCAGGACTCTGGGTGTCCCCTGAACACCTCCTCCTGCCTCAAAGCCAGCCCGGATCCCTTCCCAAATCTCTGCCTCACCGGGGCGCCCCAGCCCCTCCCCTGCCCCGCCCCGCCCAGAATCCCACCTCTCCCAGGGGCCCAGAACCCACCGGTTGGCCTGGGAATGGACTTGGGGGGGGTGTGGGTGTGACCTGGAGGTGGGACGTCCTGACCCTGCCAGCCTGGGGCTTCAGTGTCCCTTTCCCACGCCTGGATGGAGCTGCTGTGGGACCCGGCTGCCTCCCACAACACCAGCCCGCCCAGCCCTGTTGGAAGCCCTCTGCTTCCCAGCTGTATGCTGGGGCACGTGGTGGCCTCTCTGCTCTGTCTCTTCTGCAGACTGCAGTAAAACCGCCCTGACTCCTAGGGCCGGCCTCACGCACAGTAGGTGTGCACGTGTTCACGCGGTGGCTACACACATCGCATGGTCTGGCGTGGTCCCGCGGTCCACGTCTCCCTGGGATGCTTCGTGATTAGCCAGAAGGACTTTGCGCTCCTACTGTGTGGCGGTCCTGGGGGGAGCAGATGTCTCGTGGGAAGGCTTATTTGTTTTTATTGCGTTTGCTATAGGGTGCGTGCACTCACTGGAGAGAGACAGAGAGAGTGGGAGGGACGGCACCCGCAATCCCTTCTCTGTTCTCCTCCTGGGGTCTCGGGCAGGCATGCACACGTGCCCGGTGTGTTTTGCAGGCCCCCACTTTCTGAACCGCGGCACTGCCCGCCATGTGGGACCCAGCCCCTTAGCCTCCGTGCCGCCTGCTGGCCTTGGGAAGGAGGGTTTCAAAGCAGGAAACTGCAGGCCAGTAGGAGGTGTGGTCCTTTAGACCCCGAATCCCACACGGCCGACCACGGTTTGAGGCCCCGCCATGGCGATTGGAAAATTACACCGGGCGCGTGTGTGTGCGTGCCCAAGATCCCGAGAGGAGAATGGAGGAGAGGGATTGCGGGGTGGCCATCCCCCTGGGGGTGATTTCTCACTTTCTGTCTTTCTGTCTCTGTCTGTCCAGTGAGTGCACATGCCCTATAGCAAAAATCTCTCTCTCAAAAAAATTAGAAACACACCATCTAGCCGAGCGGGGAGTAGAGCAGGACCCTACCCTGGGGGTCTGTCTTCAGGGAGTGGAATAGGCTTTGTCCTGGATGCTCCCGGTGAGGCAGGAGGGGGCTGGCCCTGGGCAGGGCAGGTGGACAGTGCTTGGGAGGGGCCAGGCGGGTGGTCCTTGCATCAGGGTTAGGACCAGGCTGGGGGGAAGACTGTGGCTTTCGTAATTTGCAGACATGCAAGTGGTGGTGGCCCGACCTCCCTGAGCCCAGCTGGCTCTGATGTGATATCCACCCGACCCGTGCCTGAGTCCTTTCTCAGGATGAGGGGTCTCCAGCTCCCGTCCTGTGGAGACCAGGCCGCGGCCCTGTAAGCCGTGCTCAGGGTGGGGGGGTGGGGGTCTCCAGCTCCTGTCCTGTGGGGCCCGGGCCGCGGCCCTGCAAGCCGTGCTCAGGGTGGGGGTCTCCAGCTCCCGTCCTGTGGGGCCCGGGCCGCGGCCCTGCAAGCCCAGCTCAGGGTGGGGGTCTCCAGCTCCCGTCCTGTGGGGCCCGGGCCGCGGCCCTGCAAGCCCGAGCCCTCGGAGCACCGCTGCGTGTTCTAGTGCACCCTCTCGCTGATGACAGAAAACACCATGCTGGATGGTTGACGAGGGCAGAGCCTTCCTGGGCTCGTGGTTGGCAGGTCCAAGGTCCTGGGGCCGCCCTGGGCAGAGCACAGGAGCATGTGCCCTATGCCCGGGTGACTGTCCTGGTCTCCCACCCTCTCTTTACACACACCTAGGATTACTCACTGTTATCTTAGCCCTGGGCTCCTCCCGAAGATGCCGCCCTCCAACCGCAGTCAGATGAAGGGGCTTTGTTTCCTTTTTTTTAAAGGTTTTTGCTATAGGGTGCATTCACTTTCCAGAGAGAGATAGTGAGAGAGACAGCGAGACATCACCCCCCGGGGGTACGGCCTGCTGTAATCCCCTCTCCTCCACTGTCCTCCTGGGGTTTTGAGCACGCACACATGCCCAGCATGGTTTTCAAGGTTGCATGCCCAGGACTCAGAGCACAGTCAGCCTTGTGGGAGTCCAGCGCTGCGACCACCGTGCCACCTGCTGTCCCCGACCCCTGCTTTCTGTAAACCTGCATAGGTAGTGAACTAGCTGGAGAGAGAGACAGAGACAGAGGGAGAGAGAGGATGTGTGAAAGGACTCCCCCCAGGAGGATGGTGCTGCAGTCCCCCTCCTCCATGCTCAGGATTTGGGACACGTGTGCGCGCGCGCACACACACACACACACACACGTCTGGTGTGTTTCTCAAGCTGTCGGGTACAGGACTCGAACCCTGTAGCTGGCCATGTGGGATCCAGCTACCTTCACCAGCACACCACATGCTGGGCACCGCAGGGGTACACGTGCTCACCAGAGAGACAGAGAGGCAGGGGGTACTGACCACACCACAACCCCTCCTCCGTCCCACCCCCTTGTTGGGATTCTGGGTCCACACACCCGCGCGAGGTCATATTAACCTCACCCTCCTCCATCCTGTCATGGCCAGATTGCTTTGTTATTTATGTATTCATTTATTTTTAGAGAGAGATTTTTGCTAGAGAGCGCATGCACTTGCCAGAGAGACAGAGAGAGAAAGGGATAAATCCCCCCTGGGGGGATGGCCACGCCACAATCCCTCCTCCTCCGTTCTCCTCTCGGGATCTTGGGCACGCACGCACACGCGCCCGGCATGAGTTTAAGCCACCGGGTCCAGGACTCGAACCACAGTCGACTACATGGGAGTCCAGTGACATAGCCATTGCGCTAACTGCTGGTCCCTCCCTAGAATAATTCTTAAAAATATATATAAATAACATGCCAGCGTGTGTGCACGTGCGCCAGAACCCACACAGAACCAGAGACGGAGAAGGGAGAGATGTGCCCCATGGGGTCTGCTTTTTCCCTCCCCTCCCCCCCTCCCTCTCCTCTCCTCTCTGTAGGGCTCATGGGCTCGTGGTTACAAACGCTGCCACCAAATGGCTGGTTTTTTTGTTTTATTTTTTTAAAAGAATATTTATTTATTATCATTATTTTTAAAATTTTGACCAGAGAGAGAGAGCCGTCAGGTCCAGGACTCGAACTGTGGTCAGCTGTGTGAGAGTCCGGCACCTTTAACCACCACACCACCTGCCAGCCCTCAAATGACTGTGTCTTCAATTACGAGCTATAATCTTGGTCAAACTGCTCCTCCCTGAAATGAAAAAAAAAAAACAATTCATATGCGTCTAGCCCAGATGCCAGTAAAGAGCCAGACGGGGTCTTTTCCATTTTGTAGGCCACGTGGTCTCTGTTGCAGGGACCCCACTCTCATTGTGTGGGGGAATGTGAGCGAGTCAGCCTGGCTGGGTTTCAATAAAACTTTATCGATAGACACAACCAGTGGGCCGCACTGTGTGGCCCCTGTCATGGGCAACTGTGTGAGTGGAACCAGAAGCCAGGAGGGTGGGGCGGTGACATGGGGGGTCCCCACAGGGTGACAGTGTTCTCAGTGGAGGCATGGCCAGTGCAAAGGTCCCGAGTCAGGGTGAAGAACAGTGGGACAGATTGCCAGGACTGGCAAATGGTACCGTGGTTATAGCACTGGATGCCCACGGAGTCGACTGCGGTTTGAATCCCAGATCTGGCAGCTTCAGACTCGTGCCGGGTGCGTGTGCACGCGTGCCCAAAATCCCAAGGAGAAGGGATTGCAGGCGTGGCCATCCCCCTGAGGTGTGATTTCTCTCTCTCTCTCCTCTCTCCCTCTCTCTCTCCGGTGAGCACATTTACTGTATATGGCAATGCGTGTGTGTGTGTGTATACATATTTGAGGGCCCGGGTGGTCCGGGAACTGGACCTGCACAGAACGGCCCTGGGTTCGTGTCCCAGACCCTCCCTGAGCAGGCTGGGTACACGTGCCTGTGTCCTGGGGCTGGCCGAGGCTGAGATCTAAGGCAAAAAAAATAAAATAAATCTTTGAATAGATTGTCAACTTGGCAAAAGGAAGCAGACCCAACCAGTGTGGGTCTCTGGCTTCTCTAGAAAACTGAGCAGATGTGGCCCTGCTGTCCCCAGGGCAGCAGGTGGCTAGACCTGAGTCCTGGCCCGGCCAAGGCTCGGGCGGGTCCAAGGTGGCTCTGGTTTTTCAGGTTCTGCCTCTCGGCATAAAGCCAAACCCTCCCTGCACGCCCTCCTCCCCCTCCCCTCCCCGCCCCCACCCCCTCTCTCCTCCCTGTTCCTCCCACAGCCAGGCCAGGCTTGGCCAGGTCCTGCCCCAGGGCCTTTGCACAGTGGGGCCTCTGGAGTGCTCTTCCCGTGGGTTCCCATGGGTCCTTCTCTCACCAAGTTCATGTCTGGTTCAAATGTCTCCTCTCCTTGAGGCCTTCTGGACCCTCTGTTTAAAGCTGCAAATGTATTGTCCCCACCCTGGCCCGTACCAGCTACGATTCCCTACCAGCTCCATACCACCCCCAGCTCCGTACCAGGGGCTGTCCGCTCCGGGCCACTGACTGATGGCTGGCGGGTTGCAGCTTTTGTTTGCCTTAGTTTTTTTTTTTAAGAATTATTTTATTTAACCTTATTTATTTATTTTATCTATTTTAATTTGACCAGAGAGGGATGGAGAGAGAGAGTGAGAAAGCAAGCACCAGGTCTGGGACTCAAACTGCGGTCGGCCACGTGGGAATTGAGCACCCTTAACCACCACGCCACCTGCGGCCCCATGCTTTCCTTAGGTTTTTGCCATAGGGTGCG
>NW_006209806.1:2264241-2264687 GCF_000334495.1 Tupaia belangeri chinensis | reverse complement strand
GAGAGCACACCCCGCAGTCCCTTCTCCTCCGTTCTCCTCTCGGGATCCTGGGGCGCCTGGCGGGAGTTTAAGCCACCGGTTCCGGGATTTGAACCATGGTAGACTATGTGCAAGTCCAACCATGTGACCATTTCGCCATCTGCTCGCCCCACCGCATGTTTTTTAAGCTGCCGGGGCTGGGATTCGAACCGCAGTTGGGCACGTGAGATCTGATTCCTAATCCTTAGGGCTCAGCTGCTGTGCTGGGGGCCAGTGGGGGCATTTGCAGGAGGCAGGCGGGGCGTCTGGCTGCCCTTCCCCGGTGGTAACTGGCCTCCCGTTTCCTGCAGACCTGCTCGCGTACCTGGGACCTGGCACAGTGAATGGGTAGCGGACAGCGGGCGTGCAGAGGGCGGGCGGCGTGGAACATGCCTCCACCACGCCGAGCCTCTGCCGCTGCCCCCGGG
>NW_006209806.1:2263798-2264096 GCF_000334495.1 Tupaia belangeri chinensis | reverse complement strand
TGGGCCGTGGCCCGCCTCTACCATCTGCTGGCCGAGGAGAAGCTGTGCCCGGCCTCCATGCGGGACGTGGCCTACCAGGAGGCCCTCCGTGCCCTCGGCTCCAGGGACAAACACCAGCTGGAAGAGCTGCAGCTCGAGGCCCGGGACTGCTGTGGGCGGGATGTCCTGGGGGGGGCCGGCGACTTCCAGCCTCTCCATTCTGAGCTGGGCTGCCTCCCACCTTCCTCGGCTCTGCCCTCCGCGACCCGGAGCCTGCCGCGCCCCATTGATAACCCGTCGGGATGGAGCCGCTGCTGCC
>NW_006209806.1:2262789-2263755 GCF_000334495.1 Tupaia belangeri chinensis | reverse complement strand
AGTCCCCCACCATTCCCTTCCTCAGCCAGCCCCGCAGCCCCGGGCAGCCCCGCAGGGCCTGCCATGAGCGCCCAGCCAGCCCAGCACCCCTGCCCGTCCCCAGGGGCTCCCGGGAGCCGGAGGAGATGAGCTGGCCCCCCTCGGTGGAGCCTCCCAGCCCCCCAGAGCCGCTGGACAGCCCAGAGCCCCAGGTCTCTGGGGTGGCCCGGGACCCAGCCACAGCCAGCCTCCCAGCCTCCTCTGTCACTCCGGAAACCAGCACCCACTACTCTGTGGAGTGCACCGAGGTCCCCAGATCTCTCCCTTCATCCCCCAAATCTCTCCCCTCTCCCAATGTGGAATCCCCCCAAAACCCTTGCCTTGTCCAAGACCAGACGCCACTTGAGCTTTCTGTAGATGAGACTACATCCCAGAATACCCAGCCACAGCCACCCGCCTCGGGCTCCAGCTCCGGCCCGGGCTCGTCGGCCTCGGCCACGGAACCTTCGCGGGCTTCGTCCACTAAGAGCTCGGCCTGCCCCGCCCCCTCGGCGCCCCATCCCACCTCCCCGGCGGCGCCGGAGTCGTCAGAGCCCAAATTCTACAGCTTCGTGGTCCTGCACGCCAGGGCAGACGAGCACATCGCCCTGCGCGTCCGGGAGAGGCTGGAAGAGCTCGGCGTGCCCCACGGGGCCACCTTCTGCGAGGACTTCCAGGTGCCCGGGCGTGGGGAGCTGCGCTGCCTGCAGGACGCCATCGACCACTCGGCCTTCACGGTCCTGCTCCTCACCCCCAACTTCGACTGCCGCCTGAGCCTGCACCAGATCAACCAGGCGGTGATGAGCAGCCTCACGCGGCACGGCTGGCAGGACGGCGTCATCCCCTTCCTGCCCCTGGAGACCTCGCAGGCCCAGCTGGGCCCCGACGCCGCCAGCCTGCTGGGCGGCCTGGTGTGGCTGGACCAGGACCCCCCGATCTTCCACGCGA
>NW_006209806.1:2254921-2262758 GCF_000334495.1 Tupaia belangeri chinensis | reverse complement strand
CACTCCCCAATCGTCAGCAGGAGGGTCACCAACACGTTCAAGCCCCAGAAGCTTCGCGCCCGCAAGGCCTACTGGGAGAAGGAACAGGAAGCGCGGGCCCTGCGGGCGCAGACCCAGCACCTGGAGGGCGCGCGGCTGCAGGCGGCGGCCACGCACGCGGCTTACGCGGCCTACGTCCAGAGCTACGCGTCCTGGCAGGCGCAGATGGCACAGCTCCAGGCGGCCTTCGGGAGCCACATGGCGCTGGAGACGCAAATGCCCTCCGGGGTCCAGGGACCCTTCGCAGGTCAGGCGCCCCTGGGAGCCCCGCCAGCCTTCCCCACCTGGCCAGGGTGCCCTCAGCCACCACCCCCGTATCCCGGGCAGCCTGGCATCCCTCCACCAGCCTTCCCGCAGCCTTCCCCGGCCTTCCAGACACCCCCACCGGCGTCCCCTGCGCCCCCTCAGAGCCCAGGGCCACAACCCCTCATTATCCACCACGCTCAGATGGTCCAGCTGGGTGTCAACAACCACATGTGGAGCCAGAGGGAGGCCCAGGCCCCCGAGGACAGGTCACAGGAGGCCGAGTGATGGGTGTCCAGGCCGGGTCTTGGGCTCGTACTGGACTCCGCCCGACAGGGGCTGTGGGCAGGACCTTGGTGACCTCCGGTCACCCCGTCCCTGCGGACAGTGGAAGATGGGGTCCCCTGCTGCCGAGCAGGATGGCCGCGTGACCTGTTGTGGGTAGCCGGGACTGCATTTGGATTACAAGCTCGGGCTGCCGGTTTAGTTGTACGGCCCCGGAATGACAGTAACTATTTATTGGACGCTCCCCCAGGGCCTCTGTCCCCTGGGCCACCTCTGCCCGCCTCCTTGTTAGAAAACACGTGGCGACTATTCCGTTGAAAAAGGAAACCGGAGGGGAAGAGGGCAGGCCTGCTATTGGCGGGCATGGGCCGGAAGTTACGCCCTGCTCTCACACTATTGGCCAGCGCCTGACCACGTGGTCTCCTGCTGCAAGGGCAGCTGGGAAGTGTAGTCTTCGGAGCAGCCATGTGCCTTGTAAACGAGGCGGTGGAGAAAAGACGCTGGGGACACGGAGACGTTCCTGCTGCAGACCTTTCGCTTTGAGGGTCTGCCTCGAGGCCAGCACCACAATGGGCCTCGATCCCACTGTGGACAAGTGCCTTAGCCTCTCTGAGGCTCTGCTTTGTCACTCGACAAGTGGGTTTCCAAGGCCTTTGTGGCTCGGTCAGCAGCGCATGCGCGAAAGCGCCCGGGCGCCGGTTCCGCGCTCATGAAATACGCGTGCCCCGCCAGGGTGGGCCTGCTGAGGGTAAGGATGGAGTTACTCTTGTTGAGCGCGTCACGTTGATGCATGTTCGAAGCCCTAAATATACCACACCTGTCTCTTACTGACCGACTGACTGAATTTGCTGCACAGCACGTGCATCCGTCGGAGACCACGTGAGGAAGCGCCCCCGCGGGGATGGGCATGGTGCAACCCCTCCTCCCGCTCTCCCTGCTTTCGGGACTCGGGAGCTGCGGGCACACGCGCGCGCACACAGTGTATCGTTTTTTAGGAATTACTTCATTTAATTTATTATTTCATTTGACCAGCGGTAGGGGGAAGTGAGAAAGCAAGCTGCCAGGTCTGGGACTTGATCTGTGGTTGGCTGTGTGGGAGTTCAGTACCTTAACCGCCAGGCTACCTGCCAGCCCCTTGTGTGTGTATGTGTAGATATTTGTTTAAGAATTAATTATTTATTTAATTCCATTTGTTATGATTATTTTTTAAATTTGACCAGACAGACAAAGAGAGAAAACAAGAAAAGTAGCTGCCAGGTCCGGGACTTGGAGCTGCCATGTGGAAATCCAGCCCCTTTAACTACCATGCCACCTGCTGGCACCTTCCCCCTCCCCTGCCCTGGTTTTATAAGCTGCCAGCTCCGGGACGTGAACACCTCAGCTGGCCATGTTGGCTGCGCCTGCCTCCACACCACGCCACAGGCTGGCCCTGTGCACACATTTCAGCCCTCGAGATGACTCTGCAAGGGAGATACTTTATTATAGACCCACTTTGCGGGTGAGGAAAACGGAGGCCCAGTGAAGTCGATTCTTGTCCTCAGGGTCACCCGGATCAGAGCGGGGAGACAGCAATGGAAGAAGCTGCATTTCCTGCAGAGAGGCAGGACAGAACTGGACCCCGCGAACTGGGAGCTGCAGGGCCCTTCCGCCGAGACCTGTCTCAAGGCGGTCCCTGAGCCCCTCCCTGCATGCCGGGTGTCCCTGGGTGGAAGGCCTGCATGAGTCACCCCTGGGTCATGCACCCCTTGCTGGTCTGGCTGCTGACTCAGACCTGGCCCGCTCAGGTCCCCGCGGCTGCAGCCACCCTGAAGTGAAACCAGGAGAGGAGCTGTCGGAGCCCTGAGTCCGGGCGCGTGGGCAGGGTTGTGCAAGCCCAGGGTTTCCAGCCGTAGAGGTTGAGGCGAGACGCAACTGCAGATTCCGGGGCGACTGCAGTGAGCCACCGTTCCCAGGACCCACATTCCGGAGCACCTGCTGTGTGTGCCAGGCTCGGGGATTCAGTGCAGGGTGAAGACAGATGGGTCCCCTGCTGTCATTTCCACGGGTGTGGGGGGATGATTCATCGAAGGAGGAAGCGAGAAGTACGTGGTGGGGAATGTTCCGGAGGAAGGACTTTAGCCGGGGGCCAGGGCGGGCCTCCCCCAGGAGGAGGTGCAGCCCAGACTTGGAGGAAGAGCTGGGGGTGGGTATGATCTGGGCAGAGGGCACAGCTGTGCAAAGGCCCTGGGGCAGGGCGGGGCCTGGTATGTAGGAGGGACAGCCAGGAGGCCCCTTGTGGCTGGAGCAGAGAGAGCAAAGGGGACAGCGGGAGGAGGGAGGCCAGGGAAGGGACAGGGTAGGTCATACAGGGCCCTGTGGCTGCCCTGGGGACACAGGCTTTACCATGTGGGAGGTGGGAGCCATGGAGGGCTGTGGGCAGAGGGGGGCCGGCCCTGACCCAGGTGCTCACAGGCGCCCTCTGGTGGCTGCTTTGGGGAGGACAGACGGGAGACTGGGGACCCACCTCCAGGGCCAGGGTGTGCCCAGTCCAGAGAGTTCTTTCCCGTCTCTAAAGGAACTGGGCATGAACTCCGCTGGCCGGGCCTCAACCCAGGCAGAGCTGGGTGCCAGGCTCGCTACACGGAGGCCTGTGGGACTCGGGCCAGTCACGGCTCTTTCTTTGTAGTTTGGTGTAGGTGTGTGCTCACCAAAGAGGGAGACAGGGAGAGAGTGCGAAAGGGAAAAGGCAACCCCAGGGCTCCGACCACTCTGCGGTCACTTCTCCACGCTCCTCTCGGGACTTGGGGCACACATGCAAACGCACATTCGCCCAGCATGCGTCTTTTTTTTTTTTTTGAGAGGTTTTTGCTACAGGGCGCGTGTGCTCGCCAGACAGAGAGAGACATAGAGACAGAAAGCGAGAAACCACCCACCAGGGGGGATCGTCACGCCGCAATTCCTTCTCCAGTCTCCTCTCGGGATCTTGGGCACGCACGCACACGCGCCCGGTGTGAATTTAAGCCACTGGGTCCGGGACTTGAACCACAGTGGGCTACATGGGAGTCCAGTGACACAGCCATTACGCTAACTGCTGGTCCCTCTTTTTATTGTTATTTTTAAAACAATGATTTATTTTTAATGTGACCAGAAAAAGCGAGCGGGAAAGTGAGAAGGCCAGCAGCCAGGTCCGGGACCCAAACCGCAGCCGGCCACCTGCCGGCCCGAGCAAGGATTGGGCACCTGCTGTATGCAGTTACTGTCATCGAGGCTGTGAGGGGGCATGCAGGGACCCTTGACCAGCCTGGAGGGATTGGAAGAATCTTCTGGAAGGAGGAAGGCGGCTGAGACCTGAGGCAGAGGTGGGAACAAGCGTGGACTGGCTAGGAGGTCAGCGGCAAGGACAAAGGCCGAGAGGGGAGCAGAGCCAAGGACGAGCGCTCCAGGCGTGGAGCGCAGCTCGGCCTGTGCCCCAGCGCCCCCTGGCGGCCGCCGCTAGCTCCCGGTCCCGAGGGCTGCTCGGAGCTACGTGGGCTTGGGGGAGGAGCGTTTCTGGGGAGTCCCTTACGCCCTCTGTGCCAAACAGCTTTCAAGATGAGCCCGCAGGTAGCAGGGTGGTTGGGGCGCTGGACTTTCGCATGTCCGACTGCGGTTTGCGTCCCACCCCTGGAGGCTCGCGCGCTCTCTCTCTCTCTCTCTCTAAGTGCATGTGCTCTACAGTAAATTGAAAAACAGTAACAACAGGGACCGGCAGATGGCGCAATGGAGACGTCTCTGGATTCCCATGTAGCCGACTACAGTTCAAATCCCAGACCCAGTGGCTTCAGACTCCTGCCGGGTTGTGTGCATTGGTGCCCAAAGTCCCGAGGACAATGGAGAAGGGATTGTGGCGAGGCCGTCGCCCCAGTGGGGTGATTTCTCACTTCCTGTCTCTCTCTCTCTGGAGAGCTTATGTGCCCTATAGGGAAAACAAATCTCTCTGTAAAAAAAAATAACAACAGGGGCCGGCAGGTGGCATGGTACTTAAGTTGCTGGACACTCCCAGCGTTTGACCACAGTTCGAGTCCCGGACCTGGCAGCTTGCTTTCTCACTTTCGCTCTCAAGCGTTCTGTCGCTCTGTGGCCGTAAATAAATCTAAAAATAATAATTCTTAGGAAAAGACAACTAGGAAGAAGGAGGGTGGACAGATGGGGTGGAGATGAGGGTGCCGAGCCCCAGGGCCGACTTGCAGACCTGGCAGCTTGAAGAGCATGCCAGGCGCGTGCGCAGAAGCCCGATGGATGGAGGAGAGAGGAGCAGGCACTGCAGAGCCATGCCCTCCGCCAATTTCAGGAGGGACACACATTTTCAGTCGCACCTGCCCGAATCCTGGCTCTGCTGGGCCGCGGCTTATATGAGAGAACAGTTGGGCAAGGACACCCTCCGCCTTCTAGATGGGCAGCCCCTGCTCCTGCCCTGGTGGCCCCAGCGGGAGAGCCCTTTCTAGCAGAAGCCCCAGGTGCCAGGAGACCCGGGTCCCCGAGGGGCTGGGAGCAGCCAGGGTGGTCCACGCAGGCAGGATCGGTCCCCAGGCCTGGAAAGTGCCGAGATGCCAGGCAGCGCCACCAGGGGGCGGCGTCGGGCGGCAGGTCTGGCCTCTCCGGGCAAGGCTGGGGCTCGGTCCCGCTTCGGGGCCTGACCCTGACCGCTCAGTCCAGGCCGCGCCAACAGCGCCTCCCCGCGATCCCCGGCCTCCGTACACTGCGGTAACGGAGAACAGTAACCGCCCTGTTCAAATCTCCACCTCCGACACTCACTCTGCAGGTGGGAAAACCCAGGAGGCGAGAGGCGGCGTCGCTGTCCAGGGTCGCGACTTGGGACCGCAGGGTTGGGTACCTGGCAGCGGGAACTGGAGGAGGAGCTCCTCCCTGGGACCCGCAGGTTCTGAAACTGAGCTGTTTCCAACTCCTGTGGGAGCCCAGAGAGGGCAGCCGCCTGCCGGGGGTCACACAGCACCGTGCCAGTCCGCATCCGCTCCCAGCCCGGGTTTCGCCTGGGCTTGCAAATGCCATTCCTGAGCGCCCTTGGGCAGGGCTCTCCAAATTTTTTTTAAAAAGAGATAATTTCGTTATTGTTTAGTTTGCTCTAGGGCATGTACACACACCAGAGACAGAGAGAGGGAAAGTGAGAAAGCAAGCCACCAGCTCCAGGCCTCGAACCGCCGTCAGCCATGTGGGAGCCCAGCGCCTTCCCCACGCCGCCGCCGGCCCCTCTCTCTGTTTCTTGCTTCCCCGTATCTGGTCTGATTGTTCTAGCTTTCCTCCCTGCCCCAGGGAGTGAGTTTGCTGAGTCGGCCGACAGACACTGCGGGGTGACCTGTCAGGCCCTCTGGGCACAGCAGGGCCTCAGCGGGAAGAGGGTACAGCGGACGCATGAGGAAGCAAATGGCTACAACAAGATCATGAGGGGGCGCAGGTGGTGGAGGACGGCGGGGGCCGAGCTGTAAGAGATCCCGGGAGGCCTCTGGGAGGAGGTGACGTTTGACCAAAATTGTTGCTTGGGGGCCTGCAGGTGGCATGGGTGGCAAAGGCTCTGGACTCCCCCGTGGCCGACCGCAGTCCCTGTCTCTGTCCCTGGCGAGTACATGTGTCCTGTAGCAGATTACAAAATAAGAATGACAAATAAAAGGAATCTTTCGTTTTTCTGAAAGAAGACCTGGCTTGGCAGGCTCTAGGAGAGGACATCAGGACACGGGGCAGGGAGGTCTCACGAGTCCCAGGTGGCGCTGAGGGGCGAAGCCTCGAGACAGGTGCCAGGGCAGGGGGTGAGCTACCGTCCTCCCAGCCGGACCCCACCCCCCAGCCAACCTTTCTCTTGGGACACGATGGGATCCGGTGTCCTGCCCCAAGGGACGGCCAAGGGACAGCCCCGGGGCTGGTCACCACGCCTTTGTGGCCTGGGGCCGACCCCCGAGGTCTATCTTTAGCCTTGTCAGAACACTCCCTGCTCATAAATGCTGCTCAAATAGCAGGCCTGGCGTCCCACGGGCTGGTGGCACCCGGCCTGGAGGAGCCGTCGGGACTGGGACTGGGACCGGGACCTGTCCCTGCCCGAGTGGTCGGAGGGTGGGCACTCCTCAAGGCGAGGGGCCGTGGCCTGGGTGCTGACAACACAGCAGTGACGACCCTCACAGTGCCCGGGGAGGCTGGACATGACAAAGGGACCGAGCCTGGGGTCCAGGTCTCAGGGAGCACGGCGGCGCCCGCTTCCCATGGGGTGGGCTACGTGGTCCCGGCACCCTCCAGCCTGGGCACGCTTGGGCACACCCCACCCCAAGCCTGTGTGCTCACGTATGACCTGGGTGGGGGCCAGCAGATGGCGTGGTGTAGGGCGCTGGCCTCCCACAGCTGATCACAGTCTGCGTCCCAGCCCCGGCAGCTTGCTTTCTCACATTCCCTCTCTCTATATAGCCAGATTAAGAAACGGGGACCTGCAGGTGGCGTGGTGGTTAAGGCACTGGACTCCCACATGGCCAACCGCAGTTCAAGTCCTGAACCTGGCAGCTTGCTCTCTCACTTTCTCTCTCTCTCTCTCTGTCCTCCTCTGATCAAATTAAAATAAATAAATACATTTAAATAGTTATTTAATCAGAATAAAGTTAAATAAATCTTCTTTGAGAGATTTTTGCTATGTGCTCACTGGACAGAGAGAGACAGAAAGTGAGAAATGAACCCCCGGGGGATGGTCACATTGCAGTCTCCTCTCGGGACCTTGAGTATGCACACGCACGCCTGGCCCGAGTTTTAAACTGCCAGGGCTGGGATTCAAACCACAGTCAACGATGTGGGAGCCCACTGGCCCTGAATAAATAATTCTTTAAAAAAGGAAAACAAAATGGCGTGGGTCATCTTGGCTGTGTGGCCTCGGGCAGCCCCTTGTCCTCTCTGAGCAAAACCAAAGCTGCAGGTCATCGTCTGACCACGGAGACCCGCTGTGCCCCGTGGCAGTCACCGCCCCTTTGACAGCCATCAGTCTGACTGACGCCCCTTCCACCCCACCTCTCCACGGTGGCCAGCCAGGACGCGCTCAGGCAGGGCATGTCACCTAAGCCAGCCCGACGCGAGTGACCCTGGGGACTCCGGCTGGGAGCAGCCAGTCAGCGGGGTGTCCAGGGACGGTTCTGAGGCCAGCGGGTGGCGTGGTGGTCGAGACGCTGGACTTCCATGTGACCCACCACAGTCTGAGTCCCAGATCTGGCAAATGGTTTTCCCCTTCTCCCTCCGTCGGGTCTCCATAACAGTAAAGAAATGAACT
>NW_006209806.1:2253999-2254890 GCF_000334495.1 Tupaia belangeri chinensis | reverse complement strand
GCTCTGACCCTCCGGACCAACCCTCACCTGAGTCGTACTGGGGCTCCGAGACAGCCTTTGTGAGGACAGGGTGAGGGACCAGCAGGTGGCACGGTGGCTAAGGCGCTGGACACTCCCGCGTGGCTGACCTCTGTGAGTCCAGGTCCTGGTGGCTTGCTTCCTCACTTCCTCTCTCTCTCTGGTCAAATGAAAATGAATGAATAAATGAAATGAATAATTCTTTAAAAGAAAAAAAAAGAACGGAGTTGGGCCAGCTGGGGTGGGGGCACGCAGAGGTTAAGGTGCTGGATCCTACACAGCCAGCTCTCCGGTTGGAGTCCCACACCCGACGGCGTGAAAATCATGCTGGGGACACGGCCGTGCGCGCCCCAAACCCTGAGAGCACGGCCCCCCGGGTGCTCTCTCCTCCCCTCTCTCTGCGGAGCACACGCGCCGTGGCGAACATCGACAAGAGGAAAGACTCACTAAAGCCACAAGTCTCTAATCTGAGCTTTCAGTATATATATGAAAGAATGCTTTTTATTTAACATCACTTATTTTCATTTACTTATTTTAATTTGACCAGAGAGAGGGAAAGTGAGAAAGGCTGCCAGGTCCGGGATCTGAACCTCGGTCACGTGGGAGTCCAGCACCCGGACCACCACACCACCTGCCAGCCCCAACTACTCTCAATTTTATTTATTTATTTCTTTATTTTTAACTTTTATTTAATTTTGAATTAAATAAAATTTCAAATTGACCAGAGAGGGACAGGGCAAGAGAGCAAGAGAGAGAAAAGTGAGAAAGCAAGCTGGCAGGTCCAGGACTTGAACTGCGGTCGACCATGTGGGAGTCCAGCACCCTTAACCACCACGCCACCTGCCAGCCCCCTCTTTTAAAGAAAGCATTTGG
>NW_006209806.1:2251187-2253893 GCF_000334495.1 Tupaia belangeri chinensis | reverse complement strand
GTGCGTGCGTGCCCAAGATCCCGAGAGGAGAATGGAGGGGAAGGGATTGCGGCGTGGCTGTCCCCCCGGGAGTGATTTTTCGCTTTCTGTCTCTCTGTCCTTCTGGCGAGCACATACCCTATGGCAAAAAAAAAAAACGAAAGCATTTAGGCCAAGTGATTCTTCCCCAGGGTGGGTGATCTGCCCAGGGCCGGGGATCAGGGGTCAGGGGTTCTGATCCACAATGAAAATGCCCTGAGGTTGCGAGGCAGGGCGGCTGTCGCCCCAGACAGGTACACTGGGGCTCTAGCCACGACACAGAGCAGGCGGGGAGCCCAGGCGCCGGGGTCTGAGCCGAGCTCCTGCTGCAGAGCTCCTGCTGCAGCTCCTCCAAGTGCCCAGGACGGAGTCACAGGAGGGGTGACGCCCCACAGCCCTGGGTTCAAACTCGCCCCTTCTCCATGTATTAGCATCCCCTGTCGGTGCTGCCAGCCCAACACGAATACCGATACCGAGGGCTGTTTAGAGGCTGGCCTGTAAACCAGGCAGAGGGACTGGGCTTCGGCGTCTGAGACCCGACCTCAGCCACCCCTGAAGGGGCGTGGACCCTGCCCGGCGTGGCGCGGAGGGGGTACAAACCCGCGGAAGCAGCTAGCAGGGAGCTGCTCTGGAGCAGGGCTTTGACGGCCAAGGCGGGGCACACCGAATCTGAACAGGTAACACGCTTACACACGAGGCCGGGCCCCAGTGCCGGGTGCTGGCCGGGCTGCTGTTCCGTAGGCTGTGACCACACGGGTCAGGGTTCAGTTCCTGGCCCAGCCTAAGGCCAGACACGGCAGCACACCGCTGTAACCCGGTGGCTCAGAGGTGCTGAGGCCGGAGGGTGGCGAGCTGGAGGCTGGCCTGGGCAGCACGGAGACTCTCAGAAAGAGCTGGGAGGAGCGTTGTGGCCGGTCCCGCGTTCCCTGCTCAGATGACGAGGCAGAAGGATTTGGGGACTGTCCTTTAAAAGGGGGGTGACCAGCTGATGGCGTAATGGTTATGCTGGTGGACTCCCACTTAGTTGACTGTGGTTCAAGTCCAGGACCTGGCAGCATAAAATGCAGGCCACGCATGTCCGTGTGCGTGCCCAAACCCTGAGAGAATGAGAGAAGGGATTGTGGCATGGCCACCCCTGCAGGGGGGTGATTGCTCACCTTCCGTCTCCGTCTCTCCGGCAAGCACATGCGCCCTATAGCAGAAATCTCTTTAAAAAGAGAGGGATGCACACAAGGAGGTGAGATGGCAGGACGCAGCAGCTCTGGGCCCTGGCGTGTCACCAGACCTGTCACTGACTGCCTCAGCAATTGTTGGGAGCCAGGCTGTTCGATCAGCACCCACGCACCCCCCCTCTGCGCGTACAGCTGCCTGCCATGGCGCCCACGTGCCACCCACTCCTGGTTCGCCTGAAAAGGACGGAGCCCCCGGCTCTGCCTGTAAGTAACCCTGCCCTGCAGCGGGCTCTGCCTTTGCGTCAATGGCTCAGGATGTGTGAGTTCGGAGGGAGAGAGGACACCCCGTGGGGACCGGGCCCCTCACGCTCAGCCCCTGCCCCTCCGCTCCCCACCCCACGGGCCCAGCCTGGTCTCGGCCTTTTCTGAAACAGCGACACGCCATGTTCCACATGAAGCCCTCCCCAGAGCTGCTGTGAGGCAGGGAAACTCGGGGTGGGGGGCTCACACCCGCTCCGAACCGCAGACCACCTTCGCGCGGCGCTGCCTCCCCACGCTCACACCCTCCCCGACCTGCCCACACCAAGGACCCGTCAGGCCAGGCGGTTCTCGTCAACGATCCTCCTTTTAATGACTGAGCAGCAGCAGGAGACGCGCACCGCGGTGGCCCCGTCCCTTTGCTCGTGCTCCAGGGGGGCCGGGAACTGCGGTGCCCGCCTTGGCTGAGTTCAAACCTCGTCCTGTAAGTACGTGACCCTAACTAACACTGCAAACCCAAACAGGACCCCCGCGCCTCCCAGGGCCCGTCCTGGGGAGACGGCTTCCCTCCCACTACCTAGCCTGGCCGTGGCGCTCCTGAGAAACGCCTCCAGGGGCAGGAGCTCCGGTGGCGACGTTCACCGACGGCAGAGCGAGGCTGTGAGCAACCGTACCCGGCGGTGGCCCTGGTCACCCACCGTCGGCTAGCTGTCTGCCGCGTGGTCGCAGGAAGACGTGGACCTGAAAACAAGGGCGAGGCCACCAGGGGCTGTGCCCACGTGACTCAGGAGGCCGGGCAAGGTCCACGGGGAACTGTGGCGCCCCGCACCCAGCCCACCAGGCTAGAGCCCGCTGGTGCCGGCGGCCTGCTGTCACTCCTCGTGCGATCGGACAGTCGAGAGGAGCAGTTCTAACCACAGTGGCAGGTGGGAGGCCTGTAAAAGGCAAACGAGTTCTTAGGAAGATGTACGGTCGCCCGTCTCAGGGATCACAGCCTCGGACTCTCAACTCTTATCCGTCACAAACTAAAGCCCGCTCCCGACAGCTGTGGCCATCGCAGGCGCAAGGTCCTGCCTGCTGGAAACTAACTTCCGGAGTCAGACAAACAAAATTCTCAGGAAAACAAAAACGGCAGCAAACTCTCACTCCCAGGGACTCGAGTGCGATGCCTTGCGACCTGCCCTCGTTAAGCAAGCGGAACACCAAACCAACCGAAAGCTATGGCAGCGGGCGGGCGCCCCCCCGCCGCCCCCCCCCC
>NW_006209806.1:2248269-2250540 GCF_000334495.1 Tupaia belangeri chinensis | reverse complement strand
GGCGGCCCCCCCGGGGCCCCCTCGCCTGCCAGCCTGCGAGCACGCGGCGTTGCTGGAAGGAAGCAGAGGCGGCCTCGCCCTCTGACGTCTGAGCCCCTTCCTACCACCGTGTCTGCTGTTGGGTGGACCCGGCCCCGGGAAGCGCAGGGGGACGGGGGCTAACCCCTCACGTCTTCCTGTGTGTCCTGCAGAAAAGACTAGCTCTGAAACTCGGGCAGACACGAAGGAGGAAGGCCTGTGTGCTTCTCCCGGGTCGGGCGGGTGGGCGGCTCCCAGCGGAACACCATCCTCTGGCTTCTGGCACAGACAGCTCAGACTCCTGCTCTGCGTCGTGCCTGTTCAGAGGAGGCGAGGACGGGTACCGGCCATACACCCTCTGGTTTCTCCCCCTGCAGAACGGGACGGAGGCCGAGGGTGTGAACACTCCGAGCAGGTCAGTGCAGCTCGATGAAAGCCTCCAGCTCTTCAGGGATGAAGCCCTTGTAGGGGATCTTGTTCTTGTCCAGAGCCCGGGCCGCAAGGCACTGCAGGGTCACGTAGTTGAAGGGCTGCATGGTGCTCTTGGCCAGCAGCTTTTCATCCAGTAACTCGTAGGCTGTCTTCTTGAAGGCGTTGGTGGCGTCCATGTGGGCGCCCGCCTCGATCAGGGCGTTCATGATGACCGGGCAGTTGTTCTGGGCCGCGATGTGCAGCGGCGTGTTGTTGTCGAAGTCCCTGCTGTCCGGGTCAGCCCCGCAGTCGAGCAGCACTTTGACCACGTGGAGGGAGGGGAATCTGCCCACTGGGTAGCGGCCCACGTTGGTGGTCTCCTTGTCCACAGCCATGTGCAAAGGGGTGAAGCCGTTCTTGCCCCGGGGAGCACACTTGAGCAGGCGGTACACCGTCTGGTGCATCAGGTGCTCCTGGCTGGGGGTGCACTCCACCTTCTCCAGCAGGTAGAGCAGGTGGAGGATGATGGCCAGGGCCTTGGTGAACTGGGCCGAGTCCCCAGGTTCCTTGGGCAGCTGCAGGGCCCGCTCCACTTCCCGGACCCCTTTGCTGAGCACCCCCATGAGGTCTGCAAAGCCGATCTGTGTGCCCAGGCTGCCCTTGGCTGCCCGGTCCTGCAGCACATAAGAGAAGAGTTCGGCAAAAGAGAGGAAGCTGCTGGCGGTCATGGGGCTCAGGGGCTCCAGGTTGTTCTGCTGCATGTCCAGGGCGTATTTCCACAAACGGATGCAGCGCTCGAAATTGCCGGAGTCGGCGTACACTGCGCCGCGGTAGCGGATGTAATAGGAGGTGTCCGGGTGGGAGGGGCCCAGGATACGCTCCCGGATCAACAGGGCCTGCATCCGCATCTCATCGGGATCGCTTATGAGCGCTTCCAGCTCCTCGGCGGTGCTCACCTCTCTGGAATAGTCGTAGGCCAGGACTAGATGCTGGGGCTCGGGCTTGGGCAGGTATTCACCCCCCTGGTGACGCAGCTCCATGGCCCGCCTCCAGTGTTTAAGGGCTCCAAGCAGATCTCGCTTCTTATCCACATACGTAGCTCCCAGCAATTCCAAGGCTTCCACAGCTGCTTCCCGGCTGGTAGGGCAGCAGCTCTCGTAAGATTCCCCACTGGGTGGTTCCTCCAGGGAGGAGCGGCTGCAACGGCCCCCCTGGGGCTGCCCACAGCCCTGGCTGGTGGAGGCAGCCTCTTGGGACAGCCCTGGCTGGGCTTCTGCCCCTGTGGCCTGCTCCTGGGCAGGCTGCTCCTGGATGAGGTACTCCACGATGTTGGTGTGGCCAGTCACGCTGGCTGCCAGCAGCGGGGTCATGCCATACCCGTCGCGTTCCATGCGGGCGTTGCACCCGAGCAGCAGCTGCAGGATCTCCAGGCTGCCAGACTCGGCGCAGTCGTGCAGGGCAGTGTTGCCTTTGGCGCTGCGCCGGTTCACCTGCGCGCCCTGCTCCAGCAGGTAGCGGGCGATCTCCCGGTGGCCCTTGTAACACGAGATCATGAGGCACGTGTGCCCGTGCCGGTTGGCCACCTCCAGGTCGGCCTGGTGCTCGCCCACCAGGTAGCGCACCACCTCGAGGTGGCCGTCGAAGCAGGCGGCGCGCAGGGGCGTGGAGTTGGTGCGCGTGGTGCGGTTCACCGAGGCCCCGCGGCGCAGCAGGCTCCGCACCACGTCCAGGTGGCCCGCGGCCGAGGCGGCCCACAGCGGCGGCGCGCCCTCGATGGTCTCGCCATCGAAGTGCACCGAGCCGCCGGCCTCCACGCTGGCGCCGCAACGGGACACCAGGGCA
>NW_006209806.1:2242809-2248074 GCF_000334495.1 Tupaia belangeri chinensis | reverse complement strand
ATGGGCCGGCCGCCGGTGGACGGAGAGAAGGCGGATTACAGCCCGGACGGCCGGACGGCAACCTTCACCGTCTCCCCCGCCGCCATCTTAGAGGCTCCTCGGGCGGAACAAAATGGCTGCGCGCCGCGGGGCGTCGGGCGGTATGAGAGCACGCCGGGAAGTGAAGTCCTTCGTGCCGGCGCACTCCGCGGCGCGCAGGGGGGCTGCGGAGGCCTAAAGACTACACTTCCCAGAAGGCCGCGGGCCAGCCGCTGCACGCCGTGACCACGGTGCATGCAGGGAATTGCCGTTCTAATCGCAGTGGATGGCGGTTGGGGCTCGCAACGGCCGAACTACTACTCCCGTCATGCCGCGCGGCTGTGTTCGCCCTTGTGGGACCCCGGGAACTGTGGTGACGTACTTCCGGTGGCTGTCAGACGCCGGCAAGGGACGCAGGCGCGGCGCCCCAGAGGACTACATTCTCCAAAGGTATTGCGAGCGCCTCGGAGCCAATCAGAAGCGATAACGGAGGCAAAGCGCATCCGGCGGCCGGGTCTGACGGGTTTGGTGTGGCCGAGTGGCTCGGCTGCAGGGGCCATGCTGGAGAGGCGCAATGCCCGGATGTACGGGAGCCCGGCGCGCACACGGGTGGCGAGAAGGGCCAATCTTCCGTATTCGCACGTTCCGTTCACAGAGTTCCCTCGTCCCGGGAGATGGCAGGCTGCCCGCTTTGGAACGCAGCGCTGGCGCACCGCACGTTCTATCGCTTTGGGTTTCAACCCTCCGAGGACACTGGAGGCAGTCCCACCCTCCGGCTATTACGGGGTGAGGCTGTTACCAGCGTCCCGTTTGTTCCCCACGACCGGCTCTCTCCGACGGGTGCCGCGGAGCCAACCTGTCCCGCCTGGAATCCGGCAGCCGGAGTCGAGGGGTCGGGCGAAGAGGAAGAGGGGGTGTGCTCCGCCGGGTCCGAGAGCGGGAGTGGCCCAGGGCGGACAGCCCCCAGCGGGGTCCCGGCACCGGGTCCCGGAGTCTGAGCGGCGTCTGCGATCCCCGCTCTCCACCGTGCCCCTTCCCCGCAGGAGTCGCCCAGAACGGCTCTGCGCGCCCTCCCTTCCCCTCCGCGTTCACGAGCCTGGCGGCATTAACTCCGCTAACTGGTTCGCACTGATAGACCAGGGGAAGCTACGGTGTCTTCTCTTTAAGCAGCACTGTCAGCCTGGGCGTGACCGGCATGGTAAACAACCTCACCTTACTCCGGCTCCTGCAGTTGGACGTCCGCTGTGACACTGAGCGAGCGATGTGACACTGAGCGAGCGGTCCTAGCGCTGGAGATGTGTTGCCTGGGGCTCCCACCTTCACCTCTGGTGGTAACTGTTGTGATCTTTGTCCCAGACAGGTGACTTCAGTTTCCTCTGCTGTCATTCACTGGCCTGGTGGTTAAGGTGCTGATGGCCCAGATTCCAGTCCTGGGCCCGGTGGCTTGAAACACGCCGGGCACGGGTGTGTGTGCCCAGGATCCCGGATTGCAGCGTGGCCATCCCCCCTCCAGTGGTGATTTCTCCTCCCTCCCTCCCTCTCTCTCTGTCTCTGTCTCCAGCAAGTGCATGCACCCTATAGCAAAAATCCCTCACTGGGGACCAGCGGATGGTGTAATGATTATGTCGCTGGACTCCCACAGAGTTGACCGCAGTTCCAGTCCTGGACCCTGCAATTTGAAACTCACCCCGGCCACATGTGCATGTGTGCACGAAATTCTTTTTTTTTGGAGAGGTTTTTACTATAGGGCGCGTGCGCTCGCCAGACAGACAGAGACATAGAGACAGCGAGAAATCACCCCCCAGGGGGGATGGCCACGCAATCCCTTCTCCTCCATTCTCCTCTCAGGATCTTGGCCACACATGCACACGTGCCTGGCGTGAGTTTAAGCCACCGGGTCCAGGACTCGAACCATGGTCAACTGCATGGGAGTCCAGTGACATAGCCATTATGATAACTGCTGGCCCCCTTTTTATAAAAAATTATTAAAGAATTATTTAATTTATGTATTTCTTTATTTTTTAATTTGACTAGAGACAGACAGAGGGAAAGTGAGAAAGCAAGCTGCCAGGTCCAGGACTTGAACCGCGGTCAGCAGCCATGTGGGAGTCCAGCGCCTCAATCACCATGTCACCTGCTGGCCCCCAGGCTGAGTTTTAGTGCGGACATGCAGCCTGCTGTCTACGGAAAGAAAGGGTGCTGGTAGGGAGGGCTGGAGTCTGCTAGGGCCATGGCTGCATGGTGGGTGCAGAGACTCCTTTAAGGAGGGGCAGGGTGCACTGTGAATATGGATTGTGATGGGTGCTGGTGCCGTGTGTTTTTTTAAAGGGACAGACTTTATTTTTTCTAATTTAATTTTTTATTTTTATTTTTTTTTGAGAGATTTTCACTGTAGGGCGCGTGCGCTTGCCAGACAGAGAGAGACATAGAGACAGAAAGCGAGAAATCACCCCTCGGGGGGATGGTCACGCCGCAATCCCTTCTCCTCCATTCTCCTCTCGGGATCTTGGGCACACACGCACACGCGCCCGGCGTGAGTTTTAAGCCACCGGGTCCGGGACACGAACCGCGGTCGACTACGTGGGAGTCCAACGACATAGCCATTACGCTAACTGCTGGTTCCCCTAATTTAATTTTTATTATTTTGTTCGCTATAGTGTACATGCATTCGCCAGAGAGAGAGAAGGAAAGTGAGAAAGCAAGCCGCCAGGTCTGGGACTCAAACTGTCGTCAGCCATGTGGGAGTCCAGTGCTCTTAACCACCACACCACCTGCCAGCCCCCAGTACAGGGTGATTTCTTAAAATTCACTTTCATCTAATGCATCAAAACTCACCTACTCAGGACCAGCAGTTGGCGTAATGGCTACGTTGCTGGACTTCCACGTAGTTGACCATGGTTTGAGTCCCGAACCCAGTGGCTTAAACTCATGCCGGGTGTGTGTGCATGCGTGCCCAAGATCCCCAGAGGAGGATGGAGGAGAAGGGATTGCAGCATGGCCATCCCCCTTGGGGGGTGATTTCTCGCTTTCTGTCTCTCTGTCTTTCTGGAGAGTGCACGCCTATAGCAAAACCTTTCAAAAGAAAAAGAAAATTAAAGTTGTTTTTTTTTTTTTTTTAATGGGAGCAAGAAGTCAGAATTTCTGCAGTGAAATCAGGACTCTTTTTTTATTTTTAAGTTTTTTGCCACAGAGCATGTGCACTCGCCAAAGAGCAGCAGAGAGGGGAAGTGGGGAAATACGACCACGCCGCAGTCCCTTCTCCATCCTCCTGCAGGGATTTTGGGCATGCGCACGCACGCACGCACGCACCCGGCATGATTTTTCAAGCTGCCAGCTCCAGGACTCGAACCGTGGTCAGCCATGTAGGGGTTCTGTGCTATTACCGCCACGCCACCATCTGGCTGAAATCAGGACTCTTAACAACTTCCAGCACAGAATACTAAACTCTGATTTGAAGGTCGCAGGGGGTCTGTCAACCCCATGGCTTTGTCGCCGTAAATGTTCCTCTACAGATGGCCGCGTCCCGCGTTGTCCTTGTTCTTTCCGCAAGGTAATTACAGGGTTTATTTTGAAAATCAATTCACTGGAGGGAGCGAGTCGGTAATGGGGCAGCAGCAGAAAGCCGCGTGTTCATGTTGGGTGTTCTCCTTCCAGGCTGCCAGGGCACGCCTGGGGCCGGGCAGAAGGCCCCTGGGGGGGAAGCGAGGGCCCAGGCAGATGGACGCGTCTGCCCAGGGCACATCCCTTCAGCTCTGGCAGCACTGGCGTGGCAGGGAGGCTCAGCTTGCGTGGAAACCCTTCATTAAGCATTGCTCTTAGCAGAGCCAGGAGGTTCATTCCGGGCCGGATTCCAGGCCCGGATGACGGCTGCCTGGTCGCAGGTTGTCCCTCCTGGAAAGTACTTTTCCCAGTAAGCTGGGGTAGGGGCCCTGGGCGCAGGGGCGCAGGGGAGGGAACTGTCCGCGTTTGGGGCCAACCGGGTGCACAGCGGCCAAGTGCAGAAGGGACCCCACGTGGCCAGCTGCGGTGTAGACCCGGGCCCTGGAAGCTTGAAAAACCCCCGTCTGTATGTATGCAGACCCCAAATCCTGACAGAACGGAGAACTGGGAGAAAAAGCATTGCGGCGTGACCATGCCCCTTTGGGGGTTCTGTCTCCCTCTGGGGAGCTCCTGTGCCATCTGGCAATTTAAAACAATGTTTCGGAGGGGCCGGCAGGTGGCGTGGTGGTTGAGGCGCTGGACTCCCACATGGCCGACCGTGGTTTGAGTCCTGGACCTGGTGACTTCCTTTCTCATGTTCTCTCTCTCTCTGGTCAAATAAATGAAATTAAATAAATAATTCTTTAAAAAGAAAATGAGTTGTGGCCGGCAGGCGGCGCAGTGGCCCACATGGCTGACGGTAGTGAGCCCCGGACTTGGCGGCTGCTTTATTGCCTTCCTTTCCTCTCCCTGTCTCTCTCTGTCAAAATTAAATATTAATAGTGGCTGGCAGGAGGCGTGGTGGTTGAGGTGCTGGACTCCCCACACGGCCGACCGCAGTCTGAGTCAAAGTTAAATAAAGTAATTCTAATAAAAATTAATAATAACAAATGGAATTAAATAAATAAATTATTTTAAAAAAATAATTATTTAATTTTATTTATTATTATTTTCAATCTGACTAGAGAGAGAAAGTGAGAAAGCATGTCACCGGGTCTGGGACTCAAGCCATGGTCGGCCATGTGGGAGTCCAGCACCTTAACTACCACACCACCTGCCGGCTCCGGTATAAATAATTTTTTTTAAAGAAAAAAGTTTTATAAACTCGGAAGTGCAAGTGCTGGGGTAGGAGGTGTCATCTCGTGAATGGGCTCCCTCTTTTGACCCCTTCAGCCACCACCACCACCATCACCACCGTCTCTACTGCCACCAACCAACATCACCATTACTCCCATGACCACCACCACCATCATCACCACCATTTCCACCAGCACCGTCATCATCACCATAACTCCCATGACCACCACTGTCATCACCACCACCCCGTGACCATCACCATCATCATCACCGTGTCATCCCCCCCCCCCCGGGACCATCCCCATCATCATCACCGTCTTCACCACTCCTATGACCCCCACCATTACCACCACCATCACTACCACTCTTCCACCACCACCATCACCACCGCTATCTCCACCGCCACCATCATCACCACCACTCCCATGACCATCACCATCATCATCACCATCTTCACCACTCCTATGACAC
>NW_006209806.1:2237976-2241829 GCF_000334495.1 Tupaia belangeri chinensis | reverse complement strand
TCCCCCCCCCCCCCCCACCACCCCCACCCCTCCCATGACCATCATCATCATCATCACCATCTTCACCACTCCTATGACCCCCACCATTACCACCACCATCACTACCACTCTTCCACCACTGTCATCACCACCGCTATCTCCACCACCACCATCATCACCACCGCTATCTCCACCGCCACCATCATCACCACCACTCCCATGACCATCACCATCATCATCACCATCATCACCACTCCTATGACCCCCACCATTACCACCACCATCACCACCACTGCCATCATCATCACCACCACTCCCATGACCATCATCATCACCATCATCATCACCATCACCCCCCTGACTACCACCATTAACACTGCCACTCCCACGACCACCACCATCATCACCACCATCACCACCATTCCCATGACCACCACCACCATCACTACTCCCATGACCACCATCATTACCACCACGCCCATCACCACCGCCACCACCACCACCACCACCATCATGCTTTATCCTTGTGGAATACAACACACCTGATTTCTGACCCTGGCTTTGTCGCTTCTCGGCAGGAGACCTTGGATAAGTCACTAATCATTTTTTTTAAGTTTGTTCATTTCTTTCTTCCATGAGAGAGTCAGAGAGCACCCCACCAGGATCCTCTCGCCGTCTTCCAGCCCAGCCCACGTCACAGCCACGTGGCGAGCGCCTAGGGTGCTCAGGGTGGTCCTGGTGTGCACACCCACACGCTTCCCACTTGACCCAGTCGTGTTACCCGGGCACCAGCACCGGACCTGACACTTCAGTTTATTTGTTCATTGAGTTTTTGCTATAGGGCACACGTGCTCACCAGAGAGAAAACATGAGCGGTCACCTCCCAGGGCGATGGCCATGCCACAGTCCCTTCCCGCTAATCTCCTGGGATTCTGGACACACATGCGCACACCCAGAGTGGAGAGGTTTTGTTTGTTTGTTTTTGCTATAGGGCATGTGCGCACCAGAAGGACAGAGAGCCAGAAAGTGAGAAATCACCCCCCAGGGGGTGTCGCCATACCACAATCCCTTCGCCTCCATTCGCCTCTTGGGATCTGGGACACGCACACCCACGGGCCCAGTGCGAGTTTAAGCCACTGGGCCCAGGACTCGAACTGCTATCGACTACATGGGAGTCCAGCAACATAGCTATTATGCTTTGTGCTGGTCCCCCCAGAGTGTTTCTCAAGCTCCCAGGTCCAGGGCTCAAACTGCGATCGGCCCTGTGGGATCCAGCGCCCTAACTACCACGCCCTGCTGGCCCCCTCCTCTCTCAGGCTTGTCACTGACGTTGGGCCCGGTAGGTAAAACAAGGCTCATTTCCCTCAAAGTTTGCCTCTCGCCCCGGCCGTCCAGTCTTGCTTTTCTGCCGTAAGGAGCAGACCCGTGACCCTCCTGGTCACTGGCAGAGACTCTGTCCCACCCTGCTGAGTCCTGGCCATTTCCACCCCAGGGCTTTCTGCTCCCTCTGCAGGCCAGCCAGGGGACAGGAAACACTTGGGGTGAGCTGGGGCCCCTTAAACCCACTTGCCCGGGACCTGTGCCTGCCCTCGCTGTCCACCACCCCCGGCCACGGCCACTGGCCACGTGGGCGCAGGACCAGGGACCCTCCTGCCGGGGGGGCCGATGAGGCGGAGCACAGCCCCCCGTGGTGTCCCCTCTGGGCTGGACTGGGAGTGGAACAGCAGGGACAGATGTGATCTGGAGGGGACTCTGCCATCTCCTGCCGCAGCCTGCCTGTTGTCATGGAAACCGAAGCCACTCTCTTCTGAAGGACCCATTAAGGTGCAGGAGGTAATCAAGACCCTCTGCGAAGACCTCGCCCGCCCCCGTGGGAGCAGCCGCCACAGGCCCCCTCGCCCCACCCCACGAGCGCTCTGCGGGCCCCAGAGAGCTGGGCAGCCGGCCTTGCCCCCACCCCCGGGGGCTGCGATGACTCGCTTGGGGACCGCCACACGCCGCCCCTGTCTGCGTCCCCGCATCCTGCCCTGGGAACGTGGCGAAGGGAGCCATCGTAACTGCCACGTTGTCTCCGAACACCAGACTGGGCGCACGTGCGGGCGGTTGAACCTTGGCCCTGCCACCCACGTGCTGTGCAGACTCGGACAACTGGCTTCACCTCTCTGGGCCTCCATTTCCTCCTTGTAACAAGGGCAACAGTAATAGTACCTACTTCTTCGTGGGAAGTGATGTGTTTGAAGGTATTAAAACAGTGTCTGGGGCCAGCGGGTGATGTGATGGTTAAGGCACTGGACTCCCACTTGGTCAACCATGGTTCGAGTCCCAGACCTGGCAACTTGCTATCTCACTTTCTCTGTCTCACTCGTTCTGTCTCTCTCTGGTAAGCGCACATGCCCTATAGCAAAATAAAATAATAATAAAATTTTAAGATTCTTTGTTCTTAGAGATTTTTGCTCAAGGACCTGTGCACTTACCAGAAAGATGGAGAGAGACAGAGTGAGAAACTACCCCCCCACCCCCAGGGAGATGGCCACAGCAGTCCCTTCTCCCCCATTCTCCTCTCTGGATTTTGGGCACGCACGGACACATGCCTGGTGTGAGTTTCAAGCCACTGGGTCCAGGACTCAACCACAGTTGACCATGTGGGAGTCCAGTGACATAACCATTATGCCACCTGCTGGTCCCCAAATAAATAATGCTTAAAAACAGAACAGAACAGTGTCGGGGGCTGGCGCTACTACCTGGGGGTTCATGGAGCTGTATCCCACCCGGCTCAGTGCCCTTGAAAACACGTGAGTGAGCGAGTGAGCGGAGGGCCGGGATCTCACCAGGACTGGGAGGTGGAGGAGGGAGTGCAGGGTGACCAAGCCCCACTGGCGTTGCTTTCTCCTTCGTTTTGGTGATTACAAATAAGCACGCAGACACTGTCTCTATTAACTTGTAGAATTGTTCAAAATAAATAAATAAGTCAGGCTGGCAGGTGGCGCGGTGGTTGGGACCACGTGGCCAACTGCGGTTCAAGGTTGGGACCACGTGGGCAACTGCGGTTCAAGTCCCAGACCTGGTGGCTTGCTCTCTCTTTCTCTCTCTCCTTCTTTCTCTGGTCAAATTGAAATAAAGGAATAAATAAATAAAGTTAAGTAAAATAATAATTTTTTTAAGTTACCTTTTTCCTGAGAAAGTCTTTCCTCCTGGCGTTGGTGGTGAGGTTTGTAAGGCGCTGCCCCCTGACTCAGTCCTTCAGCCACAAAACCATCCAGAAAAGATAAGGAAGCATCTACCTGTATTAAAATTAAGCAAAAATTAGGAATCAAACAAATGTATTAAGTAGTAGACTGTATATTCACATAAGTAATCTTAGCCTATATATCCTTAAAATTTTTTTTTCGAGAGAGATTTTTGCTGTAGGGTGTGTGTGTTCGTCAAAGAGAGAGAGACAGAAAGCAAGAGTTTACCCTTCTAGGGGGATTGCCACGATATAATCTCTTCTCCTCCATTCTCCTCTCAGGATCTTGGGCAAGCACCCACGCACACATGCCTGGTGTGAGTTTTAAGCCACTGGGTCTGAGACTTGTAGTCAGTCAACCATGTGGGAGTCCAGTGACACAACCATTATGCTATCTGCTGGTCTCTATCCTTAAAATTGTCACTGGACTCCCATGTAGTCAACTGTAGTTCGAGTCCTGGACCTGGCAGCTTAAACTCACTACGGGCACGTATGTGTGCATGCCCAAGATCCCAAGAGGAGAATAGAGGAGAAGAAATTGCAGTGTGGCCATCCCCACTGGGGATGATTTCTCGCTTTCTGTCTCGCTCTTTCTGGCGAGTGCACACACCCTATAGCACAAAAAAAAAAAAAAAAAAAACCCCCAAA
>NW_006209806.1:2236680-2237799 GCF_000334495.1 Tupaia belangeri chinensis | reverse complement strand
GACAGAGAGACAGATAGCAAGAAATCACCCCCCAGGGGGGATGGCCACACCGCGATCCCTTCTCCTCTGTCTCCTCTCGGGATCTTGGGCACGCACGCATACGTGCCCAGTGTGAATTTAAGCCACCAGGTCCAGGACTCGAACTGTGGTTGACTACATGGAAGTCCAGCTACATAGCTATTACGCCAACTGCTAGTCCCAGAGAAGAGATTTTTGCTCAAGGACCTGTGCACTTACCAGAAAGATGGAGAGAGACAGAGTGAGACCCCCCCACCCCCAGGGAGATGGCCACAGCAGTCCCTTCTCCCCCATTCTCCTCTCTGGATTTTGGGCACGCACGGACACATGCCTGGTGTGAGTTTCAAGCCACTGGGTCCAGGACTCAACCACAGTTGACCATGTGGGAGTCCAGTGACATAACCATTATGCCACCTGCTGGTCCCCAAATAAATAATGCTTAAAAACAGAACAGAACAGTGTCGGGGGCTGGCGCTACTACCTGGGGGTTCATGGAGCTGTATCCCACCCGGCTCAGTGCCCTTGAAAACACGTGAGTGAGCGAGTGAGCGGAGGGCCGGGATCTCACCAGGACTGGGAGGTGGAGGGGGGAGCGCAGCTGGCGTTGCTTTCTCCTTCGTTTTGGTGATTACAAATAAGCACGCAGACACTGTCTCTATTAACTTGTAGAATTGTTCAAAATAAATAAATAAGTCAGGCTGGCAGGTGGCGCGGTGGTTGGGACCACGTGGCCAACTGCGGTTCAAGTCCCAGACCTGGTGGCTTGCTCTCTCTTTCTCTCTCTCCTTCTCTCTGTCTTTCTCTGGAGAGTGCATGTGCCCGCCCTGTAGCAAACGTTTAAAATAAGAACAATAATGAATACAATGAAATAATTTAAAATAAATAAGTAGATAGAACAAGCAGGCGGCATGGTGAGAGCAGCTAAATCCCACATGGCCGGCCACACACTTCCAGTCCTGACCTCTGCGCTTCAGGAACATGCCAGAACACGCCAGAATCCCGAAAGAAATGGGGAAGGGACTGCGGTGTGGCCATCCACATGGAGGGCACTTTCTCTCTCTCCCTCTCTCTCTCCCTCTCTCTCTCCCTCTCCTCCTCCGT
>NW_006209806.1:2229213-2236427 GCF_000334495.1 Tupaia belangeri chinensis | reverse complement strand
CACGCTCTCTCTCTCCCCCTCTCTCTCTCCCTCTCTCTCCCTCCCTCTCTCTCTCTCCCTCTCTCTCTCCCTCTCTCTCTCTCTGGCAAATTAAAAGCAATGAATAGATAACCCTGTCTGATAATACAGCCGCGGTCCTTTCATAGAACGGACGACGGCTCGGCGGCATGAGGACGAGGCTTGGACCCGGGTCCCTCGGGGCGTGCTGTGGACACGGGCTCGGCCATGGGGGTACAGTCGTGGTTGCACAGGGTGTCCGGGGTAGACAGACTCAGAGGAACTGGAGCAGATTAGTGGTTGCCAGGGGTGGTGGAGGGCAGGACAAGGGGGAGCGACGGCTTCCTGGGGACAGGGTTGCATGCAGGGCAGTAGACTATTCCAGAAGTGGTTGGTGCCAGCTGTAGAACACCGTGACTGCGCTATGTGTCACCAGTGCACCAGTCGTTCTGACGGCAGGCGTGGCACCATGCCACGAGAGGTGACAGGTGGAACCCCTGTTTTGTACAGCCCCAGGGCAGGAAGCCATGTCCCGCCACCCTGCGCTCTGGGGCAGTATGGGGACAAGAGGACTGAGCTGAGCTAGGCTCCCCGGCTCCTGGACCGGCTGATTTGAATACTGCCCTGGGCTCTGGAGCGCAGGGCCAGCCCTCGCTGCCTGGTACCTGGCCAGGTGCCACCAGGGCAGGCGTGCAGTGGCTCAGAGCATGGGACCCCGGAGAAGGGAGTGAGTGCTGGGAACCTGACAGCTGCTCAGGAGGGACTCGGGCCCCCAAACAGCCAAGGCAGCATGAAGCAGGGCCCGTGGTGTGGAGGCTAAGGCGCTGGACCCCACGTGGCCAACGACGCGGTTCGAGTCCTGGACCTGGCAGCTTGTGCAGCACACAGGCACATGTGCACGTGGGCCCAAACCCCTGAGAGGAGACTGGGGAAGAGATTGCAGCGTGGCCGTCGCCCCGGGGGGATTTCTCCCTTTCGTTCACTCTGGTAAGCTCATTCACGCGCCCTATAGCCAATTTAAAACCAACAAACAGTTCTGGACATGCAGGTTCAGCACAGCTCCCTGGTTGGTAGAGTCACTGCCATGTCAGCAGTGTGGAATGTCTCGATTCTAGGGGCCAGCACAGACTCCCCCGTAGCACCCGCGGTTCGAGTCCCGGACCCAGTGGCTTAAACTCACGCCAGGTGCGTGTGTGTCCCCAAAGTCCTGAGACGAAAATGGAGGAGAAGGGGTTCCTGTGTGGCCATTGCCCCTGGGGGTGATTTCTCACTTCCTGTCGCTCTGTCTCTCCAGCACACACACCATATAACAATAAGCTCTCTCTTAAAAAAAGGGAGGTTGGCAGGTGGCATGGTGGTTAAAGGTGCTAGACTCCCACACGGCCAACTGCGGTTCGAGTCCTTTACCTGGTGGCTTGCGTTCTCACTTTCCCTTTCTGCCTCTCTGTCAGGCCAAATTTAAAAATAATAAGAACAAATGGAATTAAACAAAGAAACAATTCTTGGGGCCGGCAGTTGGTGTGGGGTTTGGTGGCACTGGCCTCCCACATGGCTAACTGCGGTTTGAGTCCCGGACCTGGAGGATTGCTTTCTCACTTTCCCTCTCTCTCTGTCTGTCACTCTCTGGTCAAGTTGAAATGAGTGAATGAATGAATAAAATGAAGCAATTCTTTTTTTTTCTTTTTTCTTTTGAGAGGTTTTTGCTATAGGGCGCGTGCGCTCCCCAGAAAGACAGAGAGAGACAGAGAGCGAGAAATCACCCCCGAGGGGGGACGGCCACGCTGCAATCCCTTCTCCTCCATTCTCCTCTCGGGATCTTGGGCACGCACGCCCACGCGCCCAGTGTGAGTTTAAACCTCTGGGTCTGGGACTTGAACTGCAGTCGACTACGTGGGAGTCCAGCAACATAGCCGTTGCACCAACTGCTGGTCCTAGAAGGTCCTCTTGCGTTGGAGATGACACAGGGCAGTATCGGGGTGGCTTTTCCTTTCAGAAAGCTCCCCCGTCCCCAGAGGGCAGCTCTAAACATGCCAGAGCATTCCCCACCATTAGCGTCCGGGGACCTTGCTGTCCCCGCCCTGCCGGCCATTCACCGAGGGCGAGGGCCGGAGTCCAGGCGCCATCTGCTCATATTTCTCCTGCTCATTAATGGACCCTCAGGCAGCGCTGCGGGGCTCAGAGCAGGATTTCATTTGTCTGGGGCCGGGGAGACGGGGTTGCCGGAGCTAATGAGGAATCAGTGCCTCCTAATTGCTAATTAAACGAGTCCGGCTCTCTCCGGGGGCTATTACGTGGGTGGCTCTTGAGTAGCCTGAGAATTCATTATAGTCCCCCAAGAAACACCTGCACCGCCCTGCCCTGTAGGTGGTGTGAGGAGACCTAGGAGCCTCTTCCTGTGCCGGGGCCACCACTTAGGGTTGATGTATGCGTGGGGTCTTTTTTAGTTTCTTTCTTTTTAATTTCTTTTTTTTTATAATTATTTATTTTATTTTATTTATTCATTCATTTATTTTTTAATTTGACCAGAGAGAGACAGAGGGTGAGAGAGAGAGAGGAAGTGAGAAAGCAAGTCACCAGATTCAGGACTTGAACCCCGGTCGGCCATGTGGGAGTGTCCAGCGTCTTAACCACCACGCCACCTGCTGGTCCCTTTCACATTTCTTTAGAGAGGTTTTTGCCATAGGGTGCTTGTGCTCACCAGAGAGACAGAGAGCGAGAAATGCCCCCCAGGGGCGATGGCCACGCCACAATCCCTTCTACTCCTCGGGATCTTGGGCACACACGCACACACGCCCGGCATGAGTTTTAAGCTGCCAGGTCCAGGATTTGAACTGCAGTCAACTACGTGGGAGTCTAGCCATGTAACCATTACAGTATCTGCTGGTCCCCATTCGTTTATTTATTTCTTTCCAGAGGGTGAGAAAGGTACCCCCAGCAGGGTCTTCACCCCATAGTCCACCCCCAACCTCTGCCAGCCGGCCTCATAGACACACGTGAGCCCGGCAGGTGCGGGAAGACCTTGGATGTGCACCCACGTGACTCCAGCTCACAGAGCGCTGCACTGCCGCCGCACCACCACAGCCCGGCGGGGCTTACTCTGTGCTCCTCTTACGTGGTTTATTTTTCTGGCTGAAGGGCGCGTGCACTTGCCAGAGAGAGATAGAAAAGACGCGTCATGGGGCATGGTCAGAGCAATCCATTTTCCTCCGTTCCATTGGGATCGGGGCACACACGCATGCCTGGTGTGTCTTACATACTGCCGGGGCTGGGGTTCGAGACATGGCTGGGCATGGGGGACCCAGCTCTCTTTGGAAGATTTTTACCATAGGGCACATGTGCTTGCTGGGGAGAGGCACAGAGAGAGGGGAAATCCCCCCCCCACAGCACAATCCCGTCTCCTCCATTCTTCTCTTGGGATTTTGGGCATGCAAGCACACAGGCCCAGCGTGATTTTCAAACCCTGGGTCCAAGACTCAATCCATGATTGGCCATGTGGGAAGCCAGTGCCTTAACCACTATGCCACCTGCTGGCCCCAGGACCTGGCTCCCTTAACCACTGCACTCCGGGGCTGGCCCAGGGCCTTCGGAGATCCAGCAAATGTTCGCTGAGCGCCTACTGTGTGTCAGGCTCTGGACCAGGCATTGTGGACAGAGCAGGGAAAGCGCAAGGGTTCTGCCCTCTCGGAGCTCAGTGTGACAGGGAGGCGGACCTGTGAACAGCAAGAAAGTAACAGACTCCGAGCCTGTGCGTTGGGGGGAGGGTGGCGAGCAGCAGGGTTTGTCTTGATGAACTCGGGCTTGGATGGAAAGGCAGAGCCAGCCCGGGGGGCGCAGGCAGGGGGTACGCGCTGAGAGGACAGCGTCGACGGGGGCTGGCTCCGAGGCTGCAATGAACTCAGCGTCTTGCCGTTTACTCGCGTTGGCTGTCTCAGCAAATTAGGAGCCAGCTTGAGCGATGCGTCTCCTCACCAGCAGGCTTGCATTCACACCTGTCCTGTAAGGGGTCCACAGAACCCACGGGAGGGGAGAGAGAGAAAACATTACTTCTGGAACTTTCATTGACAAGTACGCGTGCTCAGAACCCCCCAGAGGGCTCTGAGCACCCTTTCCTCATTCACGCCTGGGGAAGCGTCACAAGGTGGGCAAGGGCTCTGGCTTAGGGGTGGATAAAAGGGACCAGCAGTTGGCATAATGGCTACGTCGCTGGACTCCCAAGTAGTTGACTGCGGTTCAAGTCCCGAATGTGGTGGCTTAAACTCACGCCGGGAGTGTGTGCGTGCGTGCCCAAGATCTGGAGAGGAGAATGAAGGAGAAGGGGTTGTGGCGTGGCCATCCCCCCTGGGGGGTGATTTCTCGCTTTCTGTCTCTCCCTGTCTTTTTGATGAGCACACATGACCTATAGCAAAATCCTAAAAAACAAAAAACAAACAAACAAACAAAACAAGAGGCAGGTAAAATAAAAATTGAGACAGACAGAGGGATGGAGACAGAGAGGGAAAGCACCCCCGCACCCCCTCACCCCACCTCCCGCTGCCTGGGGACAGATACCTGCTCCAGGTCTGCGAGGCTGCGGTGAGAGCAACGTGGCCAGCTGTGCACGGTGCACGCTCACGTGTGTGTGGGGGGTGCCCCCGTCTGATCCCTCCCCTGCCCAGGCCTGGAGCCCATGGAGCCAGCCCGCCCCCTGCTTGTCCGTTTCAGGTGAAGGTCGAGAGGGGTCCACGCCGTGAGGCCGGCTGTGACTTGTTGTCATCACATATCAGAACAACAAAATCACTAGTCTTCCACACAGCACCGGACCACAGCCACGCATCTTCCTCCTTCCCCACCTGCTGCCCCGCATCCCGCCGCCTGCCCCGCTGGTCCCGCACCTGGGCCACGCCGGGACACCTGAGCTTCCAGCTTCCTGTTTGCCCTGCCTGGCTCTCCCGGAGGCAGGCATGGTCCAATCCCACCCAGGCACTGGGAACGGGATTTGGAGCCGGGCCAAGGACAGGCTGACTGAGGGCTGCTCCCCCGCACGGGGAGCCCTTGGGCTGGCTACCTCCCCTCACCCTGGGGGCCTCAGTTTCTTCAAACGTCGCCGGAACACGACGACGCCGGTGCCTGCGGTTGAAGGTGGGACGACGGAGTGCATCCGAACGCCGGGCGCGGTGCGCCTTGCAGAGGTCTGGAAAGGTCGCAGTGCCATCTGGCCTGTCCTCCCCGCCTCACCGACGGACCATCTTACCTGGTGGGAAGTGCAGACTTCTGTGTGTGCTCGTCTCTCCTGCTTATCTGGAGAATAATTCGTTTTTAAAAAACTCCATTAGATGAGGGCTAAGTTTCCAGAAACGTCGCCATCCCAGACAGCTCCCCTCCCCCCAAGTCAGGGGAAAGGGCTGTCCCTTTACCTGGACGTGTGGGGGGGGTCTGTCCAGAGTCCCGGTGCTGGAAAGGGACGCGCTCAGGGCACCCCGCGGGAGCTGTCCGCGCCCCGGTGCTGAAACGGCTCGCGGCTCGCACCCAGGACCCCGAGCGGCGCTGTCCGCAGCGTCGGTGCTGAAACGGAGCCATTTCCTCCCGTGTCGGCCGACAGCTGTCCTCAGCCCGGCTGGGAAGAAACTTGCCTCCTCCCCGCGCCCCGCACTCCTTCCGCCCTCTGTCCCTCTGACTCCTAGGACGCCCCCGCCAATTTATCTTCCCATCCAGACCTCTCCCTGGGGGACTCCAGAGTGGCAAAGGGGAGACCCCGAGAGGTCGCAGCGAGCACTTCCGCTGCGCCCCGCCACCTGTGCCCACAACTTACCTCCCACGCAGCCAGGGCTGGAGTCTCTGCTTCCCAGACCGTCCAACTTCGCCGGCACCCGAAACTCAGCCCTGTCCTCGGGGTCCCGGACCCTGAGGCCCCCCCACCCCCTCGTCCCACGCATCTGCTGCCAGTCTTGGCAGACGCAGGTGTCCCGTGGCTGCCGAGGCGCGACCTGCGCTTTTATGGGCTCCGACGAAGGCGGGGCGCCGGGAATCCGGGGAGGGGCCTCGCCAGCCGTCCAATGAGACTCCGCCTCAGAATGGAGCTCCAAGGATTACCTCATAGGTTGTGGCCTCGGCTTCAGAATAAAAGTCTGGCATCTGCCCCCAGATTGGGGTGGGGGTTTTCTGGATGGGGAGAGAGCGCTCGGTGCGGTCCCTGGAGCCTCCCCACTGGGCCTCACCCTGTCCTGGGTCTCCGAACTCACAGCTGGCCCCGTACAACTAGCTGCGACCTGCTTCCTGCCGTCCCCAGACTGTGCTGGGCAACTGCACTGGGCGACGTGCGGGTGTGGAGTCCAGTTCCACATAGGGAAACTGAGGCTGGCGGGAGCGCGGGGCTTCGAGGGGCCGGGACAGGTGGCACCCAAGCCCAGTTGTTTCCTGGAAGTGTCCCCAGGCCGAGGGTTTGTCCTCCTCGCTGTGGGTGCTGGGCCTCCGTTTCCTGAGAACCCTCTCAGAGCACTGCCAGGAGGGGTCAATTATACGGTGTGGCCCAGACTGGGAGGGACCAGGGCACAGGTGAGGAGTGAGCCTGCAGCCTCAGGGGCAAGATTTAAGGGAACATCAAACTTCGGGAATCAAAATACATATTGCAATGTGTGAGCAAGTCACACTTCAGGCCAAAACTCCATGGTTGGGCTAGCGGGTGGCGTGGCGGTAAGGTGGCTGGGTCCCACGTGGCCAGCTGCATGGCTCAGCTCCCAGACCCTGCAGCTTGAAAAGCATGCTGGGCACGTGTGTGCGCGCCCAAAATTCCAAAAGGGGGGAGGCATGGAGGTGGGATGGCCCCATGGCCACCGCCCATGGGGGTGATTTCTCACTTTCCCTCTCTCTCCTTTACTTTCTCTTTCTCTGGAACGTGCACAAGCTCTATAGCAAAATTTGAAAACTTAAAAAAAAAAATGGGGCCAGCAGGTGACATGGACACTGGACTCCCACATGACTGACTGTGGTTCAAGTCCCAGGCCTGGTGGCTTCCTTTCTCAGTTTCCCCTTCTCTCTCTCTGTGCCTCTCTGGTCAAATTGAAATAAATACATGAATAAAATTAAGTTAAAAATAAAATAATTCTTTTTAAAAAATAGAAAATTAAAAAAAAAAAAAGGAAAGGAAAGGAAAAAGGAAAAAAATAATCCACATGAACAAAATGTCAAGATTTTACATAAGGAAGGACCAGCAGTTCGCATAATGGCTAACTTCACTGCAG
>NW_006209806.1:2220361-2229045 GCF_000334495.1 Tupaia belangeri chinensis | reverse complement strand
TCTGGCGAGGGCCCGCGCCCTATAGCGAAAAACCTCTCCAAAAAATAAAAAAAAAAAGATTTTACATAAGGACAGGACTGGGCTTTCTTTTTTTTCTTTTTGTTTTTCCTTTCTTAAGGATTTCTGCTATAGGGCACGTGCACTCACCAGAGAGATAGAGACAGAAAGCAAGATATTACCCTCCTGGGGGGATGGCCATGCTGCAGTCCCTTCTCCATTCTCCTCTTGGGATTTTGGGCACGTACGCACACACGTCCAGCGTGAGTTTAAGCCACCGGGTCTGGGAGTCGAACCCAGTGGACCACTTGGGAGTCCGGCGACAGCCATGACGCTGTCCGCTAGTCCGAGGAGCACCCTTTGTACTGTTGCCCTTTGCCTCCAGTTGTGCTTGGCACCACACCAGAAATGCTACCTGGACGTGTCGCTGCTGTTACTTCCGACGGCACTCGGCCATTTACCTGCCCGGCAAGGCCGTCACAGAACACGAAGGCCTGGAGGAGGCACGCCGCTGGACACAGTGCGTGACAAGGGAATCTGTCTTCTCGCTCGGACCTCCCTATCTGGAAACTTCCTGAAGCAGGTGCCATTTTCACAGACTTGTGCCCCGTCCATCACACGTGGAGCCGGAAGCTTTGAGAAAGGCACCCCCTGTCGGTCACCCGGGATGCCCAAGGCAAGGACCAGTCCTCAATGTCCTGCGGAAAGATCCATCACAACCATGGGGCGTAGGCACAGAGGCCGTGTGGGGTGGACACCTATGGGTACTCCACAGACCCTCTGCCCAGTGTTCACGTGGGTTGAGCAGAGCTCCTCTACACACAGCCGGAGGGACCGGGAGGTGGCATGGTGGCTCAGGTGCTGGACTCCCACATGGCCGACTGCAGTTCGAGTCCTGGACCCGGGACTTACTTTCTCACTTTCTCTCCCTCTCCCTCTCTCTCTGGGAGTGCACATGCCCTAAAGTTAAACTTAAACCATAATAATGGGGGGCCAGCAGATGGCATGGTGATTAAGCTGCTGGACTCCCACATGGTTGACCACGGTTCGAGTCCCAGACCTGGTGGCTTGCTTTCTCACATTCTTTCTTTCTTACTGTCCCTCTCTGGTCAAAATAAATAAGTGGATAAATAAAGTTAAATAAAAATCATTCTTTAACAGAAAATAGTAACGGCACCACAGGTGGCGGGGTGATTAGGGCACTGGACTCCCACATAGGTGACCCCAGTTCGAGTCACAGACCTGACCAGTTGCTTTCTTGCTTTCCCCCTCTCTCTAGACAAAGTAAATAATAGTAATGATAAGTAAAATTAAATCATTATTGAAAATAAAATAACAATACATAAAGTAATTTTCTATTTTGAAAAGGAAGACACAGCCAGAGTCCTCCACTCTGCCTCCCATTCAGAGGCCAGCTCTGGCTTCACAGCCCAGAGAGAAGCAGAGAGCTTGTCTCAAAGGAAGAGAGCCAAAGGAGAAAGCCGTCCGGCTGGGTGGTTTGCTTGTCCCCTCTTCTTCTTCCTTTTGCAATAACTGCTTTTCCGTATTTCTGATGAGCGTGTGCACACACGTGTAAGAATGGAAGAGACAGAGCGACAGGCCTCCCTACGGGCTACCACGCGGAGTCCCCTGCGCCAGCCCTGCAGCTCCTTGGGATTCTGGGCACGAGTGCCCGCTCTTGGCTTGTTCTCAGCTCAGCTGGGAGATCCGAACCGTAGCCGGCCACGTGGCCCCAGCATCGCTGGGCTGGCCCGGAATTTGTCTTTTTCTTTTCCCTTTTTTTTTTTTTTTTTTTTAAGATTTATTTATTTATTTAATCTCCTTTGTTGTTGTTGTTAGTATTATTATTATTATTCCTTGGTCAGACAGACAGAGAGAGAGAGAAAGGGAGAGAGAGAGAGAAGACTGCCAGGTCCAGGACTTGACCCGCAGTTGACCATGTGAGAATCCAGTGTCCTTAACCACCACACCACCTGCTGGTCTCCCTTTTTTAAAAAGATTACTTTTTAAAAAGAATTATTTTCTTGAACTTTATTTATTTATTTATTTTAATTTGACCAAAGAAGGACAGAGTGAGAAAGAGACAGCAAGAGAGAAAATGAGAAAGCAAGCCGCCAGGTCCAGGACTCAAACCACGGTCGACCATGTGGGCATCCAATGCCCTTAACCACCGTGCCACCTGCCGGTCCCCCCCGTTTTATTTTTTTATAGAATTATTTATTTAATGTAATTAATTTTTATTTATTTATTTATTTTTGCTATAGGGCACATGTGCTCACCAGAGAGAGACGGGGTGTGTGGGGGAGGGAGAAAACAAGCCACCAGGTCTAGGACTCGAACCATGTTTGGCCATGTGGGAGTCAAGCACCTTAACCACCACGCCACCTGCCGGCCCTGAAAGAAGCCACTTAAATGGAGCCACACAACGCGCTCCCTTTGTGCCTGGCCTCTTCTGCACGCGGCGCACGGCGGTGGGGCATGTTCCGTGCACACCTGGGGTTGGCACCTGCTGGTTATTGAGCAGGGCGACCTCACGGGGTGGGCCTCCCTTGTTTAGCCCTTCAGCGCTTCAGGGACATCGGGTTCTGGGACATGGTCACATGGGAGATTATGAGCCAAGTCCCTATAAATATCCACAGCAGGGCCTCTGTGGGGTCACACTTCCCCTCCTCCAGGGTAAGCGTGCGGGGGGATGGCTGGGCCACAGGTAAATCTGCATGCCACGTTTTAAAAAGAATTATTTATTTCATTTTATTTACTTTTTTTGGGGGGAGGGGAAGAAGTTTTTGCTACAGGGCATGTGTGCTTGCCAGAGAGACAGAGAGAGACGACAGAAAATAGAGAGACAGAGAGACAGAAAATGAGAAATCACCCCCCCATGGGGGATGGCCACGCCGCAATCCCTTCTCCTCCATTCTCCTCTCGGGGTCTTGGGCACGCACACACACGCAGCGTGAGTTTAAGCAGCCGGGTCTGGGACTTGAACCGCGGTTGACTACATTGGAGTCCAGTGACGTAACCAGGATGTCACCTGCTGGTCCCAAACCCTCCTTTTTGCCTGAAGTGGGTTTATGTATTTCTGAGAGAGAAAAGAGCAGGACCCCAGCAGGGTTTTCACCGCGACCCTCCTCCAGCCTTTCCCAGCCTGCCTTGGGAGGCAGCTCGGCGTCATGGGGCCCTGTGGGACTTCGTGATCTGTCGAGGAGAACAGGCAGGTGTGCGGTGAGAGAGGCAGACTCCCAGGTCTCTATGACTGAGAGTGAGCAAAGTTGGGGCCCAGACAGTCACCTGGTCCAGTCCTGGTGAGGGAAGGCGGGCCGACCTAGGGAGGCTTCCTGGAGGAGGCGCCACCATCTAAACTGAGACCTAAGGATGAGGAGCAGGGAGCTAGGTACAGAGGCGGAGGGGAGAGTACAGGTAAAGGCCGGAGGGACATCTGGTCTCGGCACAGTGGGACTCAGACTGCGTGAGTGCGGACTCCCTCCTCCTCCCCACTACCAATTCTGCCTGGCTTCAAGTCTACCTGGCTCGCTCACTCTTTCTTTCTTCCTTCCTTCCTTCCTTCCTTCCTTCCTTCTTTCTCTCTCTCTCTCTCTGTCTCTCTCTCTCTCTCTGTCTCTCTTTCTTTCTTTCGTGGAGGGGGACGTGTCATAGGGCATGTGCCCTCATCAGAGGGAGACACAGATGGCAAGTGACAAGTCACCCCCCCCCCGCCCCAAGGGGGATGACCACGCTGCAATCCCTTCTCGTCCATTCTCTTTTGGGGATATTGGGCACGCACGCACACGCACCTGGCATGATTTTCAAGCCACCGGGTCCAGGACTAGAACTGCGGCTGGCCATGTGGGATCCTGCACCTTGGCCACACCACACCACTTGCTGGCCCCTGCCTGGCCCTTTTCTGCAGGGCGGAGGGCCAGGCTGCCGAGGAGGCTCTGGTCCGTGTCCTGGGGTCATCTAGCCGGGTTTTAATCACTTACTGTACTCCAGACCTTGGCTGACGCTGGCCCTGCTCTGGCTGAGTCTGGCCTCACAGAAAGGCCCCTTTGTCCTGTCCCCTACCCTCTGGGTCCTGTTCCCAGCGTCCCCAGGAGAGAAACAGGTATGAACTAGGAGCGGCATAAGTGAGTGAATCGCTTTAGAAAAGGTCCCCACAAGACTCCAATTAGAGACAGTAGCTAATTATCTGCAAGGACAACACGCCAGCTATGAGGATTAATTAACAGCTCCTCGGCCGGAGGGAAGGTCTCAGGAGACTTCTCCCAGTCCCCTGCCTGGTCCGCACCGCGCGCGTGCGCACACACACACGCGCGTGTGCACACACACACACGCGTGCACACGCAGCCCCCTCCCTGCGTTACAGAGACCTCCCGGGGTGGGGGTGGGGGGGCTCGCCAGCATTTACAGATGAAGGAGGCACAGATGGTGGCTGTGCTCTGCCCTGAGGACAGTTTCTGGAGCCCGAGGATTAAGGGGACCAGGCTACCTGGACTGCAGCTGCCCAGGCCCTGAAACCTGACCCTGGCGTCCTGACGGGAGATTAATGGAGGGGTGATACAGGACCCCTCGGCTGCCCTCCCGCCTGCTACCTGCGGCTGCAGGGAGCCCGGAAGGTCTCCAAGGTCTCTGTCACCCTGAAGGGAGGAGATCCTGCCCTGGGTCCCGAACTTGCGGTGACCTGGAGTTTACTGAGCATCTGTTTTGTCCCAGGGCCTGCTCAGCACTTCCCGGTGACAGTGATGACCCAGCAGTGATGGGGACCACAGTAGGGCTCGTTATCTGTCACCCACTGCGTGCTGAGGGCTTTATCGGTCATACAAGGGCCAGGGTTGCTTTTTTTTTTTTTTTTCAATTTTCCGGAGGGCACGTGTGCTCAGCAGAGACAGAGAGACAGGGAAGGTGAGAAAGCACCCCCACCACCCTGGGGCATGGTCAAGGTGCAGTCCCTCCATCCCGCTTTTTTTGAAGAGGTTTTCGCTATAGGGCACGTGTGCTCGCCAGCAGACAGACAGACAGAGACAGACAGAAGAAAGCGAGAAGTCACCCCCAGGGGGGATGGTCACGCCGCAATCCCTTCTCCTCCATTCTCCTCTCGGGATCTTGGGCACGCACGCACACGCGCCTGGCGTGAGTTTAAGCCACCGGGTCCGGGACTTGAACTGTGGTCGACTACGTGGGAGTCCAGCGACATAGCCATTACGCTAACTGCTGGTCCCCATGTCTCCCTCTTTTTAGGATTTTGTGCACCCACATGCACGCGTCCAGGGTTTTCTCAAGCCATCGCATCCAGGACTTGATTATTTTAAGAGAGATTCTGACTGTCCCGAAAGACAGAGCGAGAAATCACGCTCGGTCCCTTCTCCGTTCCCCTCTTGGGATTTCGGGCACACACGCACACGTGCCCAGGGTGTTTCTCAGACCTCCACATCTGGGACTCGAGCCGCCTTAAGCACCAGACTGTGAGCTGATTCGATGGCCCCTGTACCCCCGAGACCTGAAATGGGTGTCCTTGACGGAAGTCCTCACGGCCACCCTGTAGGGTGACCTGTTTTTCAGATGTGGAAACTGAGGCTCAGAGAGGTGGAGACAGTCTCCCCAAGGTCACCAGCGAGCAGGAGGCAGAGAGGGGATCTGAAAGGAGGCCTTGATTACAGAGCCTCCTTCCCTCCTTTCCTTGAGGCCCAGAGAGCGAAACGAACTTTCTCCGGCTTATGCCGCATGTCAGAGCCCTGTCACAAGGTCCCTCCTTCCCGCCCCTCTGCACCTTCTCGCCGCCCGCCCTCGTACCCAGCACAGCCGAGCGCCGTGTCCCACAAACACCGAGCCCTACAGGGTATGGTGGCCCATGCTGTGGCTTCCAGGTTTGGACTCTCCAGAACCTTCCAGAACCCTCCAGAACCCTTTTCTGGTCATCTGTTGTGTCTCACACTCTTGCCCTCGGGGAGGCAGGCAGGACATAGGTTTTTGTTTTGTTTTGTTTTGAATTAATTAATTTAAATTTGACCAGAGAGAGAGCAAGCTGCCAGGCCCAGGACTCGAACCGCAATCAGTCATATGGGAGTCCAGCACCCTCAACCACCACACCACCTGCCAGCCCCAGGGCATAGGGTTTTGTTTTGTTCTTAAGAATTATTTTATTTATTTATTTATATTTGACCAGAGAAGGACAGAGTGAACGAGAGCGAGAGAGTGAGAAAGCAAGCTGCCAGGTCCAGGACTTGAACCGCAGTGGGCCACATGGGAGTCCAGAGCCCTTAACCACCGCGCCACCTGCCCGCCCCTAATTATTATTATTTTTTAATTTGCTATCAGGCATGTGTGTTCACCAGAGCGAGACAGAGAAAGAAAGTGAGAAAACCAGCTGCCAGGTGTGGGACTCGAACCGTGGTCCCAGGGTCTCCATTTGGGGCCACATTTTGGGTTTGGTATCTGTGCCCTGAAGGGAACCAGGCCCCAGTCTTCAGAGGGCAGCTCTTGGGCGGGAGTCGGGGAGGAGGCCGCCTTCCAGGAGGCCTGGCCCCTCCGCCCAGTCCCTGGAGGATTCCGATCAGCCAAGGCTCCTCTCCTTTGGAAACCACTGGCAAAGCTCCAAGTACCAGCCTCCCCTGCAGCCACCCTCCTGAGGCCTCCCTTCCTGGGTGGGGGCGGATGGATGAGAACAAACCTGGCAGGCACAGGGGTGGGAGCAGCGCAGCCATCCAGGCAGACGTGTGTGCCCAGGGGGGCCCCAGGGTCTCCCAGGCGTGAGGCATGAGGCACGGGGCAGGCCAAGAAGGAGCTGGGCAGGCATCGGCCGGGCATTCCACAGGGAGGGGCTGTGCACATGCCCCAGTGGGAGCTGAGAGGTGACCAGGGCCACCCTCCTGGCCTTGTGCTTGAGAGCCTGTCCTGCTGTCGAGGACACGGTTTGTCCTGGGAGCCCGCGTTCTCCCCGGGCCGGCGGTTGGCACGGTGGTGAAGGTGCTAGACTCCCACATGGCTGACCACGGGTCGAGTCCCAGACCTGACAGCTTGCTTTCTCACCTTCTCTCTCTCTCTCTCCCTGTCCCTCTCTGGTCAAATTAAAATCAATATGTAAAATGAAATAAAATCATTCTTTAAAAATAAATCAATAAAAACAGGGCCAGCAGATGGCATGGTGGGTGAGGCAGCTGAATCCCACACAGCCTAACCTGCCGTTCCAGTCTTCACCCGGTGGCTTGAAACACACTGGGCGCGTGTACGTGCCTAAACTCGGGAGCGAGAATGGAGGAGAGAGGGTTGCAGCGCGGCCACCCCCTGGGGGTGATTTCTCACTTTCCCTCTCTGTCTCTGTCTCTGTCTCTCTCTGGTGAGCCCACACACCCTGGAGTAAAAAGACTGAAACACAAACATGTACAAATAAACCCAAATACGGCGTGAGGCCTCGTCCTCAAACCCTTCATTTTATCTCTAGGGGAAGTAAAAAGGTGAAGTGCCCTTTAGTGACACGTGCTGAGTTTTACAGCAGAGCCGGGACGAGGACACGGCCCGCTGCTGTTACTAAGCGCCTGTGTGGGCTTCCACGCATCTGTCCACAAATTCTCGCGGATCCACGAACACATATTATGATCTGCCTGTTCCTCGTCGTCTTAAAAAAAAATTATTTAACTTATTCTTTATTGATTTTTCTTTCTGAGGTTTGGCTATAGCGCACGTGCACTCACCAGAAAGACAGAAAGAAAGCGAGAAATCACCCCCCAGGGGGATGGCCACGCCGCAATCCCTCCTCCTCCATTCTCCTCTCGGGATCTTGGGCATGCATGCACACTTGCCCAACCTGAGTTTAAGCCACTGGGCCCGGGACTCGAACCGCGGTCGACTATGTGGCAGTCCAGCGACACAGCCATTGCGCCAACTGCTGGTTCCCATTTAGTATTTTAAATTTGACCAGAGAGGGACACAGGGAAGGTGAGAAAGCATGTAGCCAGATACGGGACTCGAACTGTGGTCAGCCATGAGGGAGTCCAACGCCCTTAAGCACCGCGCCACCTGCCGGCCCCACTTGTGTTTGTCTTCTAACTGCTGGGAAATCGGGCTAGAGAGGTGACAGGTGTCACCAGGGTCCCCCCACAGAACGCGGTGCAGACGGGGTTCCAGCCCTGTGAGACTGCAGCCCCGTCTTGGTCGCATTCCTTTCGAAAGCGAGTCCTTTGAGGGACCAGTGGACGGGGAATGGCTATGTGGCTGGATTCCCACGTAGTCGACCGCGGTTCGAGTCCTGGACCCGGTGACTTGAAACTCTCGCCAGGTGCATGTGCGAGCGTGCCCAGGATCCCGAGAGGAGAACGGAGGAGGGATGGCCCATGGCCATTTCCCCTGGGGGATGATTTCTCACTTTCTGTCTCTGTCTCTCCAGCGAGCACACATGCCCTTCAGAGAAAATCTCCCTTTAAAAACAAAACAAAACAAAAAACCTTTGACTAGTTTGTGCAGAAGGAAACTGAAACCCAGCAGAATGGGGTGGGTGACCCACCAAGGACAGCCAGCTCTGATCCACAGTTCCTATGGAACCCGAGTTGTAGGGTAAGACCTGGCCCCCGGACCCTAAATCCAGATTTACCCAGGCTGGGCACTAGGGTTCCCTGCACCCCAGTGCACGCGCTCCAGCCTTCCTCTTCCCATGGGCGCACACAGTAGGCGCTCAATCAGCGCGTGGAACCAGCGGG
>NW_006209806.1:2220057-2220274 GCF_000334495.1 Tupaia belangeri chinensis | reverse complement strand
GGCCCAGGCTGACCTCCTTCCCGGAGAGCTCTCGGATTGGTCGGCGCCGGGCACGTGACGTGCGCCATGGACTTGTTGCTGGGCATCCCGGCGTTGCCAAGGTAACGCCCGCCGCGTGTTCTTTCCTCCGAGAGCTGGGGAAAGTGGTGGCGCCGAGGGTCTCGAGACCCAGCGGGAGGCGAGGAGGGGGGATCGCGAGGGACCCGGCCGCGCCGAC
>NW_006209806.1:2208993-2219960 GCF_000334495.1 Tupaia belangeri chinensis | reverse complement strand
CGAGGGCCCGGCCAGCGCCGCCTCCTCCCCCGGGCCCCCCCAGGGCCCAGCCCTCCCGCCAGGCGCCCCGAGCCCCCCACGGGCATGGCATGACCTCCGCGTGGGTGGCCACAGCTGTGTCAGGGGCACCGACAGGGAGGACACGCGCGGACACGTGCGCAGACAGCGTGCGCGGAGCGGCTGCTTAGGGCCAGGCAGACGGCGCGGACCGGGCCTGCGAGCCCAGCAGGGGCAGCTGAGCTCAGAGGGGTACAGCTGCCCCCAGTTGTCCCGCAGCGCAGAGCCCCTGTACCCCGCACTCCTCGGGTGTCGTGTTGTCCTCTTAGCCCTGTCGAAATTCCCAACTTAAAGACCAGATAACCGGGCTGCGAGGCAGCGCTTCACCTGCAGGAGTGTATTTAACTATATTTATTGTTATTTCCCAGTTTTATCAGAGAGAGACTTAGAAAACAAGCCTCCAGGTCCAGGACTTGATCAGCCATGTGGGGAGTCCAGCATCTTCAACCACCGTGCCACCTGCCGGCCCCATGAGGCCTAAGTTCTTACTCAAGTTATGCAACTTCCTCTGATCATCTAATCATGGGGCCGCAGGTGGCAGTGGTGGTTAAGGCTCTGGACTCCTACATGGCTTCCGGCGGTTCAAGTCCCAGACCAGCAGCATGGATATCACACCTGGCGTGTGTGCGTGTGTGCCCAAAATCCCAGGAGGAAACCGGAGGAGAGGGGATTGCTGCGTGGCTGTTACCCCTGGGTGATTTCTCACTCTCCCTTTGTGTTTCTCTGTCTCCTCTCCCGTGAGCACATGTGCCCTACGACAAAATCTAAAGAGAGAATGAATGGTGGTAATTGAATAGCTGAAACAATCCACGAACACTTGAACTCGCCACACCTCTGCCCTTCCATGGTTTCAATGCCCCCCTTCATGGATTGAGATTAATCTGACTGTGGTGTTGAAAGGTGGGAGTTCAGTCACATTAAGGCGGGGCCCCGAGATCCAGTCCAGGTGGGTTTATAAGGCGTGGTTGGAGGCCAGACAGCGAGGGTCAGGCCGTTCTCTGCTCTGGGACACTGCAGCACCCCACAGATGTGACCCCTGGCTCCTGGGTCTCGGACTGTGAGCTGAATAAACCTATATATATATATTATTTATTATTATTACTTAATTCACCAGAGAGAGAGGAAAAGTGAGAAAGCAAGCCACAGGTCTGGGACTTGAACTGTGGTCGGCCATGTGGGAGTCCAGAGCCTGAATTGTCACGCCACCTGCTGGATTGAAACATAGACAGAGAAGATAGGTAGATAGAGATACTTTTCTTGAGAGAGAGATTTGCTATAGGGCATGTCCACTCACCAGAGAGAAACAGAGAGATAGAGAGACAGAAAGCAAGAAATCAGCCCCCGGGGGGATGGCCATGCTGCAGTCCCTTCTCCTCCATTCTCCTCTCTGGTTTATTGTGCACACATGCACACACCCCCGGTGTGAGTTTCAAACCTCCAGGTCTGGGACTCGAACCGTGGCCGGCCATGTGGGAGTGTCCAGCGCCTTAACCACCACGCCACCTTGTATTGTTATTGGCCACCCATTCTTGGGGGTTTCTGGTATTCGCAGCAGAGGGGACTGGAACACCCTCTCGGAGCTGAGGCTGTGGTGACCTCAAACTGCACCGTGGAGCCCCTCTGAGCCTAAGGTCTCGGTGCCACCAAGGCTCGATGTCCCAGGGCTGCTCAGTCCCCGCTCGCCGCTGGGCTGCTGTCTGCCGTGTCTCTGCAGATCTCACCCTGTCCCCAGCAGCTTGGGTGTCAGCCCAGGCAGCTGCCGGAGGCCCAGGCGGGTGAGGGAGCCGGGGGGCAGGGGTGTAACCCCCGGATTCATAGTCCAGGGGCCCTGGGAACACGGAGAGTTGGAGTGGGTTTGTGCTCAGTATTCTGCGCCCGTCCGTGTGTGCGTGGGCATGGACCATGTGTCCCGCCCAGGGCACGTTGGCCGTGTGTGAAGGTAGGGTGAGCACCCCTACCTTCTGCACCCCTCTGAGCGGTGTGCTCCGGAGGAGGCGGAGAGGGCGCGGGAGAACCGCACGGGCCTGGTCATGCCGCCATGCCTTCTCCTTGGTCTCTGTGTCCACATGGGACCTGGGGCACACGCGCACACGCACCCGGGCCGGGATTCGGACCGCATGGTTAGCCCTGTGGGAAGCAGCTCCTTAACCAGCAGGCCATAGGGCCGGCCCGCACCGACACTCACTGCGCTACTGCCTCCCTGGTTTCTAGTAAAATTGCCACGCGGGGAGGGGAAGGGCAGGTGGTGAAATCGAAGTCACCTCATTGGACCCACATATGATGGTCCTGGGTTCGAGGCCCCTTGGGGTGACCTGGGCTGGCTAAGACCCTATGGGGGCGTCTGTCTCTCTGTGTCTCTCGCCCACGGAGGAACAAAACAGAGCTTAAGAAAACTGGGCCTGGGGCTGGCAGGTGGCGTGGTGGTTAAGAGCGCTGGACTCCCACATGACTGACTGCGGTTCAAGTCCCGGACCTGGCGGCTTGCTTTCTCACTTTCCCTCTCTCTCTGTGTGTCTCTGTCTGGTCAAATGGAAAAATAATAACAAATGGAATTAAGTAAAAAGAAATAATCCTTTAAAAACCAAAGAGGGCCGGCAGGTGGCACGGTGGTTAAGGGCACTGGACTCCCACATGGCTGGCTATGGTTCGAGTCCCAGGCCTGGAGGCTTGCTTTCTCACTTTCCTTCTCTCTCTCTCTGTCTTTCTCTGGAAATGTTAATAATAAATAAAGTTGAATAAAAAGAAAGAAAAAAGAAACAGACAGGCAGGAGAAAACAGGGAACTCTCGACACGCTCCCGACAGTTTTTAGATACGACTTTAAGAATGGGCCTTGTCACAGGTGTCCCGGGGCTGCAGATCCAGGCGGGTGTGGTGGGGGGTGAGGAGGCGCAGTGGGGGCAGATCTGGGCAGGTGCGGCGTGGCGGTGGCCGTCTGGTGACCTCCGAGGGGGAGAAGCCGGGGGAGAAGCCGGGGAATCAGGCTACACCAGCGAACGTGTGGGGCTTCACGGCAGAGGCAGGAAATCTAATCAAGGTGAGGGGCAGGTCTGCTGTGGGAAATCTCCGGGGGCCGGGGCCCGGGCGTGGCAGCTAAGCTCCCGTCTGGTGGTCTGTCCTCCCCCTTGCCTGGTCCCCCCCAGCCCTGGGGCATGGCAGGTGAGGGCAGTGGGGGTGGAGGAGGAGGCAGGCAGGCAGCGATGCAGAGAGAACCAGGCGCGGGGAGAGACTGAGCCAGGCTGGACAGACAGGAGCAGAGCACGGCAGAGACAGAGAGACAGAGATGGAGAGATGGAGGCAGACTCAGAGGGAAAGAAAGACTAGGAGACAAAAAAGATGGAGACAGAGATGATGAGACAGAGATGATGTGAGACAGAGAGAGAGAGATGGAAATAGAGATGATGAGACAGAGAGAGATGGAGACAGAGATGGTGGGAGACAGAGAGAGAGATGGAGACAGAGATGATGGGAGACAGACAGAGATGATGAGGCAGAGATGGTGGGAGACAGAGAGAGAGATGGAGACAGAGATGATGGGAGACAGACAGAGATGATGAGGCAGAGATGGTGGGAGACAGAGAGAGAGATGGAGACAGAGATGATGGGAGACAGACAGAGATGATGAGGCAGAGATGGTGGGAGACAGAGAGAGAGATGGAGACAGAGATGATGGGAGACAGACAGAGATGATGAGGCAGAGATGGTGGGAGACAGAGAGAGAGATGGAGACAGAGATGATGGGAGACAGACAGAGATGATGAGGCAGAGATGGTGGGAGACAGAGAGAGAGATGGAGACAGAGATGATGGGAGACAGACAGAGATGATGAGGCAGAGATGGTGGGAGACAGAGAGAGAGATGGAGACAGAGATGATGGGAGACAGACAGAGATGATGAGGCAGAGATGGTGGGAGACAGAGAGAGAGATGGAGACAGAGATGATGGGAGACAGACAGAGATGATGAGGCAGAGATGGTGGGAGACAGACAGAGATGGTGGGAGACAGAGAGAGAGGTGGAGGAGAGAGATGGAGACAGAGATGATGAGACAGAGATGGTGGGAGACAGAGATGAAGAGACAGATACAGAGACGCAAAGCATAGAGAGATGGAAAGAGGCACAGAGTAAGAGGAGGGCCCAGAGCAGCCGGAAACAGACACCGTGACAGAGACAGGGAGACACCCGCGAGGGCAAGAGCCAGACCCTCAGACAGGAAACCACCCAGGGAGCGGCAGAGTCCAGAGCCAGCCTGGGGCCTAGGCGAGGGCGGGAGGGAGGGCGCGCCAGGCCCTGCGGGAGGCTCCTCGGTGGGTGGGGTGCAGGGGCAGTCGGCCGTCCTGGGAGGACTTCAGCGGAGAGGTCCCCAGGGGGCTGTGGGTGCACCCGTGTTTGAGGAAACCCAGAACGGGCTTCGGCAAGGCTTCCTGAGCGCCGTGGGACCCCCCAGGACCTGAGAGGTCCCGGGGAGCCTTCTCCTGTGTCGCCACCCTCCCCTGTAATTACCGGCCTTCCCACTCCCCTCCCGTCTCCTCCCTCCCTCCCTCTCCCCCCACATCGGCCTCTTTGCCATGGCTGGGGTGCACGTGTCCAAACCCCTAACCACAGACGCACATGTGGCCAACACGCGTCACACACTCACACCCATGGACACACGCGGCCTGTCGCGAGAACACGCTGCTATTCCCAGATGCACACGCGGGCGCCAGCAGACCGGGACGCCCCACCTGGCAACCCCGGGAGCAGGGGTGCTGGCCGCCAGGGGCCTCCCGGCCTCTGTCAGGGCCGCGGAGCCAGGCGGGGAGGGGCTCTGACAATCTGTTTTTTTTTAAGAATTATTTTATTTAACTTTATTTATTATTATCATTATTATTTTTCGGTTTGATCAGAGAGAGACAGAGAGAGAGAGAGAGAGAGAGGAAGTGAGAAAGCAAGCCACCAGGTCCGAGACTTGAACCGTGGTCGGCCATGTGGGAGTCCAGCACATTTAAGCACCATGCCACTTGCCGGCCCCAACAATCTGGGTTTTCAAGATTTTTTTGTTTGTTTTGTTTTATTGAGAGATTTTGCTATAGGGCAAAATCTATGGGGTTCTCAGAGAGAGAGAGAGATAGAGAGACAGAGAGCGAGAAATCATGCCCAGGGCGGAAGGCCCTCTTCTCCCTTCTCCTCCATTCTCCTCTCGGCATTTGGGGTGTACACGCACAGGCACCCAGCATGAGGTTTTTTTTTTTGAGAGATTTTCACTATAGGGCGCGTGCGCTTGCCAGACAGACAGAGACAGAGAGACAGAAAGCAAGAAATCACCCCCCAGGGGGGATGGTCAGGCTGCAATCCCTTCTCCATTCTCCTCTCGGGATCTTGGGCACGCACGTACACATGCCCGGCGTGAATTTTAAGCCACCGGGTCCGGGACGTGAACTGCAGTCGACCACGTGGGAATCCGGCAACATAGCCAGCACGCTAACTGCTGGCGCCTACCCGGCATGAATTTTAAGCCACTGGATCCGGGACTCAAACCGTGTCCGACTCCACGGGAGTCGAGCGACATAGCCATTACGCCATCTGCTGGGCCCTGGATTTGTAAGCTTTTCCAGGCTGGCCTCATGGCCTGCCGCTAAGGCCAATCCACCGCCACACAGCTTGACACACACGCCGGGTGCATGCACGTGTGTGTCCAAAATCCCAGCAGGGTGGAGGACGGGAAGGGCTGCGGGGCGGCCAGCCCTGTGACACTGCAGAGGGTCTTCATTATCTGTAGGATGACCTAGGGAAGGGCCAGCAGGCAGCTGCATCCCACGTGGCCCACCGTGGTCTGAGTCCCAATCCGGGGGGCCTTGCGTCACACTGGGCCTGGACGCGGGCTCGAAATCCCAAGAGGACGGAGGAAAAGGGTTTTCTTGCCTTTGTTTTCTCTCTGTCTCTGTCTCCTACCCTGGCGAGTACATGTATTCTATAAGAGAAAAAGAAAGCCAGTGCCACCACTTTTCTTATTTAAGTGTTTGGGAAAGGACAATGCTCCTCCCCCGTAGCGATCCAGACAGAACCCTCGGTGGACAGGGCAGGGAGCACTTTCTCATGGGACTCGTGGGATCTCTGTTTCCATCTGTCTCTGCCTGACTCTCACCCTCCTGTGCGCCACAAATGAGCTTCACAAAGTCTCCGTTCAGGCCCAGCAGGTGGTCTAGTGGTTAAGGCCCTGGACTGCCCCATGGTTGGCTGTGGTTCAAGTCCCGGACCTGGCAGCTTGACGCTCACCCCAGGCCCGTGTGCGTGCGTGCCCACAATCCCGAGAGGAAGAGAAGGGATCGCGGCACGGCCATCCCCCCCGACGGGATTTCTCACTTTCCCTCTCTCTGTTTCTCTCTGGCAAGTGCACCCACCCTAAGGCAAAAACCTAGAAAGAAAAAGAGAGAGAGAGTGAGGAAGAGAGAGGAGGGCAAGCTGACCCAGAGAGCCAGGTGGAGCCCAAAACGGAGTCCGAGAGGGCGGTGCCAGGCCCAGAGTGGGTGCCGGGCACGTCCAGGGTCATTAAAAATAAAATAAACTGACTCTGGGTGCATGTATGTGCGTGCCCAAGATCCCAGGAGGAGAGTGGAGAAGAGATTGCTGCTTGGCCATCCTCCTCGGGTGGGGCGATTTCTCATTTTCCCTGTCACTGTCTCTGTCTCTCTCCGGTGAGCACACACACCTGAAAGCAAAGACCTCTTCAAAAAAGAAGGAAGGAGGCCAGCTGGTGGCCTGGTGGTTAAGGCGGTTGGATTCCACATGGCTGACTATGGTTTGAGTCCTGGGCCTGGCAGGTTGAAAAACATGCTGAGTGTGTGTGCCCAGGGGAATAGGGGAGCCGGGCTTCAGGGTGACCCTGCCCCGCTGGGGGTGGTCTCCTCCCTCCTCTCCCTCGGGCACGCACACGCGCACTCCAGCACTTTCCAGACTGGACTTGCAGAGCGCGTCCAGAACCGGAACCGGAACCCGTGCGGAGGGCTCCTGGGAGGGCTCCCCGAGTTAGAACCGGTGGCAACCCTGCCCACTGGGAAGATGTGCTTGAGGACAAGGACACGCCGCCTGCAAACAGTGACAGTGTCTGGCTTGGAGACGCGGAGGTCCCGTCCTGCAGAAGGGACGGGTGGGAGTGAGGGGAGGGGTGGGGACGCCCTGCCCGGGAGGCGGACTGGCCGGTGCTGACACCTAGTGGACACACGGAGTTAGGCGCCGGTGCAGGGAAGACCCAAGTGGGCTGAGAGGCGGGGCAACTGGCTAGGAGTCACAAGGGTGGCCGCCCGGGAGGGCTTGGAGGACCCAGGAAACCACTTTAAAGGACTGATTTTTTTTTTAGATTTATTTTTTAATCTAATATCTATCATTATTATTATTTGGAGAGGTTTTTGCTATAGGGTGTGTGCACTCGCCAGAGAGACAGAGAGACAGAAAGCGAGAACTCACTCCCCCGGGGGGATGGCCACACCGCAATCCCTTCTCCTCCATTCTCCTCTCAGGATCACTCTCGCGTATGTGCGTGGCGTGAGCTTAAGCCATCGGGTCGGGGACTCGAACCGCGTTTGACTACATGGGAGTCCAGCAACATAGCCATTACGCTAACTGCTGGTTCTATATTATTATTATTATGGTTTTACTCTTATCAGAGAGAGGGGAAAAGGGAAAAGGAGAAAGCAAGCCGCCAGGTTTGGGATTTGAACCGTGGTCAGCCATGTGGAAGTCCAGCATCCTTAACCACCATGCCACCTGCTGGCCCCCTGGTCATAATTTTAATAGATATTTTCTGAGACTCAGGGACACAATAAGGAGGGAGGTGGAAGCCAGACAGCAGTGCAGCGGTTGCACACACGTGCTGAGAAGCTGATCCACGTGGCGAGGTTCCCGGTTCAAGTCCAGCGACCTCCCTCAGTACACCGAGCTCGTGATCCGGGACCGGCTGAGGCCAGGACTGGAGCCTGCGTCAGGACTCCATCGGGGGCATGAGCTCTCTCTCTCTCAGAAAATAAGATAAAGAAATAAAAGGGAACAAAATGGACTCGGACGATAATAATGAAACACTGCCGGGCGGGGCCGAGGGGACATTGGTAAATCATTCAGCTAACGGTACTGGCCAGGTACTGCCCGTTTGGGGCACTTAAAATTCCGAGGGCGGGGTGGCGTCGCCCTGTGGAAAAGCCAGTGGAGGCGGGAGGATGGCGACATCGAGCCCAGCTCTCTTTCTCTCTGTCTCTCTCAACGCGCACGACCTTTTGGACCGGCAGGTGACATGGTGGTTAAGGCGCTGGACTCCCACGCGGCCAACTGCGATTCGAATCCCGGCCCTGGCGGCTTGCTTTCTCACTTTCTCTCTCACACACACACACACTCTGTTCCTTTCTGGTCAAATAAAAAAAAAAATCAATACATAAATCAATAAATAAAATAGAGTTAAATAAAATACTTCTTTTTAAAAAAAACCATATGGGGGAGAAGAGGGGGCGTTCCTCCACCTGGGCTGCGGCGGGGCCCTTTGGCGTGTGAGGCGAGCGTGGTAAACCCAGCACTGGAAACCAGCGAAGTCCCCTCCTGTGCACTCTCACGTGGAGAAGGGTGCAGCCTGCGGTGGGACCGCGTGTGGGTGGTTTCCACACCCCTGAACCCGCATCACCTCGCCTGCTGAGACAGAAGCGGAAGAACCGAGCAGTGACAGCTTCCCAGCCGCACCCACCCTCACTACCTTACCATCAACGCCCCTTCCTGAAACCCTCCGATGCCAGAGCAAGTCTAGCCTGAAGCCCACCCGGCCTTTCCTGGTTCCGTTCATAGTCTGTACCTAAGCGTCACCGAAGTTCCTGCCCAGTCACCATCCTGCTGGCTGAAAGCACTTTCCATAATAAAGTGGTCTATTTACAGAACCCCGTGTGTGTGTGTGTGTGTGTGTGTGTGAGTGTGACCAGCAGGTAAAAGAAATTTGGAAGGGAAAACAAAAGCGAAAGTATAAGAGTGCACACAGAGAGGTCACTGGAACGGCTTTTCATATTTGCACTTTAGACTAGACTTTTTTTGAGAGAGAGAAGTTTTGGTATAGGGCGCGTGTGCTCGCCAGACAGAGAGAGAGAGACAGAGAGACAGAAAGCGAGAAATCACCCCTCGGGGGGATGGCCACACATTCCCTCCCACTCCATTCTCCTGGTGAGAAAGCAAGCCACCAAAGGGACCAGCAGTTAGCGTAATGGCTATGTCGCTGGACTCCCACGTAGTCAACTGTGGTTCACGTCCCGGACCTGGTGGCTTAAAATGCCCAAGATCCTGAGAGGAGAATGGAGGAGAAGGGATTGCGGTGTGACCATCCCCCCTGGGGGGTGATTTCTTGCTTTCTGTCTCTATGTCTCTCTCTGTCTGGAGAGCGCATGTGCCCTAAATCGAAAATCTCTCCAAAAAAAAAAAGATTTATCATTGTTGTTAATACTACCTTTTGCATGAGTTTTGCCCGAGAAAGACAGAGACAGATCGAGAAAGCAAGCCACCAGGTCTGGGACTCAAACCACGGCAGGCCATGTAGGAATTCCAACACCTTAGCCGCCATGCCACCTGCTGGCCCGTTAGAACAACTTTTAGTATTGTATAGTAAGTATGGCGGTGTTGGGGGTTGGCGGGTGGTGTGGTGGTTAGGGGTGCTGGTAGCTTGGTTTCTCATTTTGCTTCTGTCTCTCTCTGTCAAATTAAAAATAAATGAATGAATAAGTAAAATTAGAAAACAGTGTTATTCAGGGGCAGCAGGTGGCGTGGTGGTGAAGGGTGCTGGGCTCCCACATGGCCAGTTTCAGGTCGTGGTGCCAGACCTAGCAGCTTGCTTTCTCACTTTTCCTCTCTCTTTCTCTCTCTGTGTTACTCTCTGGTCAGATTGAAATAAAGCTAAATAAAACTAATTCTTTTAAAAAACTATGTATTTAATGTTATTTACTTTAGTTTGACCAGAGAAAGACACAGAGAGAGAAGCCAAATGAGAAAGCAAGCTACCAGGTCCGGGACTTGAACCCTGGTGGGTCATGTGGGGGGTGTCCAGCACCTTAACCACCACGGGACCTGCCGGCCCCCTAAAAGTAATTCTTTTTTTTTTTAAAATTTAATTTATGTATTTATTTCAATTTGACCAAAGAGGGACAGAGTGAGAGAGAGAGAAAGAGAGGGAAAGTGAGAAAGCACTCCTCCAGGTCCAGGACTTGAACCATGGTCAGCCATTTGGGAATCCAGCACCTTTAACCACCATGCTGCCTGCCGGCCTCCTAAAAATAATTCTCAAAAAAAATACTGTTTTGCAAAATTTCGAGCAATTGGGGCCAGACTCCCACGTGGCCACCTGTGGTTTGAGTCCCGGACCTGGAGGCTTGCTTTCTCGCTTTCCCTCTCTCTCTGTTCAAATAAAGTTAAATTAAAAAAAAATTTAATTTCAAGCAATTTCGGTTTTATATCTGCTAGTTGTGTTTTCTTTCTTTGGTTTAATCCGTGTTGAATGTGATTTCAAAGCACTGCGTAGAAATCAGGAGTCATTTTTCTGTCTTTGATTTATTTTGCATGGAAAGTGATTTCAAAGCAGTCACTAGGAATCGCGGCTTTATGACCGTCTCAGGGCATTTCCACTTTCACAACAAAAAGAGCCTCTTGCGTTGGCCGGGAATCGAACCCGGGTCAACTGCTTGGAAGGCAGCTATGCTAACCACTATACCACCAACGCCTAGGCGAGCAGTTGTTTCTTCAGGTTCCTTTAATACACGTGTCCGCGACATACGCGGGCGATACCAAGACACACGGGGGTGTCTCCCCCAGAGTCTTCCCTCCTCACCGGAAGACGTTGCCTGCCGGATGCTCGGTCGGCCGGCCCAGCCCCTCCGACGCGTCCCCCCAGCGCATTGCGCGCCTTGGTTCCGGCCTACCCG
>NW_006209806.1:2202397-2208710 GCF_000334495.1 Tupaia belangeri chinensis | reverse complement strand
CCTCTGCTTCCATGCCGGGGCTGCCCGAGCCGAGCCGCCTGGCTCCCGGCCCTTTCGGGCGGCCGCACCCTAGTTCGTGCTGACTCTGGGGGTCCTGACCTTCTCCGCCCCGGGACAAGCCCTGCCCGAGGTGGAGGCCACCCCTGTGCCCGGTGCCCTCGCCCCTGCCCTTGGCCTCCGCTCAGCGGCCCCAGGCCTGGCCCGCGCCCGGCCCCCTTTCCTCCCACCGCCCTGGACCAGCCCCGATCCTCCCGTGGAAGTGGCCCCGGACCTTGCCCCCTGCCCCCGGTCGTCCGAAATCTCTCTGCGGCGGCGGCAAGAATGGACCTGCTTTCGAGGAGCTGGGACTGGAGCCCAGGGGGTGGGGACTGTAGCCACCAATCCCTGGAGTCCCTGTGGAGGTCCTGGGGGCACTGAGCCCCACGGGATGGCTTCGCTGCCAGGCGCCGGCCCTGCCAAGTGGCTGGAAACCCGCGCGGGTCAGGGCGGCGGAGTGGGCGGTGGTGTGCAGAGGCCGCCGCCTGCGCTAACCCGCCGTTCTATCCAGGTCCACCCCCTGCCTATGGCTCCGATGGAGGCTCTGAGGACCCTGTAGAAGGTCAGTTGGGCCCGGTGGTGGGGTCATTGTCGGATGGTCAGGAAGTGCTTTCCCACCGCCTGGGTCACTGCCCGCACAGGGACAGTTGGCTCGGACCCAGGCCAGCGTCCGCAGCTTTCTGCAAGCCTCCAGGAGGGAGCCCCTGAAGGTTTACCGGGAATAAGGGGGGACCACCGTTGTGACTGGATCTGGCCAGGGTGCACCTGCCTGACTCGCCCACCCCTGCCCTGTACCGGGTGGGGTGGACAGTGTCAGCTGTCAGTTCGCTAGGGTGACCCTGACCGCCCAGTGAGAGCTACAGTGAGCGGCCCTCGGTGCTGGGGCTCAGTCCTGCCTCACCGTTAGCCAGAGGTAGGGAGGCCCAGAGAGGTTAAGCGGCTTCTGCAAAGTCGCACATTGCGGCGGCGGAGCCCAGATTTGAACCCGCGTCTCTGTGATAACCGAGCCCATACGCTGCACCGCTGGCCAACAGTGAGGTCAGCACTTCCTGGTGGTTTTGGCTCTTTTGTGAGCTCCGCCCTGTGGCCAGGTGCCGCTTCCTCTGGGAGCATCTGTGCGACTATCCGTGGTGAGGCGTGGTGAGGTCTGGCTCAGTGGTCCGGGACCCACCAAGCCTCGGGCCGTGACAGCCTGGAGAGGGCGGTGACTTGTCCTCTTGGTCACTGTCTATGGCAGCTCCTGAGTGCCAGGCACAGTTCGGGGCTCAGGGGCCTGTGGGGAACGCAGAGATGCAGCGGGCCCTGGGGACTGCACCGCGAAGCACCCCGAGCCTTGGCGGGGTCAGAACCTGGGCCGGTGGTTCCGTGCAGGAAGGGAGTGCGGGGCTTCAGCGTCCTGAGCATCCCTGGCCTCTGCCCCGCCACGGCAGGCCACTCCCCACCCCCGGGCGAGACATGGCCACGTGGCCATGAGAGCAGAACCGCCCTGGCTGACACCAGTCCTGGAAAGGGGTAGCGTCCAGATCGCTGCCCGGTCTTCCTGTCTGCCCTGGCACGTGAGACTGGGAGCTCGGGAGAGCTCCAGGGAGGTGACACTGGGACTCGAGGGGTCAGGAGGGACAAGTCAGACAGGAAGAATGGGGCTGGCATCCCAGGGCAGGGTGGCCGCGCAGAAGCCCTGAGGCTGGGGCACGCCGAGGCCCAGGGAGAGGCCCAGGGAGAGTGACGAGGCAGCATGGCCTGAGGGCACAGCCCAGGCGAGGGGAGCAGGTGCGGCCACCGAGCCGTTGGGGGCGGCCACAGCGAGGACTAAGGGACTGCTCTGTTTCTGCCCAAGGTCCCTGGGTGACATCCCAGAGTCTTTCGAAATAGGCAGTTTTTATGGTTTGTGTTTGTTTTTCTTTTTGGCTTGTTTTTAGTTTTGTTTGTTTGTTTATTTGTTTGCCATAGGGCACATGCACTTAGTCTGAGGGAGAGACAGAGACAGAGAGAAAGGGAAAGTGAGAAATCACCCCCGGAGGGATGGCCACACTCCCTCCTCCACTCTCCTGGGACTTTGGGCGCACACATGCACCGGCGGGATTTTCAAGCTGCCGGGTCTGGGCCCTGAAGCACAGACGTGCATGTGGGAGCCCAGAGCCGTCACCACTCCCAGCCTGCCGGCCCTGGAACGGGCGCTTTTGCCTGGTGGGACTTGCCGGTGTCGGCAGATACCTGGGCAGGGGCTGGGGCACCACCTCATCGGGATGCCCTTGGCTCTGGGGCATCCCCCGAGGCTTGGAGGGCCACCCTGCGAAGTTGGGGGGCGGGGGGGGCGAGGGCACGTGCTCTCCGGCACCCCTGAGTCCCAGCTCTGCAGCGCCCCCTCGCCCCCCGCAGGACGGCCCGTCTCCTGAGGTCGCCGAGTGGTTGATGCGGAAGGTTAAGAAGCTGCGTCTGGACAAGGAGAACGCAGGACGTTGGAGAAGGTAGGCTGGGCCCGGGGGCCTGGCTGGCGGGGGCCTGGCGGAGCCCAGGCTCTGGCCCTCTCAGAGTCCCTGCCCCACTCGAGGCTCGGTCCCAGTTGCTCAGCCCAAGGAGGCGGCCTGGCTGAGTCCAGGTCTCCTCCGTGGGCACACGGACATCGCAGCAGGCGGTTCCCTGGGGGCGTCCCGGGCCTGCAGGTGCTGAGCGGAATCACTGCGCCCCCTGTCCATGCAGGAGCATCCCCGTTGTGACACCCGCAGATGTCCCAGACGGCCCAGTGTCTGCTGGGGGCAGTCCCTGGGCTAAGCATGTGGCTTTGGGGTCCCACAGACTGAGGCTCTGTCCTCTCCTTTGCTGGGTGACATCAGACAGGCCGTCTGACCTCTCTGAGCCTATTCTCCAGCCCCCAAAGTGGAGGTGACTCCAGGACTGGCCCCTCAGGGTCACAGTCCGGTGTGCACCTTCGAGGCCCAGCGCGGTCGGTGAATCCCACACCCCGAGACCTGGCCGGCAGACCGACGTCACAGGAGTCCCTTGCCCGAGTGAGCTGTCTCAGTACCGGCTTTTTTTTTTTAGGTTTTAGCCATAGAGCAGGTGCGCTCGCCGGAGAGAAAGAGACAGAGAGAGGGAAGGTGAGAAGTCACCCCTGGGGGGGATGGCCACGCCACAGTCCCTTCTCCTCCACCATCTTCCTGGGATTTGGGGCATTCATGCACTTGGGCCCGGTGAGATTCTCACGCCACCGGGGCCAGGACTCGAACCATGGTGGGCCATGTGGGATCTGGCCCACATGCGCCTGTCTGCCTGGCGCCGGCTGAGCACCGCGGTCCTTTGCCGTGTCTGCGATTGGCCTGAGTCGCCAGTGTGTGGAGTCTGCCCCCTCTAGGTGCCGGGCTGCCTCCCTCGTCAGCGGCCTCACGGGTCTGGCAGACCAGGAGCCTGGTCCCCCCGTTGGGGCACAGCTCACATAGAAGTCCCAGCCCTGGGCCTCGATGGTGGTCGCTCCAGGGACCCCGGGGCTGCGCAGGGCCACCCGGGCCCGAGGGCGTCCTGCTGACCAGCAGAAGGAAGCGAGTCAGAGGGTGTAGGTGGGTCCGAGCTCAGGCCCGGCCCGCCCTCACCTCCCAGCTGTGTAAACTCTTGACTGTGGAGCGCGGCGTGGTTGGCGTCGGGCGGGGCCAGGCTGGGCCACTTCGGTTCACCCGTACCTCTCCTCGGCCGCTCTGCCGCGGTGGCTCTGCCTCTGGGCAGTGGAGGGCAGGGCGGGGCAGGCTGCAGCTCGGCCTCGGGCCGCCCGCACGCTCAGGTCCGCAGGTTCTAGCCGCGTCCCGGAGGTTCCGAGCAGCCCTCCGATGCTGCCCTCCCTCTGCCGCCTCCTGGACCGTACTTTCGCCTCGTGGACTGTCTGCGGCGACGCCAGGCAAGCTGGGAGTTCGCGTTCTTGGTGGACACGGGCCACGTGCTTGCATCAGCTGCCTGGCTCGTGGCCGGTGGGGTCCCCAGGGAGCTGTGGGTCATCGCAGTGAGCCGGGTGGACGCGCTCCAGCGGGTGGATGTCCCAGGAATTCCCCAGCTCCGTGCTCTGGGCTTCCTGCCAGCATCCCTCAGGCCGCGCGGGTGCCTGGCCCAGCCGCTGCCCAGCACTGCCTGTGGCTCCCCGCAGCCCGTGGCAGGCCGGGACTTCCCACCGTGGTCTCTGGGCCCCATTGCCTGTCCTGGCTGGGGGCCGGTCCCGGCCCCATCGTCGAAGCATGGGGAAGCAGTTCCCTCTGACTCACTTGGGTCGAGCTGGATCAGAGCTCTGGAAAGGAGCCTCCTGGCAAAGCGTGGAGCCACCCCTGGGCCCACCTTCCTGCCACCTTGTCTGTCTCCAGCCAGGGAGGCCCTCGCCCCTCCTAGGGCCCCGCAGTGCCCGCCTCAGCCGGGGAGCTCCCTAGCTGCTGTCTGGCACCGGCCGTGGCTGGGCGGCCGGAGCGGCTCCTCTCCCCTCTCCTGGCTCACTTGGCTCTGACCAGGAGCGCCCCTGCATCTGCTCTGCAGCACCGCCCAGCCAGCCTCCTCACCTGCCCTCCCGGAGTCAGAGCCCACCCGCCCAGGGGGGCACCCACCCTGCCTTTTGCTCCTCTAAGACCCTGGGACGCGCTGCCCTGTCCTTTCCGGGGCCGGGGGACAGCAGTTCATTTCCGCTCCCTGCGGGGGAGTGCGGGCGTCTGTGAGCAGAGCCGTGGTCTGGGCCGGGAGTCCGGGCATGGGCCCCGACCGGGGTTTCAGGAGGGCAGCGGCAGGTGCTGCACTCTCCCAGACTGGGCACCGTGGCCCGGCTTGCGTTCCGGAAAGCAAATATTTGCCCGGCCAGTGCAGTGCCCTGGAGAAGTAGGCTGGGCGCGGGGGCGGGACTGCACGTCGCCCTCCCTCACCTGCGGCGCTCCGGACCTGGCAGGGCTCTCCCCTTGTTCTGAGCACTTCCGGAAGGCCTGGGGCCCCGCAGAGCTGCGTGGTGACCGGCTTGGCTGAGTCCCCACACTGGGGGCTTTGGGCCGTAAGCACGCAGGCCCAGCAGGGCTGTTCGCTCTGTGACTGCCCGTGGGTGGCCTGTGAGTGCCAGGTGCCACGTGCCATTCTGGGGCACAGCCACGAGTGGGACTGACACGGGGTGGGGGGCACAAATGCCGAGGGAGGACGGCCAGGCGCCGCAGGGCTGTGGGACCCAGCTCCGGCCTGGGAGTCACAGGGTCTCTGAGGACCCGCGGGTAGTCGCAGAGATCTGATTAGGAGCCGCTCCAGCACGCCGCGCCGGCAGGTCCAGGCCAGGGGACAGCGTCAAGGGCCTGGGGCCGGGAGGTGTCTGCCCCAGGCACCCAGGGAGGGCCAGTCCCGCCGGTGCAGTGAGGGCGGGCGCGTCTCAGGGCTCAGCTGGGGCTCACCGTGGAGGCCACGACCAGGGTCTTTTACATTTTTGCCGTAGGGGGTGTGTGCTCACTGGAAATCGAGAAGGGGATGAGCAAGCCCCTAGGGAGCCGGTCACGCCGCAGCCCCTTCTCCATCCTCTCCGGACTCGGGGCGTGTCTGCATGCGTGCCCGCGCACGTACCCCGCATGTTACTCAAGCTGCCAGGTCTGGGATGCGAACCGCACAGTTGGCCGCGTGGGGCCCAGTGCCTTAACCACCACGCCACCTGCTGGCCCAGGAAGTCTGGACTCATCTTCGGGGTGGGGTGAGGGAAGCAGGTGGCGTGGTGGTTGAGACGCTGGACCCCACGTGGCCGACCCTGGTTCGAGCCCCACACTTGGCGGCTTGCTTTCTTACTTCGCCGCTCACTCTCTCTCCCTCTCTCTCTGGTCAAATTTTTAAAATAGCAATGATGAATAAAATTAAATAAAATAGTTCTTTAAAAAGGAAGATTGGCAATGGATTTGAGCAGTCTGGGGGAGGCTTGGTTGGATCACTCAGCCCAGGGATGGGGCCGGCGGCCGTGGGGAGAAGCAGGCCCTGGGAGCTGCTGGGGGGGCGGGCGGTGGCCAGGGACGGGTGCCAGCCCACGGAGCGCCCCTCGCCCTCACCCATCCTGCTCTCTGCCCCACAGCTTCTCACTGAGCTCCGAGGGGGCCGAGAGGATGGCCACCGGGGCCCCGCCGGGCCGGACCGGGCCCCCGCCGGGCGGGGCGTAGCCGGGCGACGCGGAGGAGGAGGCGGCGCATTTCCAGGTGCAGAAGCGCTCGTGGGCCGGCCTGCGCGCCATCATCCACGGCAGCCGCAAGTGCTCAGGGCTCGTGGCCCACAAGGCGCCCCATGACTTCCAGTTCCGGCAGAA
>NW_006209806.1:2187846-2193185 GCF_000334495.1 Tupaia belangeri chinensis | reverse complement strand
CATTCCAGGGTGCAGAAGCGCTCGTGGGCCGGCCTGCGCGCCATCATCCACGGCAGCCGCAAGTGCTCAGGGCTCGTGGCCAACAAGGCGCCCCATGACTTCCAGTTCGTGCAGAAGACCGACGAGGCCGGCCCCCACTCCCACCGCCTCTACTACCTAGGTGCGCCCCGCCCCACCCTGGGCCCAGAGCGCCGGCGTGCGGTGAGCCTGCATTGCCGGGCCCCTGGGGCCATTTTCAGTACGGTCAGGGCCACCCGAGTCACTTCTCAGACGCCCGTCGGGGCTGGGAGGGTGTGGGCGGTGTGAGCAGCCCCCGTGGCACCATGGACTGAGGAGGGCTCTAGGCTCCAGGAGCCCCTGGGTGTGCCACCTCCGGCGTCTGTGGGCCAGCACCTGGGCTCTGCCGCGGGGCTGTCCTCATTGCCCCAGACACCTGGGCAGACACCTGCACTGGTCCCGGCCTCGGGCGTGGGCGTGGGCCTGGCAGGCCGCCCTCTCCTGTGCCACTACCGTCCTGGGGCGTCTCCCTGCGGGACAGGAGAACCTCCGGCCGTGGGCGAGGACGAGGCTGCGGGTGGGGCTGCTGCCCTGGTTTTCCTGCCGGTCCTGTGAGCCCGAGGGGCCTGGGGTGCAGCCCATCCTCTGAACGTGGCGTTGCCCGTGGCTGCGGCCTCAGCGCTGTCACTCTGAGCCGCGTTGTGCTGGGGCTGGGCGTCCCGGGCCCCACAGGTGCTGAGCAGCATCCCTGCTCCCCCGCTCCATGTCAGGGGCACCCCCAGTCCCCAGGGGCAAATCTGCCCCCAGTTGAGAACTGGCCTGGTCCCCCGAGGTCCAAGCCTGTGTGCCCTCACTGTGCGTCTCGCCGCTCGCCCGGCTGATCCCGGCCCTTGGCACACTCCTAGGGCGCTCCAAGCCCATGGCCTGCCCTTTCCCTGCCCCAGGATCCCCGTGTCCTCAGCGGGCCCCAGATCTGCCCCGGGGCACCCAGCACAGGGTCCCGAGGGCTCTTTGGCTCCGTGGGTCGGAGCCCCGTTCTGGTGAGGGCAAGTTACCCAGGGCCCAGGGCGTGGAGGGAGCTCGGGCCCAGGCAGCAGCAGGACCTCTCGGGCCCCTTCCCCGCCTGTGCTCCTTGCCTCTCCGTGCTGCAGTGGCGTCCTCAGGCCGGATGGGGCCACTGGGCCCTGGCAGCTCTGGGAGTCCCCGAGGAGGGAAACCGAGGCCTGTCTCCGGGTGTCCCAGGTCAGGACGGGCGAGTCCTCGCCGAGCCTGGGTCACGGGCCTCTGTCAGGCTGGCCACCGAGGCCACGGCGTTTGCCCAGCCAGGTCACCCGCCAAGCGACCACCAGAGTGGGAGAGCTGGGAAGAGATGGGGGCGGTGCCACGTTGGCCAGGATCGGCAGCTGCCCTTGGCTGTCTCCACCCCTGGCCTCGAAAGCCAGCGTCCTTGTCACTGGTGCCAATGGCAGCAGGCCCAGGGCTGTGCCGACCGGGCTGTTGATGACTTATTAATCGGGGGAGCGGGGCCGGTGTCCTTGGCAAGGCCGTGCCTCACTTCCTGTTTGGACGTCTTCTGCTCCCGAGTGTCCCTGAAGACAGGGCTGTCCCAGAGCTGAGTGGCGAGCGGCCACAGGGGCTCGTCTGTCTCGTAACCAAGAGACCAGCCCGCAGCTCGTGGTCAGGCAGCGTAAAGGTGCTCGCTCCGTAGGTCTGACTTGCGGAGCCCCAGTGTTGTGTAACCGTCACTATCTAGTTCCAGAACATTCCTATCCTCCCCCAGAAGCCACGCCCCACCAACAGTCATTCCATCGGCATCGCGCCCCCCCCTGCCGCTGCCGCTGGCACTCTGATGGGCCTCCCGTCACCGGATTGGCCTGCTCTGGATGGTTCGCGGCAGTGGAATCGGTTGCCTTGTTGATTCCTGTCCCCACTTGTCTCGTGACCCTGGGAAGCCCTGAGGCCCCCATGGGCAGCTTGGCTAGGCAGGAATCGCCAGCAGCAGACCCCAGCAGCTGAGGGGTCCTTAGAGACTGACCGGGGTTCCAGCACCCTGGCCCCTGCTGCCCCTCTCCCACACTCCTCCCCCTGCCCAGGTTGCCTGGTCTCTCACACACCCCCTTTGTCAGGGAGCCGCTCAGCATGACAGTTTTCTTTAAATGTCCCTTCTTCCTAGAAGCACTTGGCAGCATACCATCACACGGGCAGCACCTGCATGGCTTGCCGTGGGAGAGGCCGCCTACCACAATAAATGTAAACGGCATAGATCCCGGAAGTCAGGCTCTGGACCCGGGTGCAGAGCTCGGAGCTGCTTAGAAGAGGCACAGGGGGTTCTGGGAAGAGGGCAGATCCCAGCCAGGCCTTCCTCCTGCGGAAACGCAGGCTGGAGAGAGGAGAGAGGGGCTCGTGTTTCTGTCAGTCGTCAGCCACATCACATGCTCGGGCCACTGGACAGCTCAGAGCCCTGACCTCGCCTGGGGGCACAGGAAAAACCAATGACGCGTGGCTGTCCCCGAGCGCCGCTCGCGTCTGTATGCCTCTCGTCCTGTAGCCCTCCTCGGCAGTGACTCACTGTTCTCAGCAGTCCCTAGTCAGAAGATTCTGCCCCGGGGCACATGGTCACGTCTGGGCGCACCTGTGGTTGTCCTGCGTGGGGTGCTCCCGGCATGGACCGTGTGGTGCCACTCAGCACCCACAGGGCCCGGGCTGCCCGTGGAATGGTCGCCCGGAGTCACGGTGGTGACATAGGCGTCCACACCCTCTGCGGGGTGTGCCGGCTGCAGTCCTGGGCTGGCGTGGTTCTTGGCCTCTGGCTCAAGCCTTCTGGAGCCTTGCCTTGCCCGCCCCGACACCACTCTGTCCCTGCCGCATGTCCCTCCTTCAGTAACGACAGCCACGTCACACAGCCGTCCCAGAGCTGGGTGGCCTCCCGCCTCTGCTCCTTCACCCCGGGGTCCATGGCTCTCGGGTGCACGTCGGCCGCCTGCGCAGGGACAGGGCTGGGCCCGGTCTAGCGCCGCTCTGCTCCGCTCTGCCCGTAGGGATGCCGTCTGGCAGCCGCGAGAACTCCCTCCTCTACTCGGAGATCCCCAGGAAGGTGCGGAAGGAGGCCCTGCTGCTGCTGTCCTGGAAGCAGATGCTCGACCACTTCCAGGTGCGCTGCCCGGCGGGCCCGTGTAGGCCCTCCCTGCTCCTAATCGTCCAAATCGTCCCAGCCCAGGGTCAGGTACGGGGATCGGAACTCCCTGGCTGAGGCCCTCTGCAGACTGGTGTGATGACAGTGTCACTGCCGCAGCGTCTGCGCGGGCGGCCGGGAGGGCAGGAGCGCCTTTCCTGTCGTGTGAGCGCTTTAAGTTCGGCTCCTCTGTGAGTGAGACATGGTTGGGGTCCCAGCAGGTGTCCCCTAGCCTCAGCCAGCCTGAGGTCCGGGGCACAGACGGGTACTCGGAGAGGGTTGGCGTGAACCCGGCCCCTTCCCGTGCGGCGCGCCCGGCAGGGCATCACGTGGCCTCTGTGCCACCATCCGGCCCGCTGTGACCTTCCTGGCGGCCAGCAGGACACACTCGGCTGGTGCTGCCAGCGCCAGGGCTGCCACGCTGAGGGTCCTCTCAGGCCCCAGGGCCCGCGAGCTGGGGTCTACGGGCTCCCTCACAGGCTACGAGTGGTCTTCTGTGTGTGTGTTTGTGTGTGTGTGTGTGTGCGTGTGTGAGAGAGAGAGAGAGTGAGGGTTTTTTGCTGTAGAGGATCTGCACTCCCCAGAAAGACAGAAAGTGAGAAATCACCCCTCAGGGGGATAGCCAGGCTGCAATCCCTTCTCCTCCATTCTCTCGGAGTCTTGGGTACGCATGCACATGAGCCTGGCTTGAGTTTAAGCCACTGGGTCCGGGACTTGAACCACGGTCGACTACATGGGAGTCCAGCAACAGAGTCATTATGCCAACTGCTGGTCTCTATTTATTATGATTTTTAATGTGCTATAAGGCACATGTGCTCACCAGAGAGAGACAGAGACAGGGAAAATGCGAAAACTAGCTGCCAGGTCTGGGACTTGAACCATGGTTGGCCATGTGGGAGCCTTAGCCACCATGACACCTCCTGGCCCTGGTTCTGCTTTTTTTTTGAACTTTTAAAAAATGTTGCTAGAGGGTGTGTGTGCTTACGAGAGAGAGACAGAGCGACAGAGACAGTGAGAGGGAAAGTGAGAAATCACCCCCAGGGGGGACGGCCACGCTGCAACCCCCTCTCCACTCTCCTCTTGGTATTTCGGGCACGCCCAGCGTGAGTTTGGTCTGGGACTTGAGCCACGCTCGCCTCTGTGGGAGTCCAGTAGTGTGACCGTTACACCATCCCAGCCGTGGGTCCTGGTTCTGGGAGCGACAGATGGTGTAATGGTCACATCACTGCACTCCCATGTCGTCAGCTGTGGTTCGAGTCCCAGACCCGGTGGCTTAAACTCATGCCGGGTGCGTGTGCGTGCGTGCCCAAGATCCCGAGAGGAGAATGGAGGAGAAGGGATTGTGGTGTGGCCATTTCTCCGGGGGGTGATTTCTCGCTTTCTGTCTCTCCAGCCCACGTGCTCTATAGAAAAAACATCTCTCTTAAAAACAAAACGTTTCTTGGGGCCAGCCCCATGGCACAACGGCTGTGCTGGGCATAAGCACTCCAGTCCCACACGGCTAACACGGTTCAGGTCTCCACCCCAGTGGTTTGAAAAACATGCCGGCATATATGTGCGGGCCAAAATCTCCACAGAGTGGAGAGACAGAGGAGGTCCCGGACTCCACCCGCATAGTCAGCCCCACGGGAGTCCAGCTCACTCACCGCACCGCCGGCCTGTATGGTGCTCAGCCACTGCTCCCCTGGGCCCACCTGGGAGGGCTCGACCCTGTGCTCCTGGCAGGAAGGGGCTGTGACCACGGCGGGGGCCCTGTCCGCCTTGGAGAGAGCCCGTGGGGAAGCAGCTCAAGAAGAGGGGTGCGTTCCACTCGGCCTCAGCCGAGATCGGGCGGGGCGTCTGTCCTGGCCGGCTTAGGTCTGGCACGCCCTCCATCGGGGACCACAGCGTCCGTGCTTTGGTAGCAGCACCGTCCATTGCAGCCGTCGGACAGTCTCCGGGAGGGTGCACCCCCAGGGGGTTCGATAACGGAGAAAGGAGGCCCCTGAACCTCCCCTGACAGCGCGTGGGTCAGGCCTCAGCCCCCCTGGCCCCTGCTCTGCTCGGCCCCGGGCTCTGGCGTGGCCCGCAGGCTGTGCCCGAGTGAGCAGGGTCCCGGTGACGCCCCGCCCCGCCCCGTCCAGGCCACGCCGCACCACGGCGTCTACTCCCGGGAGGAGGAGCTGCTGCG
>NW_006209806.1:2186000-2187797 GCF_000334495.1 Tupaia belangeri chinensis | reverse complement strand
GCCGGGGGCTGGGGGTGGGGCTGCCCTGAGCTGGTCTCTCTGCCCGTAGGTGTCCCCCATGAAGCCCCTGGAAATCAAGACCCAGTGCTCGGGGCCCCGGATGGACCCCAAAATCTGCCCGGCCGACCCGGCCTTCTTCTCCTTCATCAACAACAGCGACCTGTGGGTGGCCAACATCGAGACGGGCGAGGAGCGCCGGCTGACCTTCTGCCACCAGGGTGAGCCCGCCCGGTGTGGGCTCGGGGCCGGCCCTGAAGGAGGGCCCAGCGTGGGCAAGGCCCGCCTCTCCCCGGCAGCCCCACAGCCAGCTGTGCCTGCTCTTCCCTGCACACCTTCCAGGCCCCCAGGGCTCCGGGAAGCATGGCTGGCCGCCCTGAAGGAGGGCCCAGCTGCCCGGTCGGCCTCTGCTCTTCCTCCACAGCCCCCCGCCTCCCCCCACCCGCTCCCCTTCCTGGGCTCAGCCCACTTCCCTGGGCACCGGAGGGCCCTCCGCCTGCGCCCGCTGCCCACAGAGCTCTGGCCGGGTGTGGGATGGCAACCCCTGATCCCCTCCCAGCCCTCCACCAGCTCCTCACTTTCTAACCTGTGCAGCGGGCCCTGGGCGGGGTGCTGGGGCCAGGGAGACTGCTCTGGCCCCTGCAGTGCCCACACGCCTACCCCGTGAGCCGGCCACTGTCCATGGTGCTGGGACCGCTCTGCGTCCCCGCTGGCCTCTGTGCATGCACCCGGCACCCCGGGGCCGCTCACTCTCTGCCTCCTGTCCTTCCAGGCCTGTCTAATGTCCTGGATGACCCCAAGTCTGCGGGCGTGGCCACCTTCGTCATCCAGGAGGAGTTCGACCGCTTCACGGGGTACTGGTGGTGTCCCACGGCGTCCCGGGGAGGTGGGTCCGCTGCATGTGCCCAGTCTGCCAGGCTGTGGTGCCCCCTCCCTCTCAGCAGCGCATCTCTACCGACGATGTTCCCGTCACGGGCGGGCACACTGTGGCTTACCCAGCGAGCTCCGCGTGGACGGGCTGGGGCCCCCAGTGCGGCCCTGGGGTCACGGCATGGCCAGAGGCGGCGTTCTCGGTCCTGGGCGTGGGTGGTGTGCCCAGGCTCTCACCAGGGGTGACCCTGTCCCAGAGAACCCTGGGCCCTGCCTGGACAGCTGCAGTCACAACCAGGGTGCTCCTGGTGTGGAGTGGGTGTGGCCAGGGCCCTGCTCAGCACTGGAGGGCCCAGAGTACCCCCAGAGGGCGCTCTGGCCCCGTGTCCACAGTGCCCGAGTGAAGACCTGCTAGGGGACAATCCCAGCCATCCGAGGCCCGGGGATGGGCTCCGGGCACACGAGATCTGGGTGGCTTTGAAATCTGGGAGATGCCGCATCGTGGACTCTCGCTCAGTCGGGAGTCAGGCCTCCGAGCGCGGGTAGTGCCGAGGGTGGAATTGGGGTCGACCGTCTCCTCAGGCCCTGGCTGAGACCGCCCAGGCTTTGGCTCCGGGGCCTGCTGCTGGGGCGCGCCCCAGCGCAGTGGGCCACCGAAGCCACCGCCCTCCCCAGCGGTCACCATCTGCCCCAGGGCCCGCTGGCCTTTGAGGTCGATGGGAAAGTGTGGACCCGGCCCGGGCTCCGTTCACGCTCCAGGCACGTGTGTGCACGAGCTGCAGACCCCGGCAGGATGGAGAGGTGGGGGAAGGGCGCCGGGACTGCACCCCACGAGGGGTACTTTCTCCCCCCTCTCCCCCTCTGCCCACCCCAACCCCTGTTGTGGTTAGAACTTGGATTCAGATACGGCAGGGGGCCGCCGCCCCCGAC
>NW_006209806.1:2181943-2185936 GCF_000334495.1 Tupaia belangeri chinensis | reverse complement strand
CGTGCAGGCCCGTGGTCGGTAGCACAGGCTACCGCCATGGAGCCCACAGCCTGGGTGGCTTAAACAGAAACGCGCACCCCCCGGGGCTGGGGACCGCGATGGGGAGTGAGTGCAGGGCTGGGCCGTCTCCCCAGCTTCCTGGGCTCACAGACGCCCTGGGCCCGTGTCTTCACGTGTCAGTGACCTCACCTCGTACGAGGACAGCACGTGGTGGCCTCGCCTGGACGCCCTTCTCTCTATTCATTTAGTAAAGGTCTTTGCCATAGGGGGCACCTGTGCTTCACTAACAGGGAGAGTGAGGAGGCACCCCCGGGATGGCCAGCCGCAGTCCCTTCTCCATTCTTGGGATTTGGGGCAGGCGCGTACATGCACATGGCGTGTTTCAGGCCCCCAAGTCCAGGACTTGCATGGCCGTCGGCCACGTGGAGTCCAGGGAGTTAACCTACGCCTGCTGGCCCAGGCCTCCCTTCTCTGAAGGGCCCGTGTCCGAACACCCGGCTCAGTGCTCTGGTGTGGACTTGCAGGGGGTGTCGCCCGTGTCAGTCCGTGTGGCCTCCTGTGCCATCCCGTGCCGCGAGTCAGGAGAAGAGGCCACAGAGGCGGCCTGGCCGGCGTGAGGTGCTGCAGGTGCTGCAGCCGTAGTCCCCCTGTAGAGCCCGGCCCCATGGTGGGGACCCCGGCCCACTCCCAGCATGGCCAGCAGCTCCCGCCCCTCCCAGATGCAGAAGGCCTGAGAACGCTGCGGATCCTGTACGAGGAGGCCGACGAGTCTGAGGTGGAGGTCATCCACGTCCCCTCTCCCGCGCTGGAAGAGAGGAAGACGGACCCCTACCGCTACCCCAGGACAGGTGCGTGCTGGCCGGGCCTCGCCTGCGCCGTGTGCTGGGCACCCGTGGGAGCTGGGCAGGGCCTTCCCCCTCTGGGAGTGCCAGGTGGAGGGCCTGAGTGTGGAAGGGCAGGGGCGGGTGTTGTCGGTGCAGGGGGCCTTCAGGAGCCTCCCCACCCCGGCTCAGCTCTGCACTGGAGCCCGGGACACTGCGCAGCGTGAGCGCAGCCGCTCCGCCTCCGGCTGTTCGGACTTCCTCCGAGTCCACGTGGCTGCACCGGATTATTATCATTGTTTAAAGAATGATTCATTTTGGAGCCGGTGGGTGACGTGTTTAAGGGGCTGGACACTCCCATTTGGCCGACCACGGTTCAAGTCCCAGACCTGGCGGCTTGCTTTCTCACTTTCTCTCTCTCTCTCTGTTCCTCTCTGGTCAAATTTAAATAAAGAAAGAAAGAAAATAATTCTTTAAAAAAAAGAATTACTGGGCTGGCAGGTGGCATGGTGCTTAAGGGTGCGGGACTCCCACATGGCCAACCGTCGTTCAAATCCTAGACCTGGCAGCTCACTTTCTCGCCCCCCCCTCTTTCTCACTCTGTTCCTTTCTGGTCACATTAAAAATAAATAAATAAATAAAGTTAAATAAAATAATTCTTAAAAAGGAATTACTAACTCATACTGTCATGGGACAAAACTTTAAAAAGGGAAGAGAATTACCAGGGGCCGGCAGGTGACGTGGTGGAGGCACTGGGCTCCATGTGGCCGCCCCGGTCCGCGTCCTGGGCCCGCAGCTTGCCTTCTCGCCTTCCTCCATGCTTTCTCTCCCTGTCTGCTTCGCCCCGATGAGCGCACGTGTACCGTAACAGCATGATAATAATAATGAACTTATCTTAAAAAGAGTGATTAGCTTTATCTGTCATGATTATTATCTCCTAATTTGACCCAGAGACATAGAAAGGGAGAGAAAAGATGAGAAAACCAGCTGCCAGGTCTGGGAATCAAACCATGGTTGGTCATATGGAAGTCTAATACCTTTTTTTTTTTTTCTTGGAGAGGCGCATGCGCTCACCAGAGAGACAGAAAGCGAGAAATCACCCCCCAGGGAGGATGGCCACCCTGCAATCCCTTCTCCTCCATTCTCCTCTCGGGATCTTGGGCACGCACGCACACGCGCCCAGCGTGAGTCTAAGCCACCGGGTCCGGGACTCGAACCACGGTCGACTGCATGGCAGTCTAGCGACATAGCCATGACGCCAACTGCTGGTCTACCCCATTCTCTTTTTTAATAAGATCTTTCCTTCCTTGGATGAGAGACAGACGCACCATGTCCCAGCCCAGCCCAGCTGCCCCGGCACGTTCAGGTTCTGGGCACGACCTGGGAGCTCTGTCCCGGGCCAGCGTCCAGCCCGCCTCTCCCGGGTGTCACCGTCTCTCTGTGTCAAAGTCCCGAGACACACAGGTGCAGTCGTGTGAGGGTCCATCAGAGGTCAGGGCGAGGCTGGCGAGAACCTCCCTGCTGGCGTTGCGGCCCCTTCCCTGTGCCGGGCAAGAGGGCTGTGCGGCCTGTGCCACGCCGAACGGCCCACTTTAAAACGACCAGTCGGGCCAGCAGCGGGGTGGTCAAGGCGTTGGATCCCACATGACCGCCTGGTTCAAGTCCCAGACCTGGCAGCTGGGACGCACGCCAGGCGCGTGCAAGTGCATGCCCAAAATCCTGCGAGGAGAGTGGAGGAGAAGGGATTGCGAATTCGTTACCCCCTCTTCCAGGTGTTTACTTTCTCTCTGTGTCTCTATCTCTCTCTATGGTGAGTGCACATGCCCTGTAGCAGATTTTTAAAAGGGAAAAAGATCTGCCTTTTTTTCCTCCGCCATGGCCTGGATACATCTTTAGAACCCGAGCTAAGGGCCACCTCCAGGAAGCCCCCTTTGGTCGCCTCTGACCACAGCCCTCTGCCCCCGGCCCCCATCAAGGGCTGGGCGGCCACACACGCAGACACTCTGTACTCATGTCCTCGTGGGGGACCGTCACACGCACCGTCTTCACAGCCAGCTCTTACGCTCTCCGGGGACGGGCAGCGTCTCATCCGTCTGCATCCCACACGATCCCACCCCAGCACAGGCTCCAGTCTGAGTTCATCACTGACCGAGGGGGCGTCACACTCAGACCTGTGGCCCCTGCCGCCCCCTCGCCATGTCACGCTGCTGTGGGCGTCACCCCGGGCGCCCCAGCCACCAGTGCTCGCGGCGACCCCTGCCAGGGCTCACCGGGCTCTTGACTCCGCAGGCAGCAAGAACCCCAAGATCGCTTTGAAGCTGGCCGAGTTCCAGACGGATGAGCAGGGCAAGGTAGGGCCGGGCCTGGAACCGCGCTGGGTGGGGGCTGCTCCTTCTGCCGGTCGATCCTGAGGAGGGTCACGTCCTCTGACCCAGGGCCCCCCCCCCACCGAGGCTCAAGGAAGCCGCTAGGCCCTGACATGGAGCTGGCCTGAGGTCCCCTCACTGCGGGGCCAGCCTGACCCGGAGCTGTCAGTCCCGGCACCGGCTGCGCACTCTGCTCCGCGGGGCCGTAGGGCTGAGCGCCTCACCTGGGCGCCTCCGCCGCCGTTTCTCTGTCCTGGAGGCTGGGTGCCCACGACGCGGTGTCCCAGGGCAGGCTGGGGGGAACCTACCCCAGCCTTCTCCGTGGCTCGTCGGTGGTTTCTGCCCGCTCCCACAGCACCGCCCCATGCATGGTCCCCCCTTCTTGGGGACCCTGGGTAGCGCGTCAGGGCCACCCTGCCCAGTGTGACCTCATCAGCCCTGAGTGATAACAGCCCCAGAGCTCGTCCCCGAGGGCTCAAGGGTTAAGACTAAATTCCAATCAGTTGGACCAGCCCTGTGGCTTAGTGGTTAACAAAGCTGAGTCCCACATGGCTAACCAGTTCGAATCCCAGCCCCGGGTGTATGCAGGTCCAATATCAGACAGGACTGAGAGAGAGGAGATGGGGCCCACCGGTGCCCCCACCCCAGGGCGAGCGCACATGCTCTCTGGCAGGCAGGAAGTAGTGTGTGGCAGGCCAGAGGGTGACCGGGTCTCTCCTGCTAGATCGTCTCGGCCCAGGAGAAGGAGCTGGTGCAGCCGTTCAGCACCCTGTTCCCGCGGGTGGAGTACATCGCCAGGGCCGGGC
>NW_006209806.1:2173443-2177883 GCF_000334495.1 Tupaia belangeri chinensis | reverse complement strand
GTGCCCCCGCGGCGGCCGGGGCCACCGTGTGGGCAGGCAGCCGCGGCCTCGCTCGCCTCTCGTGGGACGGCCGTCCCCTCCCCGCCTTGTTTGCCGACTCCCCCGACCTCAGCCTAGGCGGCAGGATTCCGAGATTCCGAGTGGGGCTGAGTAATTTCAGAGGGCCCGGGCCCCGGGCTGCCCGAGCGCCACGTCTCTGCCCACCCGGGAGAGGAGCCCCTGAGCACCCCACTTACCTGTAGACCGGGCCTCAGGGTGGCAGGTCTGCTGCCGTGTGACTGGGACCCGCGACTGCTCCCACCACATGCAAGCAGGCGGCAGTCCCGTCGCCCTCCGCCGGCTGGCCCGGCAACGCACCTCCAGGCTGTCTGTGGCTCCTCACCACGGCGGCCTCCGGGGTTGAGTGGCTGAGGAGGAAATGGGGTGGCCCACAGAGCCCCGACGTGCGCTGTCAGCCGGCCGTTTGCAGGAAGGGGTGCTCCCTGTACCCTTGACGAGCATCGCGGTGTCACGTACATGTGTGTGTCTGTGTGTGTGTGCACACATGTCTGTGTCTTTATGTGTGTGTGCATATCTCTCTGTGTATGTCTGTGTGTCTCAGTGTGCATCTGTGTGTCTGTGTGTATTTGTGTGTGTGTGTTGTCTGTGTCTGCGTATATCTGTGTGTCTATGTGTTTCCATATGCGCGTGTCTGTGTGTATCTCTGTGTGTGTATTTCTGTCTGTGTGTGTGTCTGTGTGTATCTGTATGTGTGTATGCCTGTATGTATCCATGTCTGTGTGTGTTGTCTGTGTCTGCGTGTATCCGTGTGTGTGTATCCGTGTGTGTGTGTATTTCTGTCTGTATGTGTGTGTCTGTATGTATCTGTGTGTGTGTGTATTTCTGTCTGTGTGCGTATCTGTGTGTATCTGTATGTGTGTGTATGCCTGTATGTATCTGTGTCTGTGTGTGTTGTCTGTGTGTCTGCGTGTATCTGTGTGTGTGTATTTCTGTGTGTTTGTGTATCCATGTCTGTTTTGTGTCTGCGTGTATCTGTGTGTGTGTGTATTTCTGTCTGTGTGTCTGTGTGTATCTGTGTGTCTGTGTGTATGCTTATGTTTCCATACGTGCGTGTCTGTGTCTCTGTATGTGTGTGTGCCTGTGTGTATCTGTGCGTGTCTGTCCGTGTGCATCTGTGCATCTGTATGTGCCTCTGAGTGTGCGTGTGTCTGGGGTGTTTGCCACAGACGGCGCCTCTGACCTGGCTGCGCCCTGACCCTGCTCTGGCCTCCCTGTAGCCGGGATCCGGATCCCGATCCGGATCACGGGCCACCGGCTGTTCAGTGGAGGTGGGACTCCAACCCCGGCCTCCCGGTGGCCTCCGACTGCGCAGCAGCGGGTCGTCCAGTGTGTGCTACTGCGGCCGCGCAGGGCCTGCTCTTTCTCGCTGGCCTGAGTTTGGGAGGCGCGGCCCCCACAGGGTCCTGGCCCGGATCTCCCCGCCCCAGCCGGCGGCGGCCAGGCTCGTGGTCCTGTGTGGCCCAGCCGGCGGCGGCCAGGCTCGTGGTCCTGCGTGGGGGGTCTCCGGCGTGGGCCCCACCCCTTTCCTGGGGAACCCCAGGCCGCCTTCAGCGCAGACCTGGCGCTGGGCCGCCTGGGCCATGTTCCTGGACCGGCCCCAGCAGCGGCTCCAGCTGGTGCTCCTGCCCCCGGCCCTGTTCATCCCCGCCACCGCCGACGAGGAGCAGCGTCTGGCCTTCGCCAGGGCGGTGCCCAGGGACGTCCAGCCCTACGTGGTGTACGAGGAGGTCACCGACGTCTGGATCAACGTAAGGGGGAAGCGCGGGCGCTGCGTCCTGCCCAGGTCCCTGGTGGGTTTGCTCCGCCCCACCCGGAAGGCCCGCCCCTCTGACTGACCCGCCCCTTTCACAGGCCCGTCCCACCTGCCTCCTGATGCCTCCTGCTGCTCTGACACGCCTTCTCCCTTCCTGCCCGCAGGTGCACGACATCTTCTACCCCTTCCCGCAGTCGGAGGGGCAGGAGGAGCTCTGCTTCCTGCGTGCCAACGAGTGCAAAACAGGCTTCTGCCACCTGTACAGGGTCACCGCCGTCCTCACGCCCCATGGCTACCACACCCCGACCGCTCCGGGGGCTGCGTGTGTGCTCGTCCCCTGCGGGCTGTGGAAGAGGAGGTGTGGGGAGGGGAGGGAGGGAGGAGGGAGGCCCCGTGGGGAATGGCCACGCCACCACCCCTTCTCGGGACTCGGGACACGCGCGCACACACACTCCTGGCTGGTTTTCTCCAGGGCTGGGATTTGAACTGTGGCGAGCCATGTGGAATCTGGCTCTCTTAAACTCTGGGCCCCAGAGCCAGCCCGAGCCCATTTCCAAAGGGGGCAGTAGCAGTCTCTAGCTCAGACGGTGGTGGCTACATCGGACACAGGCACACCAGGAGCAGGACCCGTTGAGATGGCTTAGCCAGGTGGGGACGGACACCTTGGGGCCGAGGTGCCGGGCCTGCTCCGCTGAACACGCCTTTCTGAGTGGGAGACACAAGGGCACACAGTACAGAAAAGCGAGGCTCGGGGACCAGCAGTTGGCATAATGGCTGTGCCGCTGGACTCTGCAGTCAACCGCGCTTTGCATACGTGTGCGTGCGTGCCCAGGATCCCGAGAGGAGAACGGAGAAGGGATTGTGGCGTGGCCATCCCCCCTGGGGCTTGATTTCTCACTTTCTGTCTCTCTCTTTTTGGAGAGCGCATGTGCCCTACAGCATAAAAACAAAAGTGAGGATCGGGTGAGGATCGGGTGGGCCTGACTTCTCTGATGGAGAGAGCTGCGACCAGGAACCAGCCTCAGGTTTATTCTAAAGGGCAGAAACGGGAGAGGGAGTGGAGTGCAAAGCCAGTTGCTTTGGGATGTAAATCGTCTGAAGACGGGAAGCGCTGGCTGGCACCGTGCAGCCTCTCTGACCTCTCTGGAGCAGAAGCTGGTCAACAGCTGTGGCCTCCTTGAGCCGGACTCTGCCCTGCAGAATCAGTACTGGGCGTCGGCAGCGACAGGCAGTGTTTTCCTACGCAAATGCCTTCATAGCCATGCCAGTGAAGTGCGTTCAGCACGCACCTAAAGGTCACCGTGTCTGCTCAGACTGGCCACTCTCCACACCAAGGCATGACCGTGATGGCAGCCTGAGCCCGTGGTCCTGCCTGGCCGCGTCTCCTCGGCTCCCGGCAGCTATGGCTGTGCGTCTACACTGTAGAGCTCACTTAGGACAGTCCTGCCACCAAGGGACACTGGGCTGTGTCTGGGGCTATCTGTGTTTGTGACTGGGGGCGCCCCTAGCATGGCGTGGGTGCTGCCAGGGATGCTACTCAGTGTCAGGAGGCGCCCAGAGGGTGACCCGGCCCTGGCGTCCATAGTGCCGGGGTCTGGGAGCTGCTGCAGCCTTGCCGAACCTGGCTCGGCTCAGACACCCTGGCTGTCCACCCACGTTCCTCCCTGGGTCCCACCTGCTCTGAGGCCGCCCTGAGCCTGCACTGTGCCCGTTGGTCCTGCCCGACGCCCGTCAGCCCCCCTTCCCTTGCAGATGACTTTAAATGCCCCATCAAGGAGGAGACGGCGCTGACCAGCGGTGAGTGGGAGGTCCTGGCACGGCACGGCTCCAAGGTACGTGGCTCTTCCCGGCCCCTCACACCTGTCCTGCATGCACGTGTGTGTCCCACATGGGCACACGTGTGTATGCATGTCCTCCGGCCCCTGCGAGGCCCCGCATGCCTTTGGCCCTTCCCTCCCCCACGCCCTTCCTCTCCTGCCCTGCCCAGCTCCCTCCTCGCTGCTGGAGCTCACCCAGCACCCGGGGCTGCGGTGCCCACCGGCCGGACGGGAGGAGCTGGGCCACCCCCAGCACGTAGCTGAGATCCTGTCCTCACCCAGAGGTCGAGGCCGTGGCCCGCAGCCCCGTGGGTCGGGCCTGGCCCTTCTTGGTGCCCCTCGGGGAATCAGTTAGCCTCCTCCCGTTCCACCAAGCCCCTTCCCCAGGAGAGCCACCTGCTAGGCCAGGCCTGCCCACTATAGAGCCGTGGCTCCCCTTCCTGGGTGCTGGGAGGGTCCCAGGCAGGAGGCACAGCGGCTGAGAGGAGAGGCAGGCCTGCACGTCCCCAGGCGTAGCCTCATGAAAGAGGAGTAAGGCTTACCTCTGCGCAGGGTGCTTTTCTGTAAAGTCCCGGACTTTACAGAGGGGCTTCCTGGTCCCTACCTCACACCACACAGAGGCCTCCTGGGCCTAGGGCTTAATAGAAGCAGCAAAACCAGTCCAGAGGCAGGCAGACGGCGCCCGCGTGCATCCTTACGTCTGGAGGGGAGGCCGAGGCAGGCAGACGGCGCCCGCGTGCATCCTTACGTCTGGAGGGGGGGCCGAGGCAGGCAGTCTGCACCCGCCTGGATCCTTATGTTGGCAGGGAC
>NW_006209806.1:2168764-2173238 GCF_000334495.1 Tupaia belangeri chinensis | reverse complement strand
CCTAACGTCTGGAGGGGAGCCCGAGGAGGCCAGTTGGCGCCCGCGTGCATCCTTACGTCTGGAGGGGAGGCCGAGGCAGGCAGTCGGCGCCCGCGTGCATCCTTATGTTGGAAGGGAGGCCATGTGCCCTTGTCAGCACCCTGGACTGCTCAGTGGGGACCTCAGGGCTTGGCCTTTTGGGGCAGGAGCAGGCTGTCCTCCAGCCTCAGCACGTGTGTCCTCGGACCCAGAACTGCAGTTTGGTGTGGCCCGATGGGCTCATTCCAGAGCGTTCGGAGTGTTTGCACACGGAGCGCGCCGCAGCAGTGTTCACGCACTGGGACATGCACCACCCAGTGAGCGCCGAGCCGGCGCTCCTTGTCCGAAGGGTGTTAAACAGCAACCTCCGTCTGACACTCTCTCTGCGTTGGCCCCACTGACGTTTAGGGCCGGCTCCCCCCAGGCGTCATGGGCCCTGCAAGTGCCGAGCAGTGTCCCTGGCTCCATCTGCCCCATGCCAGGAGCACCCTTAGTCATGACACCCACAGGTGTCCCAGCGGCTGTCACCTGTGCCCCAGGGACAACTCTCTGTCTCTCTCACACACCCCGGACCCTGCTTTGAGGTAACGGGAAGCCCTCTGTGAGGCGTTCTTACTCATTTTCCCTGCCATCTGTAGTGTTCCATCATCCACGAACCTTATCCTTTTACCTTCAAGTTAAGAGACAAAAAGACCAGCAGTTAGCGTGATGGCTATGTCGCTGGTCTCCCACGTAGTCGACTGCGGCTTGCGTCCCAGACCCAGTGGCTTAAACTCGCCGGGCGCGTGTGCGTGCGTGCCCAAGATCCCGAGAGGAGAATGGAGGAGAAGGGATTGCGGCGTGGCCATCCCTCCTGGGGGGTGATTTCTTGCTTTCTATCTCTCTGTCTCTCTCTGTCTGGCGAGCGCACGCACCCTATAGCAAAAACCTCTCAAAAAAGCTTAACACTTTAAAAAGAAAGGCTATTCTAGAAGCATTTTAAAAATTTAAAAGACGAGGACCAGCTGTTGGCATAATGGCTATGTCGCTGAACTCCCACGCAGTCGACCGTGGTCTGAGTCCCGTACCCAGTGGCTTAAACTCATGCCGGGCACGTGTGCGTGCGTGCCCAAGATCCCGAGAGGAGAATGGAGGAGAAGGGATTGCGGCGTGGCCATCCCTCCTGGGGGGTGATTTCTTGCTTTCTATCTCTCTGTCTCTCTCTGTCTGGCGAGCGCACGCACCCTATAGCAAAAACCTCTCAAAAAATTTTTTTTAAAAAGTAATTTTAAAAATTTAAAAGTGGTGTGGAGGCTAATGTGCTGGATCCCACATGGCTGACTCAGCTGTTCAAGTCCTGGATCTGGTGGCTTGAAACTCACACTGGGCACATATACGTACATGCCCAAAATCCCGAGAAGAGAAGGGAGGAGAAGGGATTATGGCGTGGCCTTCCCCTTGGGGGCTGATTTCTCAGTTTCCCTTACTTTCTCTCTGTCTGATGAGCTTATGTGCCCAAATGCAAAGAAAAACAAAACAAAGGGTCCATCAGGTGCCATGGTGGCTAAGGTGCTGGACTCCTACATGGCCGACTGGGGTTCAAGTCCCGGACCTGGTGGTTTGCTTTCTTGCTCTCTCTCTGTTTCTTTCTGGTGAGCACACATGCCCTATAGCAAATTTAACAACAGCAATAATAATAAATAAATAACTTGAAAAAAAAAAAAAGAAAAAGAAAATAAACACCAACAAAATGTAGAAGAGGAAGCGCGTCCCTAAAGCCCCTGCCTGGGCCGCAGGCTCCGCCCACTGTTGAGCCAGGCCTTCGTGGGCTGAAGGGCAGTGGCGCGTCCTCACGTGGCCCTTGTGACAAAGCCACGAGCCATTTTGCGTCCCTGATGACACCCTGTGTTTCTTTTTTCTTAAAGAATTAGTTTATTTCACTTTATTTAAATTTGTCCAGAGAAGAATGGGGGTGGGGGGAGAGTGAGAAAGCAAGCCGCCAGGTCTGGGTCTTAAACCGCCGTCGGCCATGAGGGAGTCCAGCACCCTTAACCACCAGGCCACCGCTGGCCCGACCCCCTGCATTTCTAGAAAGCCTGTGCGCTGACAGCTCAGAGCCGCTTGTGAAAGCCATTGTCCCAGCCGAGGCTGGCCGTCGCCCCCAGCCCAGACCTCCTCAGGAGACCCACGGTCCACGGCGGCTCCCTTTGAAGGGCGTTGCAGGTTTTCTGCAGAACCAGTCTGAGTGCCATCCTGGTTTTGGCACCAGAGGAGGGTTACGTGGCCGCGGAGAGTGGTGCTCAGACTATCGGGTCCAGCCCTGGCGTTTTGGACACCGAAGTTACTGCTGCTTTTTACCTTAACACTGCGAGTGGGCCGGCCAGGTGGCCTGGAGGTTAAGCCGCTGGACCCCACGCGGGCGACCGTGCCGTTCAGGTTGTAGGCCCGGCTGCTTGGCACTCACGGTGGGTGTGCGCATACGCATACCCCAGATCCCGAGACGGCAGAAGGGAGGGCACGTGGCCGTGCTCCCGGGGCGCTCCTCACTCGCCCTCCCTCTGGTGAGCACGTGTGCCCCATAGCGAGTCTCCTTCTTAAAGAACGAGTTGTTTATTTCCATCCGTTATTATTTCTTAATTTGAGGAGAGAGAGAAAGGGAGAGCGAGAGCCAGTCGATGGGCTTGGGACTCCAGCTTCGTCGGCCACGTGGGAATCCAGTGCCCTTCACTTCTGCGCCACCCGCTGGCTCCCCCGTAGCAAGTTTTATTATTATTATTTATTTAACTTTACTTATTCATTCATTCGTTTTTCATTTGACTAGAGAGATACACAGAGAGAGAGAGAAGGTGAGAGAACAAGCTACCAGGTCCCGGACTTGAACCGTGGTCAGCCATGTGGGAGCACCCAGCGCCTTAACCACCACACCACCTGCTGGTCCCGAGTTTTAAAATTATCTTTAAAAAACAACTGAACACACATCACGAGCATCTCTGTCCCCACGTTGTGGGTGCCCAGCGGTGGGTCCCTGAGACGCGATGCCCAGAGCGTAAACCCCGGTGTCTTCCCTGGGCCGCCGGTCGCTCAGACGGCCCACCCACCAGGCGCAGCTAGGCCTGTCCCCACCCAGGAGCCACTCCGTTCCTGAACATCTGCCCAGGCTTGGGCCGATTCTGCCGGCCTCTCCGTTCCTAGGTGCGGCCAGTGCCCGGCCTTCCTCGCAGGAGGGCGCCTGCCGCTCCCCAGCTCCGCAGCTCCCCAGCTCCGCAGGCTCCTGCTCCTCTCTGGGCCGTTGGTCAAAGTGCTCCCAGGCCAAGTGCATGGTGGAAGGGCTGAGCGCCTTCAGGCTTCCTAACTGCCCGTCCTGGGGCGCCGTCTCAGCCACCCCAGCCTGTCCTCGGCCCTGCTCACCCAGTGGGCTGCCAGGTCGGGCCGGGCTTCCCCCGGCCTCTGTCTCGGCCGCTGTATTCCGGGCTCCCTGGCCCCGGCTTGGGCACGCCCAGTGCAGGCCCAGAGACTCCTTCGGCCTGCAGCTCTGAGCCCAAGCCCAAACGCTGCAGGCCAGCCAGGGTCAGTGGTTCCACTCGCCCCCTGCCTGCAGCCCCTTGAGCCGGGCTGGCTTCTGGGCTCCCTGTGGGGGCAGGAGAGGAGGAAGGGGTCTCCGCCATGCAGGCCGGGGCCGCGTCACGAGTGCCCCCGTACCCCACAGATCTGGGTCAACGAGGAGACCAAGCTGGTGTACTTCCAAGGTACGAGGGACACGCCGCTGGAACACCACCTGTACGTGGTGAGCTACGCAGAGGCCGGCGAGATCGTGCGCCTCACCACGCCCGGCTTCTCCCACAGCTGCTCCGTGAGCCAGGTGGGTGCCCTGTACCTGCACCCACCCGGCACCCCCAGGCAGAGCAGTCCCCGAGGGTCTCTGCCTCCAGGCGAGAGGAGATGAAGCCCCCACACCCGTAGGATAATGTCAGAGCCCTGCCCACTAGCCTCTCAGAACATTCCGGAAGGTCAGGTAGCAGGCGTTCACGAGCCGCCCCCAGGCCAGGGTGAGAGCTGGAAGCACCAAGATCCAGCAGTGGCTGAGCCTCGGACTCTGGGGTCCCCGATCTGGGGCGTCGGTTACGACCTCTGGGCCTCAGTGTCCCTGTCCACAGAATGGGTGTGACACGGGACCGCTTCGTGTGGGTGGGTGGGGTTTTCAGGTCCCAGCGAGTGCAGAGCGGCCTTGGCAGTGCTCGGGAGGGGCGGGGCTGGACGGGCCCGGAGCCGCCATGCTCAGCCCCCACCCGCGTGCCCCGCAGAACTTCGACATGTTCGTCAGCCACTACAGCAGCGTGAGCACGCCCCCCTGCGTGCACGTCTACAAGCTCAGCGGCCCCGCCGACGACCCCCTGCACAAGCAGCCCCGCTTCTGGGCCAGCATGATGGAGGCGGCCGGTGAGTAGCAGGTCTGGGGCCGCCCGGGGGCACTCCCTGA
>NW_006209806.1:2150480-2155229 GCF_000334495.1 Tupaia belangeri chinensis | reverse complement strand
AGGGGCGGGGCTGGCCGGGCCGGGAGCCGCCATGCTCAGCCCCCACCCGCGTGCCCCGCAGAACTTCGACATGTTCGTCAGCCACTACAGCAGCGTGAGCACGCCCCCCTGCGTGCACGTCTACAAGCTCAGCGGCCCCGACGACGACCCCCTGCACAAGCAGCCCCGCTTCTGGGCCAGCATGATGGAGGCGGCCGGTGAGTAGCCGGTCTGGGGCCGCCCGGGGGTCCTCACTGAGCACAGGGCGTCCCCCGAGCCAGCTGCCGTCTGAGGTTCAGGGAAGGGCTGCTCCCCACGAGGAGCCCGGGGGCCCAGACGGTGGGAGCGAGGGCGCGCAGGCGCAGCCGGGGCAGCGGGCACCGCCCGAGTCAGCCTGAACCCGCGTGGTTCTCGGTCCTCGCCTCACCGCGGCAGCAGGCCCGCGGGGCGCCCGAGCTCAGGCAGCCGGTGACTGCCGCGCCTGCAGGGAGGCCTCGAGGAAGGAGAGGCACCCGTTTGCCGGGCCTGCAGGGAGGCCGTGTGGGCCGGCCATGGCATCCGGCCGTCAGACCTCATCCTTCAGAGTCCCCGTGCGACCTGGCAGGGGGAGACCGCGGAGCAGAAGTCACACAGGCATGGTGGCTCCTGGGCCTGGACTCACCTTGGCCTTCCATGGCCCTCCGTGTCACTTCATGGTTTCCAGAACATTCTGTAAACTCAGCATCCCTGCACGCCTTCTGTGGGCCAGAAAGCGTTTGGGGAGGCCCTGCAGTGCATTCCTGAGGAGGGCGCACCGCAAGTGGACCCGCACCATTCGAACCCGCGTCCACGGGTCAGCAGTACGGGTGCCTGCAGCTTCGTTTGTTTTAGGTTTTTGCCATGAAGTGTGTACTCTCCCCAGAGAGGGAAAGAAGGAAAATGAGAAGCCAGCCTCCTGGGCAGTGGCCATGTCGCAGTCCCTTCTGCGTCCTCTTTGGCTTTGTGCGTGCACGCACACACGGTGTGATTTTCAGGCTGCTGGGTCCGGGACTTGAACCATGGAGTCAGCCATGTGGGACCGAGTGCCTTAACCTCCATGCCACCTGCCGGCCGGAGCTGAAGTTGCTCTTGCAATGCAGCAGCGGGTGTTGCTAGGAGATGGAGGCGCAGACCTTCCGGCCTCCAAGCCCCTCACTTCCCCTGTGTGGCCCTTGGCAGTAACTCCGCCAGGCCCGGCGAAGTTACTATTAACTTTCCTTCCCTTCTGTCAGTTGGCTTTATTTATTTATTTATTTATTCATTCATTCATTCATTCATTCGTTTCACTTTGACCAGAGAGGGACAGAGTGAGAAAGAGAAAGTGAGAAAGCCAGCCGCCAGGTCCAGGACGGGAACCATAGTCGGCCATGTGGGAGTCCAGTGCCTCTAGCCACCGTGACACTTGCTGGCCCCTGTTTATTTATTTTTTAATTTAATTGCCAGAGTGTTTTTCTCCATAGAGAGAAAAAGCACCCCACTGGGGCACGGTCAGGCCAGTCCCGTTTCCACCTCTCCTGGGAATTTTGGGCACATGTGCACACACGCACCTGTGTCTTGCAAGCTGCTGGGTCCGGGACTCGAACCACAGGTTGGCCATGTAGGATCCAGCCACCTTGACCAGCATGCCTAGTCCCCCAACTTTCTCATTTAAAGAAAAGCCTTAGCCCCGCCCTCACGATTGGACAGCCAGGGTTGCCTTGTGACAGTAACGTGACCGAGGAGCCAGGCGACACCATGGTTAAAGCGCTGGACCCCACGTGGGCTTTCCACGGTTCAAGTCCTGGACCTGGCAGCGTGGAAACCACACTGGGCGTGTGTGCGTGCGCTCCTAGAGTCCCAGGAGGAGAAGGGACTGGCGCGGCCACCCCAGGGACGGTGCGTTCCCACCTTCTCTCTGGTGACTGCATGAGCCCTATGGCCAAAATCTTTTAAAAATGAAAATGGCAGTCATGGAAGCCAGGGGAAGGCAGAGGGGAAGACAGCAGGAAGTGCAGGCCAGAGCTGCACCCTGCCCTCCACACCCACCCCTGCCTCGGAGCAGCAGCTGAGCAGGGCTGCGGGAGGGACTGAGCTGCACCGTCCTTGTCCCCCTACCCCGTCCCGAGCTGTGAGCTGAGCCAGGGGAGGACAAGCCGCGGAGGAGGCCGTCTGCCTTGGCACCCCAGCACTGTGGCACTTCAGATGTGAGCCATCAGGACACCCAGAACAGGGGGCACTTTGGGGCTTGCTGGGGGCTGCAGCGGTGCGCAGAGCGTGGGTCCTGTGGGCTCCTGCAGACATGGCTCTCTGTCCCCTGCAGGCTGCCCCCCCGACTACGTGCCCCCTGAAATCTTCCACTTCCAGACACGCTCGGACGTGCGGCTGTACGGCATGATCTACAAGCCCCACGCCGTGCAGCCAGGCAAGAAGCACCCCACCGTGCTCTTCGTGTACGGGGGGCCCCAGGTGGGTGCCGGCCCTGTCCGTCCATTACTCGGGCGTGGCCTGCGGAGGGTCAGCGTGGGGAGGCCTCTCTGTCCCCTTCCCAGCACCCTACCTCACCCAGGCTGCACCCCCACCCTAACACACGGGTCCTCAGGGCCCTCGCTCTGTGGCTCTTACACCCACCCTCCCAAAGGCCCCCTCCTAAGCCTACCAACTCCCCTTTGTCCTTCTGTCGAGCGCCCCCGACCCCGTGTGTCCATCTGTGGTGTGGCCGTGGGGTAGCCTGGGGCCTCCCTCTCTCCCCGGCCCTCCCCTGACCTCGCCACTTTCCAGGCATCAAAGCCTCAGGACCACCTGTGGATTGTGGGGCAGTACAGGTGCCTCAACCAGGTCCCGTGGCCCCGCCCATCCCCCTGGCCTGCTGCCGAGGGGCCTCCCTGGATTCCCAGCACTCGCCACAAGCACCCCGTCCTTGCCCTGTTCCCCACAGGTGCAGCTTGTTAACAACTCCTTCAAAGGAATCAAGTATTTGCGGCTCAACACGCTGGCGTCCCTGGGCTACGCCGTGGTCGTGATCGATGGCCGGGGCTCATGCCAGCGTGGGCTTCGGTTCGAAGGGGCCTTGAAAAACCAAATGGTAACTCTCCTACTTGCTCTGGGCCTTTGCTGTCATGGAGGAAACCCTGGGTCTCGTGGGTCTGGGCTGCGGGGGCAGCTCAGGGGCACCTCCTGCAGGACGGTCCTGCTGGGATGACATGGCGTAAATGAGGTGGCCTTTTGCTGCCCCACTCTGAGCTGAGCCCAGGGGGACTTGGCTGTGCGGTGATCCCAGCCAGTGCTTTTGCACACACACAGGGAGGCTGGGACCCCGTGCAGCCAGACACTGCCGTACGGCTGGGGCTGCAGGCAGTGACAAGGCTGGGCCGGCAGGGCTGGTGGCTTTAGAGGGGATGGGGGGTGGTGATGGTTCTGATGACGATGGTGCTCCTGGTGACGGTGGCAATGGTGGTGAGGGTGACGATGATAGTGATGGCGGTGCCGGTTGGTGATGAAGATGATGGTGGTAGAGGTGGAGGTGGTGGCAGTGGTTGGTGGTGGAGGTGATGGTGGTGGCGGTGATGGTAATGATGATGATGGTGCTGCTGGTGGACGTGGTGCTGGTGGCTCATGGTGATCATGAAGATGGGGGTAGTGATGGTGGTAGAGGTGGCGATGGTGTTGGGACCAGCAGATGGTGTAATGGTTACATTGCTGGACTCCCATGTAGTCAACCACAGTTCGAGTCCTGGAACCACCAGCTAAAAACTCACACTAGGCGTGTGTGCTCAAAATCCCAAGAGGAGAATGGAAAAGAAGGAACTGTGGCGTGTTCATTCCCCTAGGAGGTGGTTTCTTGCTTTCTCTCCCTCTCTCTGGAGAACGCACACACCCTATAGCAGAAATTTCTCTTTAAAAAGATGGTAATGGTGGTAGAGATGGTGACGGTGGTGGTTGAGGATGAGGATGGTGGTGGTGCTAGCGATAGTGACGATGACGGTGGTAGAGGTGGTGACAGAGATGTGATGGGGTAGAGGTGCTATGGTGGGAATGGTGCTGCAGATAGTGATGATGGCAGTGGGGGTTGATGTTGGTGATAGCGATGATGGGATGGTAATGGTGGTACTGGTGGTAGACGTGGTCATGGTGGTGGTGGTAGTGGTGGCTGGTGGTGATGAAGATGGTAGGGGCGGTGGTGGTGGTGGTGGTGGTTATGTTGGTGATGGTAATAAAGATGGTAGAGGTGATGGTGGTGGTGGTTGATGTTGGTGATAGTAATGAAGATGGTGGAGGTGGTAGGGGTGGGACTAGTCAATGTTGGTGATGGTGATGAAGATGGTGGAGGTGGGGTGGTGGTAGAGGTGGTGATGATGGTGGTGGTGGTGATGTTGGTGATGGTGATAAAGGTGGTGATGGTGGTGATGGTGGTAGTGGTTGATGTTAGTGATGGTGGTAGAGGTGGTGATGATGGTGGGGGTGGTGATGTTAGTGATGGTGGTAGAGGTGGTGATGATGGTGGGGGTGGTGATGTTAGTGATGGTGGTAGAGGTGGTGATGATGGTGGGGGTGGTGATGTTAGTGATGGTGGTAGAGGTGGTGATGATGGTGGGGGTGGTGATGTTAGTGATGGTGGTAGAGGTGGTGATGATGGTGGGGGTGGTGATGTTAGTGATGGTGGTAGAGGTGGTGATGGTGATGTTGGTGATGGTGATGAAGATGGTAGAGGTGGGGTGGTGGTAGAGGTGGTGATGGTGATGTTGGGGGGGATGTTGGTGATGGGGGTGAGGGTGG
>NW_006209806.1:2147999-2150310 GCF_000334495.1 Tupaia belangeri chinensis | reverse complement strand
GTGATGGTGATGAAGATGGTGGATGTGGGGTGGTGGTAGAGGTGGTGATGATGGTGGTGGTGGTGATGTTGGTGATGGTGATGAAGATGGTGGTGATGGTGGTAGAGGTGGTGATGGTGGTGGTGGTTGATGTTAGTGATGGTGGTAGACGTGGTGATGACGGTGGTGATGGTTATGTTGATGATGGTAATGAAGATGGTGTAGGTGGTGGTGGTGATAGAGGTGATGACGGTGGTGGTGATGAAGATGGTGCTGGTGGTGACGGTGGTAGTGGCTGATGGTGGTGATGGTGGTGATGGTGGTAGTGGTTGATGATGGTGATGGTGACAAAGATGATGAAGATGGTGGAGGTGGTGGTGGTGACCTCAGTTCACTTGTGCTGCCCTAACCAAAGACCATAGACGGGTAATGTATGAAGTGGAAGCTTCCTCCTCACGGCCATGGAGGCAGGGGCGTGCGAGGCCAAGCAGGCCTGGTGGGCAGTGAAGGCTCTGTCTGCGTCCAGAGTGGAGCCTGTGGCCCCATTTCCGTGTCCCTGAAGGAGAGGAGAGGCGAGGAGCACTGTGTCCTCACACCTTGGGGTGTGGGAAGAGGGTGCCCTCTGTCTAGCCACTTCATGGGGCACCAGAGCCCAGTCATGACTCCTCCCTGAGGGCCCCCTCTTAGGACCATCCCAGGGGTTAAGTCTCAGCATGGGTTTGGAGGCCACATGAACTTCTAAACCACAGCCGTGAAGATGGTGGTGACCCCGATGATGAGGATGGGGTGTCACGAGCTGTCACCCTCTTTCCCACTGTAAATAGGCCTGTCTCAGGTTCGAGTCCCGTGTCAGGGACCAGCAGTCCGAGGCCAAGAAGGGATGTCTTTGAGTCACACCGGGGTGGTCTGTCTGGTCCCTCCTCCCACAGCAGTAGACAGCAGGTGGGGACGGGGGTCCCCCTTACCTAGAAGGAGCAGGCTCCTGGTGGGCACCGGCAGGACTGCAGGCACACCCTGACAGCCCTGAGGGCCCACGCCTCCCCAGGGCCAGGTGGAGATTGAGGACCAGGTGGAGGGCCTGCAGTTCGTGGCCCAGAAGTATGGCTTCATCGACCTGAGCCGCGTCGCCATCCACGGCTGGTCCTACGGGGGCTTCCTGGCGCTCATGGGGCTCATCCACAAGCCCCAGGTGTTCAAGGTGGGTCCCACAGCAGCCTAGGCTGCACGGCTCGCCCCGCCCCTCCCAGATGCACCCCCCGCCCCCACTCGGAGCCCCGAGCCCGGGAGGCACCCCGGCAGGGGCCTTGCCACGTGGCTGTTTCTCCCCGCAGCAGCCCCACGGGCCGTGCCCCTCTCCTCCTTGCCCGCCACCGCTGATCCCAGGATGGCATCCGGCTGCACAAAACCCCACCAGCAGCTCTCTGTGGGAGGCTGAGCCCGGGACCCCGGCCTGGATGGGCAGAGGTGGGGCCTAGTGTGATCAGCGTCGGGGAGGGGCCCCAGGCCGGCACCGTCAGGGCACTGCGGGGCGCCGTGAGGAGGAGGAGGCGCAGGATGGCGGTGGGCCCGGCTCGGTGGCTAGGAGGGGCCTCAACCGCCCTCCCCCGCGCCTGCCCTCCCGCAGGCGACACACGGTCCACGGGGCGCACACGGTCCGAGGGCCCTCCCCTGCCAGCCCCCGTGTGCATGAACGCCCACCCCTCCCCCGGCTCGGCCGCCAAGCGTGGCTCCCGGGCCAACGCCTCTCTCTGTCTCTCTCTGCCCTGTCGTGTGCTGTGTCCCCCAGGTGGCCATCGCTGGTGCCCCGGTCACAGTCTGGATGGCATATGACACAGGGTACACGGAGCGCTACATGGATGTCCCGGAGAACAACCAGCACGGCTACGAGGCGGGCTCCGTGGCCCTGCACGTGGAGAAGCTGCCGGATGAGTAAGGCCGCGCCGGGTCCCTCCGTCCCCGTGCCGCCAGTTGCCTGCACTCGAATGCACTCCCGTCCACTCACAACCCAACCGGGAGACCTGCTGAGGCCGGACACAGGCGCCTGCCAGGGCTGGGTGGGGGCCGCAGTGGCAGGAACATTCTAGAGCTAGGGAGCCGAGCCTCGGTGGGTGCACAGCATCGAGGATGCACCGGCACCCACTCAGTTGTGCCCTAGACTTCGGGGACCCCACGTGGTCGACCGCGCTGTTCGAGTCGCGGACCCACCGGCTTGAGGAACGTGCTGGGCGTGTGTGTGCCTGCCCAGACATCCCGAGAGGAGGGCCGCATGGAGGAGGTGGGATGTGGTGTGACCATCCCCCACGGGGAGGCTTTCTTACCTTCTCTCTTTCCC
>NW_006209806.1:2146948-2147971 GCF_000334495.1 Tupaia belangeri chinensis | reverse complement strand
TTAAAAATTATAGGGAACCAGCAGTTAGCGTAATGGCTATGTCACTGGACTCCCATGTAATCAACCGCGGTTCGTGTCCCGGACCCGGTGACTTAAAACGCACGCCGGGCACGGGTGCATGCGTGCCCAAGATCCCGAGAGGAGAATGGAGGAGAAGGGATTGCGGCGTGACCATCCCCCCTGGGGGGTGATTTCTCGCTTTCTGTCTCTCTGTCTCTGTCTGGCGAGTGCACATGCCCTATAGCGAAAACCTCTCCAAAAAAAAAATAAAACTTTAAACAGAAGGGCTGGCCCGGTGGCCTTGTGGTTAAGGGAGCCAGACCCCATGTGGCCAACCGCAGTCCAGGCGCCAGCTACGGTGCCTTGAAAACACGCAGGGCACTTGTGCATGCGTGCCCCAAATCCTGATGGGGTGCAGAGATGGAGAAGGGACTGCCGTGTGACCACACTGTGGCGGTTTTCTCTCTCCCTCTCTGTCTTGTTGGTGAATGTACTGCCCTCTTGCAAATAATTTTTTTTTTCCCAGAGATATTTTTGCTATAGGGAATGTGCTCTCACCAGAGACAGAAACAGAGACTTTAAGCGAGTAATCACCCCCTGGGGGGTGGCCACACCACAATCCCTTCTCCATTCTCCTCTTGGGATTTTGGGCACATGTGCACACATGCCCAGTATGGTTTTCAAGGTGCTAAGTCTGGGACTTGAACCACAGTCAGCCATGTGGGAGTCCAGCGCCTTCACCACTTTGCCACCTGCTGGCCCTGTTTGTTTTGTATTTTCTAGAGGAGGAGATGAGGGGAAGTGAGAAAGCACCCTCTGCGTGGGATGGCCACGTGTGGTCCCCTGTCCATCTCTCAGGATTTGGGGCGTGCACGCATTTGCACCTGGTGTTTGTCAAGCCGCCGGGGCTGCGACTCCGGCTGCACTGTTGCCCAGGCGGGGCTCAGCCACCTTAACCACCACGACATAGGCTGGCCTCAGAATTAGAAAGCAAGGAAGGAAAAGGAAAACTCAGTCACTCCT
>NW_006209806.1:2143113-2145647 GCF_000334495.1 Tupaia belangeri chinensis | reverse complement strand
GAATGCCAGGTGCTCGGGAGCAGGTGGCACCACGGGCCTAGGGCATTTGGCCCTCCCAGAACCCCAGCCAAAGCTGCCCTGGCCTCTGCTGGTCCTCGGTCCTCGCAGAGCTATGCTCTCCTTCCCCTTCCCGGCCTGGAAGCCAGGAGGCTTCCAGATTTCCCTCCTAGCTGCCATGCTGGGGCTGAGACAGACACCCAGGCCATGGGCGTGGGCATGTGAAGCCAGACGCCAAGCCCGGGGCGTCTCCTTGCCCTGCTGACGGTCCCTGGCCTTGAACCCTTCCCCTTCCATGTTTTCCAGGCCCAACCGCCTGCTCATTCTCCACGGTTTCCTGGATGAGAACGTGCACTTTTTCCACACGAACTTCCTCGTCTCCCAGCTGATCCGGGCGGGAAAACCCTACCAGCTCCAGGTGGGTGGCTACAGGCCTGTTGGGGTGGGCAGTAAGGACGCGCCCCACTATTTGCAACCTGTGACAGCTCCTCCTCCACTGCACTGAACTGCCCCTCGGGAGTGTCCACATCCCTTCCTCACTTATTCAACAAGCATGAGATCGCATCCCGGAGAGGGTGGTGGGGTTCCTGACCACCCCACGGAGCCCGGGACCTGGTCTGGAGGCAGAGACCACTCGCCCTTGTTCATTTGAACCAAGTGGCGAGCTTTAAAGAAAATGGGTCAGAAGTTTCCCTGGGGCTGTACTGAGGGGGTCGGACTGCCTCTGGAGGTGCCCTTTAGGGGTGTGGGGTGGGTGAGCAGTTCCTGGATCAGGCACCTTGACCCTGGAGCTGTGGGCGGGGCTTGGGGGGGGCTTCACTGGAATGGGGTGGGGCTAGGGGGCCTTTAGTGGTCTGGGTGGGGCCTTTTGAGGGGTGGGGCTTCAGCAGCAAGGCCAGCCTCGGTTGGGGACTCAGCTTCAGGTGAGGGACAGGGCTTAGGTAATAAGAGGCACGCCTGGGAGGGCGTCAGCAATTGGCAGGTTCTGGTGAGAGGTGGGGCTTCGGTGGTGAGGGGCAGGTCTGGAAGGGCAGGAGAAATTGGCATGGCCTGTGAGGGGTGGGGCCTCGGGTGAGGGGCGGGGCTTCTGTGATAAGGGGCCAGGCGCAGGCTGGGTCCCGCCCAGAGGCGCCCTGGCCGGACTGTGAGCTCTTGCTGTGAATTGTCGCTGTGCCAGTCCTGTGGATGGCAGCCATGGGGGCCGGGGGTGTGGTGGAGGTGAAGCACGTGGAGACAGAAGGGAATGAGACCAAGGCCCGGTTTGGGGAAAGCCTGGAGCAGGTTTCCCCACGGGGCAGCGGGGATTCCAGTGCCATTAGCACGGGGAGAGCTGGATTGGTCCCCCGAGGGCCTGTCCTCTGACACCATGCCCTCCTTCAGCCCCGTCCCTGTGAGAGGCAGGGGCTCATATTTTTTTTTTCTATAAGTTTTGCCAGAAGGGAGAGAATCGGACCACTGGCTGGCCCCGCACGTGCCTTTTTTAAATATATATTTATTAATTTATTTATTTATAGCGGTTTTTGCCTTTGGGCATATGTGCATGCCAGAGAGAGACCGTGAGAGGGAAAGTGAGAAATCTCCCTCCAGGGGGGAGGGCCCCACGGCTGTCTCTTCTCCGTTCCATTCCTCCGGTTTGGGGCACGCATCCACACGCACCTGGTGTGAGTTTCAAGCACCAGGCCTGGTACTCGCAGCGGTCAGCCATGTGTGCGTCCAGCGACGTGACCGCAAGGCCACCCACCCGCTCAGCCCCGCTTGGACTTTAGAACGCACATCTCGCGGACTCCACCCCGGCCCACTGCCGCAGGAGCCCAGCCTTAGGAGGGGTAGTGGGGCAGCCCGGAGCCAGCCCTGGGGAGCGGCCAGGTGCGGGGGGCGGGGCCCAGCTGCTCCCTCTCTCCCCAGATCTACCCGAACGAGCGCCACAGTATCCGCTGCCCGGAGTCCGGGGAGCACTACGAGGTGACGCTGCTGCACTTTCTCCAAGAGCACCTCTGAGCCACGTGCAGAGCACAGGAGGCCGGCCCGGGCGGGGCCCAGGGCGGCGCCAGGCCCTCCCTGCCCCGCCGGCCGCCCTCCCACTCGCCGCCTCCGCCTTCTAGCCTTCTACCGTTTCGGAAACGCTCCTGGTGCTCCCGCCGCAGCTTCTGGGGTGCCTGGACAGAAGTGGGGGCCGATACCCCCGGCCCCGCCCCGCCCGAGGGGCCCCTCCTTCCCAGGCTTCTGGGACCAGGAGGAGGAGGCCAGCGCTGGGGCCGCCTGGGCTGAGGGTCTTGGAGAAGCCCGGGGAGCCAGCCCTGCTCCAGTCCCCAGGTCCCCAGGCTGGCCACAGCCCCAGCACAGAAGCATGAGATTGCCTGCCCTCCCCGCCAGCCCCCCACTTCATATTCATGTTTGTTTGGGGGGCATTTTTACAGCTATTTAAAATTCGGCAAGGGGTGCCTAAACCGAGATGGGAGTCACAGCCAGGCCGCAGGGTGTCAGCCCAGCTCCTGGGGACCCCGCCTTCCCGAAGGAGCGGAGCCGGCGGGCTGCCC
>NW_006209806.1:2140065-2143037 GCF_000334495.1 Tupaia belangeri chinensis | reverse complement strand
CTGTCTGCCTAGCCATGGGGCCAGGCCTCCAAGGCGGATTGGAACCCTCCCCACCTCAGGGTTATACCTGCTGCCCCCTCCCCTCCGCCAGATTTCTGCCAAGGGCGGGCAAAAAATAGCAAAAAGAAGAGAAAAAAAAAAAAAAAACAGAACCACCTCTACATATTATGGAGAGAAAATATTTTTGTGGATTCTTATTCTTTTATAATTATGCCTGTAAGAAGCAGACTCATTAAAGGGCCCCAGACGGAGGCCTGCTGCTCCTTCTAAGCCTGGGGCCCCTGGGAGGGGAGGGGAGGAGGGGAGGCCAGGGACCCAGGAGGGGCCACCCCTGGCCTCAGCCTGCCCCGGCTCATGGGGGAGGTCTCCAGACGCGAACCAGGAACCTTCCCAAGTGGTCAGCCTTGCAGACTGTGGCTTTTTACCACAGGACTCACCAGAGACCCAGAGAGGGACTGCGCCTGCCACCCTTCATTGTACACCCGGCCACACGCAGGGCACCTCGCCACCGAGGGAGGACCGTGCCCCGCGAGCAGGGCTGTTCCCGAGTGTCCTCCCTGGCACAGGCCGGTCGCTTTGCTTGAGTCAATCAGGAACAAGCAGCTGGGGCTCCGTCCCTGGAGGAGAGCACACGCCCGCACCAGCGCCCAGGAGCACAGCCGGTCGGCAGCACACTGCCGGCAGCGACCTCGGTGACAGGCTGGGGCCGTTCGGCGGAGCTCGTGGGACCTCACCTTGGGCCCAGCTGTCAGACCGAAGGGGCAGGGCTGCAGCCACCAGCTGACGGCCGTGCCTTCTTACTATAGGGCGCGTGCCCCAGGCCGGGTGGCCGCCACAGCCCGGTTCTGTTCTCGCCTTGGGGTTTGGACACATGCGCGCCCCCAGCGTGTTTTCTTTTTTCTTCTTATTTTTGTTTAATTTGATGAGAGAGACGGAGAAAGTAAGAGAGCAAGCTGCCAGGTCTGAGACTTGAACGTGGTCGGCCACATGGGAGTCCAGCGCCTTCACCACCACCCACCTGCCGTTCTCCCCGCCCCAGCGTGCTTTTAAAGCCACCAGCTGCAGGATCTGAACAGCACCGTTGGCTGTGTAGGATCCAGCCCTTAACCACCAAGCCTCTGGCTGGCCCCTGTAGCTAACACCTGTACATCCAGCCAGCAGTTACAAGGAGGAAGATGTTTCTGCTTTTTCTTTTTTTTAAGGATTATTTCATTTTATTTATTCATAATTTGACCAGAGAGAGAGGAAAAGTGAGAAAGCAAGCTACGAGGTCCGGGACTCAAACCACAGTTGACCATGAGGGCGTATCCAGCGCCTTAACCACCACGCCACCTGCTGGTCACCCCTTGCTTCTCTTATTAATTTCCATAGGGGATGTGCACTCACCAGAAGCAGAGAGGGCCAGCAGAGGGTGTGGTGGTGGTTGAGGCACTGGATTCCTACATGGTCGACCATGGTTCGAGTCCTGGACCTGGTGGCTTGCTTTCTCACTTTTCCTCTCTTTCTTGGTCTCTCTCTGACCAAACTGGAAAATAATCATATTAATAAATAAAGTTAAATATTTATTTTTTAAAAAATGAGGGACCAGCAGATAGTGTAAGGGTTACATCACTGGACTCCCACATAGCCAACAGTGGTTTGAGTCCCAGACCCAGTGGCTTAAAACTCGCACTGGACATGCAAATGTGCATGCCCAAACTCCCAAGTGGAGAAGGGAGAAGGGACTGGGGTACGACTCCCCCTGGGGGGTGAGTTCTCCATTTGTTTCTCTGTCTCTCTCTGGTAAGTGCACACGCCCTATAGCAAAAACCTCTCCAGACAAAAAAATATTGCCAAAAATTTATTCTAAGCTAGGTAGATTATTCTAAGCTATTAGGACTGCAGTCCTCACGCAGCTGGGTGGATGTGGGTCTTCCAGACCTATGACAGGTTTCAAGGCAAAAACCAGAGTTGCGAGGGGACAGTTGTCCTTGGCTACCTGGACAGGAAGGGTGGCATCAGTCCAGGCTGGACAGGCAGTCTCGGGGCAGACAGCCTTGCAGGAGTCCTCCATCGGCTGCAGTGGCCCTTGTGCAAGGTAACGCCCCTGGCAGAGTTTCGGTAACAGCCACGCCCGCTGAGAAGGCACTTCCTCCCAGGCCTGCCCAACTCCGTGTAGTCAGGATGGACATGACTCCTTTAGATTTTGGACTTTTTTATTTGTTTTAATTTGACCAGAGAAGGACAAAGCAAGCAAGAGAGGGAGAAGGTGAGAAAGCAAGCGGCCCGGTCCGGGACTTGAACTGTGGTCAGCCATGTGGGAGTCCGGCGCCCCTAGCCACCCTGCCACCTGCTGGCCCCCGATTTTGAACTTTTTACACTACTCAGGAAGGACTAAGCACACCAGCTTAATTATTCTCAACCCCCCGCCCCCCACGTCCCACTTTTTGGGGCCAGACCCATGGAACACTGTTTTGCCAAATTCCAAACCTCGACCCTCACTCGCAGAATGAAATCAGAGGAGCCCCGAACCTGATCGCCCTCTTCCCAGGCCAGGGCACACACGCGTGCGCACAAGCGACCCGCACTGTCACTGGTGCAGAGTGGGTTATTTCCTCGTGGCTAGGGGCATCTCGGGGGGCAGCTGGAGGCCCTGCAGACGCCCTGGCTCACCCCACTTCCCACCGCGGACGAGCACCCTCCCTATTCCCCTCGTTCCTGCTCCCGTACGAACCTGAGACCTGCGGGCCAGTCGCATGGCCGGTTAAAGAAGGGACGAGGCGACCCCAGCCCAGGGAACGACCCTCCGGGCTTCCCCTGCCCCTAACCCTCATCCTGCGGGGATCCCAAGCGCCGGGCCCCTGGGGCGGGGCCACATCGCAAACCCCGCCCCCAAGATGGCGGCTGGCAGGCGGGAAGGGGCGTGGTGAGGCCAGTCACGTGGCCCGGGCGCCGACGTGGCCTCCCGCGGCCGCCCCACGTGTCCCTCGCCG
>NW_006209806.1:2139235-2139689 GCF_000334495.1 Tupaia belangeri chinensis | reverse complement strand
GGCCCCAGCCGCTGCTGTCCCGGCTGCCACCCGTGACCCCGGGTGCGACTGTTTATTGCGCGCATCTTCGTGGTCAGGGACGGTTCCGGGTGCTGTGTGTCAGGGCCACCGCACCGGAAGGTCTTCGCCTGAGCGGGGTCCCAGGGGTCCCTGCTCCCGAAGCCCGTGTTGGGGAGGGGAGGTGCTGGAGGTGCGGCGACTCCCCTTTTCCTGTTTTTCATTCCCCAGAAACCCTCTGGGGCTGTTGGTGCAGACCAGGAGCTCACTGGTGGGGTGCAGCCCCTGGGAAGCCTTGGGGGCTGGCCTTCCCCAGGGGTCTCACTGGCTTCCTCTTTTTTTTTTTTTTTTTTGAGAGGTTTTTGCTCTAGGGCGCGTGTGCTCTCCAGAAAGACAGAGAGACAGACAGACAGAAAGCGAGAAATCACCCCCTGTTGGGGGGGGGGGGGAAAGGCCA
>NW_006209806.1:2133751-2139215 GCF_000334495.1 Tupaia belangeri chinensis | reverse complement strand
TCTCCATTCTCCTCTCCGGATCTTGGGCACGCACGCACACGCGCCCAGCGTGAGTTTAAGCTACCGGGTCCGGGACTCGAACCGCAGTCGACTGCATGGGAGTCCAGCGACATAGCCATTTCGCTAACTGCTGGTCCCTCTCTCTCTCAGCACAGATGCTGGAAAGGGGAATCTTCCTGATTCTGGGGGTCCTGAGACCACGGCCCTTACCATTAAGGGTGACCTACTGAACCTCTTGTTCCTCTCACCCTAGGACAAGTTCACGTGCGTGTTCACTTACGCTTCTCAAGGCGGGACCAACGAGGTGAGTGATGCTCCGCACGGCTTAGCGTGGTGGTATCCGCAGACAGCCGCCCCTCGGACAGCGGGGTTGGGGCAGGTGTAGGTCCGCTTCCCTAGGTGAGCTAGGCGTCCTTTACCTACTGACCGGGAGCGATCCGGTCGCTACTCCACCGAACCGGCCACCAAGGGAGCTGACTTGGGACACAAGGAGGGATGTTGGTGTGGGATGTGACCTACCCTTCTCAGGGACTCCCTAGGCACGTCATCTTCATTTTATGTGCCGGCAAGTGGCATGGTGGTTAAGTACTGGACTCCCACATGGCCTACCATGGTTCAAGTCCTGGACCTGACAGCTTGCTTTCTCACTGTCTCTCTCTCTCTCTGTGTCCCGCTCTGGTCAAATTTTTTAAAAGTTAAATGAAATAATTATCTTCAAAAGTAAACAAAAATAATAATAAATAAATTTCCACAAACTTAGCAGCTTAGTAATAACACCCAGCAGGAGGCATGTTGCTTAAGGTGCCGGCCTCCCACATGGTGGTTCGAGTCCTGAACATAGCCACACGCTTTCTCCTTTCTGTCACTCTGTTTGTCCCTCTCTGGCGAGCGCGTAAGGCCTAGAGCAAATTAAAAAATAATAACAATAAAATTAAATAATTCAGACAAAAAAGCTATGGTGTTAAACAAAAATCACACCCCTTTGAGGCCAACTGGCCGTGTGGTGATTAACACAGTGTCTGCAGAGCTGGACCCCCGAGGGGAAGGTCCTGGGTTTGCACCCCGAGGCACACCTCGCATGCACCTGCCCACGATAGCGGCTGGCCGAGGCTGGGGGTGGATGGCGGCATGAGGCCCTGTTGGGGTTCTCTGCCTCCCTCTTTCTGTGTAGATAGGTGCACTAGAAATGCTGCAGTAAGTACAGCCCTGGGCATTTCTCTGTGGGCCGGAGGGCTGGGTCAGCTCCGCACCGTGCTCCCTAACGCCGGACTCAGGGTGTCTGGGCCCGGCTTTTACTGGAGGCGAAGAGGCCTCTTTCAGCCTCTTTCAGGAGGTCGGCAGAATTCAGTTCTTTATGGGGGTAGGACGAAGGGCCTCCTTTCTGCTGGCTGGTGGCAGAAGAGTGACAGTGGGATCAGCGGATGGTGCAGTGGTGAAGGCACTGAGCTGCTGAAGTTCACGTGGTCAGCCATGGTTCGAGTCCCAGACCTGGCACCTTGAAAAGCATGCCGGGTGTGTGTGTGCATGAGTGCCCAAAGTCCTGGGAGGAGAATGGAGGAGATGGGATTGTGGCATGGTCATGGCCCCAGGCGGTGCTTTCTCGCCTCCCCTCTCTCTGTCTCTTCTGCAAAAAGTTAAAAGAGAAAGCGGAAGTTCCGGCAGTTTAAAGGCTAGGGCTGAGGGTGGCCTTGCAGAGCAGGCAGTGGGAGGGGATGGGGTGCTGGCCTACCCCGCAGTGAGCCGGGCTCTGCCACCACCGTGTGTGCTCACAAGAGGGCGCTGCTCCAGGAAACAGCACAGCTGGCACCTCGGTTTCAGCCCCGTGCGACCAAGCCTAGGGAGCCTAGGGAGCCTAGGGAGCGGGGACAGGCACAACCGCGCCTGAGCCTCGGGCCTCCCAGCGTTGTTGTGAAGCTGCTGGGGGAGTAGTCATTCCGGAAGTAGCGGGTTGAATGCCCCCCTGCCCCCACCAGGGTCCAGTTCTGGTCCCCTGAGCCTGCAAGCGTGGCCTCGTGTAGAAGCGTTTTGCAGATGCCATGCACTGAAGGGTCGAGGTGAGGACGTTGAGCTAGGTTACCAAGGTGACCCTAACTGCAGTGAGGGGCCGGCAGGTGGCGGGTGGTTAAGGCGCCGGACTCCCACAGGGCTGACCATGGTTCAGTCCCGGACCCGAGGCTGGCTTTCTCACTGTCCTTCTCTCGCTCTCTGTCTTTCTCACTATCACTCTGTCCCTCTGTGGTCAAATTAAAATAAATAGATAATGTTAAATAAAATGATTATTTTCTTTTTTTAAAAAAAAGGGGGGCTGGCAGGTGGCCTGGTGGTTAAGGCACTGGACTCCCACGTGGCTGATCATAGTTCAAGTCCTGAACTCAAAGCCAGGCATGATGGTTCAAGGCCCAGACCTGGTGGCTTGCTTTTTCACTCTCTCTCTCTCTCTCTCTCTCTCTCTCTCTCTCTCTCTTGCTCACCCTCTCTGGTTAAATTTAAATAAATGTATAAATAAATAAAGTTAAATAAAATAATTCTTTAAGAAAAAAGAAGAGGCACATGGATGTTTGATAATTTGATAGGAAGCTTGGCAGATCGAGGAGGCCGTGCGAAGGTGGAGGTGGAGACCGGAGTGCTGCGGCCATGAGCCAGGGCGCCCCTGCACCCCGGAGGCCTTGGGGCAGGAAGGTTTCTCTCCTAGTGCTTTCGGGAGGTCACGGCTGCCTGCACTTTGATTTTTTTTTAGAGATTTTTGCTATAGGGTGCGTGCACTCGCCAGACAGACAGAGACAGAGACAGAAAGTGAGAAATCACCCCCTGGGGGATGGCCACACCGCCCTCCTCCATTCTCCGCCCAGGATCTCGGCACGCACGCACACGCGCCGGTGTGTTTTAAGCTGACTCGGTCACAGCTATGCGAGGATCAGCGGCATGACCAGTACGCCATCTGCTGGCCCCAGATATTATTTTTTAAATGTAAGCAAGTTTTTTTGTTTGTTTTTTATCGTAGGTTTTAGCCACAGGGCACGTGTCCTTGTCAGAGACAGACAGAGGACACGTGAGAAACCCCCACGCAGGAGGGTGGCCACTGGCGTCCCCTCTCCGTTCCCCTCTCAGGGTTTTGGGCTTGCACGCACATACGTCTGGCCTGATTTTCAGGCCTCCAGGTCCAGGACTTGAACCATGTCTGGCCAAATGGGAGCCCAGTGCCTTAACCACCTCGCCACCTACTGGCACCTGTCTCCGTATTTAAGTGGGTCGGTTCGGGGGGCTCTTAGGAGAGGCGCCATGTTTCATGTAGGGACGTGGGATGGCCAGGTCCCCTGAGCACAGATGCCACGAAACCGTGGCCCAGAGGGCCAGGGCAGGCGGGGCCACGTGGTGCGGAACGGGTCGGGAGGGAGGGACAGCGGTGTGCGGTGGACGGGGCGAGCCTGGGGCTCCCGGGAGAGGTCTGGGCTGACTGCTCTGTCCACAGCAATGGCAGATGAGCCTGGGGACCAGTGAGGACCACCAGCACTTCACCTGCACCGTCTGGAGGTGAGCCGGCCGGGCCAGAGGGTGGGGGCCGTGGGGAAGCCCAGGCGCAGTGATCCTGGACAGGCCGCAGCTCAGAGCTCCCGGCAGGGGAGGGCCACAGGGAGCGCCCCACCAGCTCCTCCGGCAGCTGTTGAAGTGGAGGCGCGCCTCGACCTTCTCAAGTTCAGCGGTGGTATTTCGTTTTATTTATTCGTTTATTTTAACCAGAGAGAGACACAGAGAGAGAGAGAGAAAGAGACAAAGCCAGGTCCAGGACTTGAGCCAGGTGGGAGTGTCCACCTTAACCAGCATGCCACCTCCTGGTCCCTACAGTCTCTTTTTGTTTTGGAGAGGTTTTTGCTATAGGGCACGTGCACTCACCAGAAAGACAGACAGAGAAAACGAGAAATCACCCCCAGGGGGGATGGCCACGCCTCAATCCCTTCTCCTCCACTCTCCTCTCGGGATCTTGGGCACGCACACACACGCACCTGGCATGAGTTTAAGCCACTGGGTCTGGGACTTGAACCCCAGTCGACTACATGGGAGTCCAGCGACATAGCCATTACGCTAACTGCTGGTCGCTTAAGAGAGAGGTTTTTGCTATAGGGTGCATGCACTTGCTGGAGAGACAGAGAGAGAGAGAGAGAGTGAGAATCACCCCCGGGGGGATGGCCATGCCACAGTCCCTTCTCCGTTCTCCTCTCGGGATCTTGGTTTCTCACACACACACACACCCAGTGTGAGTTTCAAGCCGCCGAGTCCAGGACTCGAACCGCGGTCAGCTACGTGGGAGTCCGGCGATGTAACTATCACGCCAACTGCTGGTCCCTCCAGAACATTCTTATCCCTGGAAGGAAGCCCTGCCCTGTTAGCGACCAGTCCATCCACGCCCAGCCCCTCGCCGCAGTCACCCTCCCTGTCCCTGTGGACCCGCCTGTTCTGGGCATTTCACATATCGGGGTCCCCCTGAGCATGGTGCTTACGAGGCTCAGCCGCTCCGCAGGTGTGTCCAGGCTCCCTCCTGTTCACGGCTGAGTACTATTCCAGGAGGCTTCAAGCCCAAATGCGGGCGCTCAGTGCCCTCCTGAAGCCAGGGGCCCTCGCGGGAGGCCAACCAGTGTAGCACCCCGGGGGTGGACGCGCCCTGCCGATGAGGCAGCCGGGTCGGGGGACGTGGGGGTCCTTGGCACGAGGTGGGAACACAAACACAGCTGCAGAGAGCATGCCCTGGGGACAGCACGCCCTGTGGGGACCCCAGCCCTCCTCATCGGGCCGCCCTAGGCAGGTCTGCACCAGGTGTCTGTTCCTAGAATGCTCTCGGGGCTGATGAGCCCGATGGCCCTACCTTTACGGGTCGTGGACTTCACCCAGATGCAGACCCTGAGCCCATGCACGGCCTCTGCGCAGGGCCCGGCCCCTGGGTCCACCGTGGTGTGGTCTGGGAGGTGGTGTTGCGGGGGCCCTCCCGTCCTCACTGGGGTTGTTGGTCATGTGGGTGGTGAGCCACAGACAGGATGCAGGAAGGTGGCCAACCATCATCCATCTTGTCATGTCCCCTGGGCCCGCCACCCTGGGACGGGTCAGCCCCCACAACGTGGTCCCCGTAAGCTGTCATTTGGTGCCAGACACGGCCCGGGGGTGCAGAGCCAGTGGGCCCCACCCTGGGGCAGGCTGACGGTCCGCAGATGGGAGGCGACTGACCGGCGAACCCCGCGTAATGACGGGACTGGGTGCAGGACGGGTCTGCCCGGCCATTCTGGGGGAGCCTTGGGGCCTTGGCCAGCATGGTGAGCGGGGACCCTGCTCGAGTGCCTCCCGGCCTCGGTGCTGCAGAAGCCAACAGGGTCCCCGGGGCACAGAGTGCCGCCTCCCAGGGCCAGGCCCTGCAGGCCTGGGCATCGGGGCAGGGAGTGGGCTTGCCTGAACCTGCCCATGGCGGCCGAAGCCATGC
>NW_006209806.1:2130905-2133703 GCF_000334495.1 Tupaia belangeri chinensis | reverse complement strand
GGTTTCAGATGCTGGCCGGCCCCTCGCGTACCCGTTTGGGGGCAGCCACCAGGTTCTCTAGTTGCCTCCCTCCCAGCCAGGCACACGCGCTCCCGGGGGCTCCCACAGATGGGTCCTGTGGGCACCCTTTCGTCCCTAGTGTCCGTCCCAGGCCGCTCCCACTGCAGCCAATTTCCGGCACCTTCCGCCCTCCGGTCTTCCCCTTGGGTCCTCCGTGCCCTGGCCACGCTGCCCATAAACACCGCCTCCCGGGCCCACACCCTCCCCTGCCTGGTTAACCCCTGTGCCTTCCCCCTGCAGACTTGACCGGGCCGCTGGGGCCTGACAGGAGACGGGCTTGAGTGGCCACCCCAGTGCTGCATTCGGCGCTGTGCAGAGGCCAGATCCTGCATGGCCGCCAGAGTTTGGGTCCCAGCCCCGGGGGCTTGAAAAACACACTGGGCAGGCACGTGCCCCGGGTCCCAGTGCTAAGGGGGATCGATGGGAAAGGACTGCGGCACGACCAGGCCCCAGGAGTGGCTCCCTCTCCCTCTCCCTCTGGCATAAATAAATAAATGAACCCGTAAATAAGCGAGCTGGAAGAAGCTTCCGGCAGAGGGACAGGCATGGTCTTGAGGGCGCCGCTGTCTGTCCTGGGCCTGGCGAGTCCAGGCTGCGTGTTTCCGGAGGGGCAGACCCGGCCCCCAGCCCGGCCTGAGCCCCTCCGCCTGCCCGCTCCCTTCACAGGCCCCAGGGCAAGTCTTACCTGTACTTCACGCAGTTCAAGGCTGAGGTGCGGGGCGCCGAGATCGAGTACGGCATGGCCTACGTGAGTACCCCGCGGGCAAACCCCAGCCTGGAGGTGGCGGGGGCACATGTGCCCACAGCGCGCCCAGGCTCCCCTGGGTCATGGGCACACACGTGCCCGGCGTGCAGCAGGGCCCAGGCTCCCCTGGGTCGCGGGCACACACATGCCCAGCGTGCAGCAGGGCCCAGGCTCCCCTGGGTCGCGGGCACACACGTGCCCGGCGTGCAGCAGGGCCCAAGACACAGACCCAGGCCTTGTCCTGCCTGGCCACCAGCCCGCCCGGCCAGAACTGAGTGCCCCCCACCGCCACCCCTCTCTGCTGGTTCTCTTTCAGTCCAAAGCCGCATTTGAAAGGGAAAGCGACGTCCCACTGAAGGACGAGGAGTTTGAAGTGACCAAAACGGCAGGTACGCAGAGCGTGGGGCAGGGCCGGGGAGGTGGCCAGGGAGAGGAGGCGGCCCCAGCAGATGGCCTAGAGGACAGGCGCCCACCAGCTGCGGTCTCCGTGCAGCCCCTCTGCGGGGCCGTGGTCGCCCTGCACCCATAAAGCCGAGTCATAGCAGGACTTCAGACCCCTCGCCCGCGTCACCGAGGGCTGTCCACAACGCCAGCGCCGCCCCAGTGCGCGGGCTGGGAAAAGCCGGTGGTGGTCACGGTGTACTACCCACCCGGACAGGTCCGAGCACGTGTAAATTCATACTCGGCCGAGCCGGGTGTCCCTAAGGGCCGTCGGGTGAGCCCCGTAGATGGGGAGGGTCTGTGAAGCCCCTGCACGGCTGGTCTCTGGCCGGGGCGGCATCGGGATTGGGACTGTGGAGTACCAGGGGAGGCTGGGCGAGGTCACCCGGCAGCACTGGGCGCTGTGAACCCGCAGAGGGGTGAGCAGGGAGGGCGTAGGGGGGCAGCAGAGGCACCCAGAGCCCCTGACCTGCTGGAAGCGTCACCTGCGCTCCGACAGGCTCACCAGGGTGACCCTTGCCCTCAGTGTGGCACCGGGCTGTCTGCCCGCCACCCGCCTCTCTGTCCGTCGCTCGGAAGACTCGGTGCCTGGGGCCTTCCCACGAGGGGAGCCCCCGCGGGCACCCCTCCCTGCCCACCCACCTGACCCCCAGGGTGTGGGCGCCAGGGCCTGACTGTGCTCCTTCCTCACAGTGGCCCACAGGCCCGGGGCATTCAAGGCTGAGCTGTCGAAGCTGGTGGTCGTGGCCAAGGCATCCCGCACCGAGCTGTGATGGGCCGCCGTCCCCACCTCCGCTGCAGGACCCGGGCCCTGCCAGGGCTGGCTCACCACGGATGTTCTAGGTGGGACCCGGGGCTTTCTGCCCTGACCAGGGCCGGAGGGTCCGCGGGGCCTGGCTCGTGCACCTTCCTCACCCCTCCTTGCCGTGCTTCTCTGCCCTCGGGGGCGGGGGGCGCGAGGAGGGTGGGCACCGAGGGGGCGGCAGCTTCCCTGAAGCCAGGCTCCGGGAAACCCAGCTGCTCCCCTCCAGCTCCTGCTGACGCCCCCGTGTGCCTCTGGGACTTTTCTTACATTTACACGGGATGCCTTTCAGATGAACTGGGAAGAAGCGACATGTTCTTTCATATTTAAATAAATAAGATGGTTCAGAAGCATCTGGCTGGTCATGTGCGGCCCCAGACCCAAGGCATGTGGCGTCTCCGGGAGGGACATTTCTACAGCATAAAGGCCCAGTGACGGTGCCCGTGGGGTGCCAGCAGGTGGCATGGTGGCTGCTCGTGGCTTCAGTCCCAGACCCCTGGTGGTTCAGAAGTCACACCGGGTGGGCGTGTATGTGTGCGTGTGCCCAAAATCCCGAAAGAATGAGGGGATTGTGTGGCCATCCGCCTCGGTTGATTTCTCACTTTCCCTCTCTGCCTGGTGAGTACAAGCACCTCGTGGCAAAAATCTAAAATTTAGGGACAAAACCAACTGCAGGGTTTGGTTCGAGTCCCAGACCCAGTGACTCGGAAAACACTCCAGAGACATGGGTGCGTGCCCACGTCCCGGCAG
>NW_006209806.1:2127350-2130805 GCF_000334495.1 Tupaia belangeri chinensis | reverse complement strand
TGGGAAAAGCCGGTGGTGGTCACGGTGTACTGCCCACCCGGACAGGTCCGAGCACGTGTAAATTCATACTCGGCCGAGCCGGGTGTCCCTAAGGGCCGTCGGGTGAGCCCCGTAGATGGGGAGGGTCTGTGAAGCCCCTGCACGGCTGGTCTCTGGCCGGGGCGGCATCGGGATTGGGACTGTGGAGTACCAGGGGAGGCTGGGCGAGGTCACCCGGCAGCACTGGGCGCTGTGAACCCGCAGAGGGGTGAGCAGGGAGGGCGTAGGGGGGCAGCAGAGGCACCCAGAGCCCCTGACCTGCTGGAAGCGTCACCTGCGCTCCGACAGGCTCACCAGGGTGACCCTTGCCCTCAGTGTGGCACCGGGCTGTCTGCCCGCCACCCGCCTCTCTGTCCGTCGCTCGGAAGACTCGGTGCCTGGGGCCTTCCCACGAGGGGAGCCCCCGCGGGCACCCCTCCCTGCCCACCCACCTGACCCCCAGGGTGTGGGCGCCAGGGCCTGACTGTGCTCCTTCCTCACAGTGGCCCACAGGCCCGGGGCATTCAAGGCTGAGCTGTCGAAGCTGGTGGTCGTGGCCAAGGCATCCCGCACCGAGCTGTGATGGGCCGCCGTCCCCACCTCCGCTGCAGGACCCGGGCCCTGCCAGGGCTGGCTCACCACGGATGTTCTAGGTGGGACCCGGGGCTTTCTGCCCTGACCAGGGCCGGAGGGTCCGCGGGGCCTGGCTCGTGCACCTTCCTCACCCCTCCTTGCCGTGCTTCTCTGCCCTCGGGGGCGGGGGGCGCGAGGAGGGGGGGCACCGAGGGGGCGGCAGCTTCCCTGAAGCCAGGCTCCGGGAAACCCAGCTGCTCCCCTCCAGCTCCTGCTGACGCCCCCGTGTGCCTCTGGGACTTTTCTTACATTTACACGGGATGCCTTTCAGATGAACTGGGAAGAAGCGACATGTTCTTTCATATTTAAATAAATAAGATGGTTCAGAAGCATCTGGCTGGTCATGTGCGGCCCCAGACCCAAGGCATGTGGCGTCTCCGGGAGGGACATTTCTACAGCATAAAGGCCCAGTGACGGTGCCCGTGGGGTGCCAGCAGGTGGCATGGTGGCTGCTCGTGGCTTCAGTCCCAGACCCCTGGTGGTTCAGAAGTCACACCGGGTGGGCGTGTATGTGTGCATGTGCCCAAAATCCCGAAAGAATGAGGGGATTGTGTGGCCATCCGCCTCAGTTGATTTCTCACTTTCCCTCTCTGCCTGGTGAGTACAAGCACCTCGTGGCAAAAATCTAAAATTTAGGGACAAAACCAACTGCAGGGTTTGGTTCGAGTCCCAGACCCAGTGACTCGGAAAACACTCCAGAGACATGGGTGCGTGCCCACGTCCCGGCAGGAAGGGGAGATGGGAGGAGGGTCGAGGTGTGGCCATACCCAGGAGGGGTGCTTTCCCTCCCCCTCTCGAGCGCGCACGCCCTCTAGTAAAAGAAGACAGGCGAAGGAGACACGGTGGCACCGTGGTCACCCGACTGCCCACGCAGGCGAGGTCCTGGCTTTACACCTGGGGCCAGGAGCCTGTCACCCAGGCCGGCCGGGGCCTGGGGTGGACTGCAGCACAGGGACCCTGTGGGGTGAATAAGTGTAGGGAGAGGCAGTTAGAGATGCCCCTGGGCCGGGCCTGGCCGAGGGGAGGGCGGGAGCTTGTCTGTGGTGTCACCGTCTGCCCACCAGCCCACGCCTGCTGTCACGGTGCAGAGCCAGGGGGGAGGTCCCAGGAGGCTCTCCCCTCCCCCCGTGCACACACAGCTTAATGGCGCTTCTGGATAAACTTGAAAATGAAGCCACCTGCCCGGACCCTTCAGCAGAGGCCAGGAGCCACCCGGGGCTTCCTGGGGGCGCAGCAGCCCAGCACCCCAGCCCCGCCATTCTGTCACCCCGCATTGGCAGAGCAGCTCTCCCCTCGTGAGCCGAGCGGGGGCGCGGCGTTTACGTGCAGCCTCAACTTTGAACAAAGCTGCAAGGCCCTGCGAGAGCTGTGGGAGGGCGCCCGGCACCCAGCACCGGGCCCCGCGGCGGGGGAGGCGCGCTCCGAGCCGTCCACGGTGCTTGGTGCTTTAACTGGACCTCGGGTGTCGGGAGTTGAGGGCGGGCAGCCTGGTGGGGAGGAAGTTTAGTCGGGCACGCGCATCTACTCTGAGAGCCCGGTGCAGCTTCCCTGGGCGCGCGCTCGGTCTTGCCTGGGCGCTCTGTCCGCCAGCTGTTGAGGGGTGAGGCGAAGGGGAGATGGCTGACTCGGGAGAAGCCTTTGGCTCATCTAGGGAGGCAGAAATCCAGGAAAGGCTGGCCTGCAGCAGGCCTGGGGGCCAAAAAGGGAGTGGTGGGGACTGTGGCAAAGCAGAGGTGGCCCCACGCAGGGTCACGGGGCAGGGCGGGCTCTGGCGGCCAGGGCTTGTTGCCCAGGGAAGCTGCAAGACCAGAGTGGCTCACGCTGTCTCCTGGCGGCTAATTCCAGCCATCTCGGCACTGGCTGGGACCCACCAAGCCTGCCCTCCGCCCCAGGCCTGCAGGCCCTGCTTGTGACTTTCGTCCTGAGCAGCCACTAGGTCTGGCCTCCCCTCCCCCGTGGCACCCCAAATAACCTGTCTGGCTGCGTCGTTTCGCAACCTTCAAACCAGTTGCAGAGACTCCGACACCCCACACCCTGCGTCGGGCATCCTGTGTCTTCTGGGTGTCGCCAAAGCCAGGCGGGCCCCCAGAGCTCAGCTTTGCAGGGTCCCTGGCTACCGTGGGGTTCCGGGCCGAGGTACAGTGCACGCGCATCTCAGGTGGCCGGCCCGGAGGGGTGGGAACACTGGTGTCACCCCAGAGCTGCCTGCTTCCAGCTGGGTGGCTGTCCTTGCCGGACATGCCAGGATCCCCCGGAACCCCCAGCTGGAGCCGCGTTTGGGGCTCCTCAGTTCATTTCTGGGGAGCCCAGGAAGAAGTCCACTGGCCGGGCAGCCTCAACCACAATTTATTCTGTCTGTTCTGCCCTGGGGCCGAGGCGCTGGGAGGCAGGGCTGGGCCCTCGGGGCTGTGAGGGAGAAGACGCCCCAGCCCTCTCCCGGCCTCAGCGGTGAACGGTCTCCTAGTCTCTGCCTCCCGCTCCACAGGGCGGCCCCTCCCGGGTGCAAGTCTGTGTCCGGACGCCCTGACCTCGGCTGGGGCCACCCTACCCCAGGGTGACCCCGTCCTGACTCGCGTAATGACCCTGTTGGTAGAGGTCACCGTTGGGGTTCCTGGGTACAGGGACAGAAACCTAAGGGCTGGAGAGGGACGGGTTCTGCCCTTGCAACCCCCTTCCTTCGGGGAGGTGGGGACCAGTCGGGAACCCCATCAGGTCACTCGACAGGCAGGCGTGGGTGAGCCACCCGGCCAGTGTGGGCTCCGAGTGGGCAGCGGCCTGGGGTGGGGCGGCTGGTCCAGGCCTGC
>NW_006209806.1:2124876-2126578 GCF_000334495.1 Tupaia belangeri chinensis | reverse complement strand
TTTCACGTCACCTAGGCCCCGCCCCCATCGCCACAGGTCCCGCGCCCAGGCAGCCTGGAGCCCCTCCCCCAGGCAGTCCCGACGTCGCGAGCCCGGGTCCTGGAGCCCCCACAGCCTAGCCTCCACCCCAGGCAACTTCGCTCTTCCTACCACTTCCGTTCGCAGCGCCCTCTTCCCCCTGGGTAAAATGGACTCACGCCAACCACACATCAGAGCACCCCAATGAGAGGGGCCGGGTAGGGAAGGCTGGTGAAGCCAGGACCCGGCGGGCCAGGGGCTGGTGCCAGAGGAGCGGGATCCCGCGTAGCTGACCCGTGCGAAGCCCAGCCACGGTGGCTCGGAAACCACACCCGCGCAGGTATGCCCAAATCTCCATGGAGGGTGGAGAGTAGGGGAGAAGGGGTGGGGCGCCACCATGCCCTAGTGGGGGCGCTTTCTCCCTCTCCCTGGGGGGGTGCACGCCCCCATAGCAAAAACCGCTCCAAAAAAAGAAAAATAAGAATTAAGGCAAAGGGAACCAGCAGTTAGTGTAATGGCTATGGCGCTGGACTCCCACGTAGTCGACCGCGGTTCGCGTCCCGGACCCGGTGGCTTAAAACTCACGCCGGGCGCGTGTGCGTGCGTGCCCAAGATCCCGGGAGGAGAATGGAGGAGAAGGGATTGCGGCGTGACCATCCCCCCTGGGGGGTGATTTCTCGCTTTCTGTCTCTATGTCTCTCTCTGTCTGTCTGGCGAGCGCACGCGCCCTATAGCGAAAATCTCTCTCTCAAAAAAAAAAAAAAAAAAAAAAAGATTTAAGGCAAAGGGATGAATGAGGAGTGAAACCTGGGAGGGGCCTTCTGAACCCCACTATGGGGGTCCTGGCACCAGCCCCCCAAGTCCCCTAAGGTATTCTTGCTGTGAGCTGGGAAGGGGCTTGGGGCGACATGTTATTACAGAGGGACTCCGTCTCCCCCAAATCCAGCTGGCCGGTCCTCACCCCACCCTGCAGCGCGATGAGGCGGGTCCTGAGCCCACGGCCCTGGGCGGTGTGGGGGCAGGAGCCCCGCCACTCTGCTGAGCCCCCAGCCCACGTCCCTGCGGGGTCTGCAGCACACTTGCGGGCTGAGTCCTGGACAGTGGGTTCATGGGGGCTGCAGACCTGCGGGGTTTCTAGCGGACTCCCCAGGTCCCCAAGTCTCCCGTCCCATGGCTCTGGAACTCCTGCCGAACCACACATCACGGGCCCTGGCTCTCCCAAGGTGCCCCCGATGCCTGCCCTGGTCCCAAGTTGCGGCCTCTGCCCCAGTGAACCCCGATACACCCCACCACCATGGCCCCCGAGTCTCCACCTCTGCCCCAGTGAACCCCGATAGACCCCCATCACCGTGGCCCCCGAGTCTCCGCCTCTGCCCCAGTGAACCCCAATACACCCCACCACCGTGGCCCCGGGTCTCCGCCTCCTCCCTGGTGGACTGCTGCACGCTCCTCAGAGCCTCAGACCCAGGTTCCCACCTCTGCCCCTTGCAGATTCATCCTCGCTCAGCCTGGATAGCACCTCCTCCAGGAAGACATGCCGGAACCCCTAAGCTGTTGGGTGAGGCACCTCCTCTGGGCCCCAGGCCACCCCAGGTGTGGTCTGGCTCACCCCAGGCCGTGGGGGAAGCCTTGGGCCTGGCTCCTTATCCATGTCCTCGGATTCACCAGAATGAATGAGGAGGCC
>NW_006209806.1:2116834-2124753 GCF_000334495.1 Tupaia belangeri chinensis | reverse complement strand
CGCCGGCTCCCCCAGCCCCCACAAAGCTTGCCTTTGTGGAGCTCAGACCCTGGAGAAGCCCAGGCCCTCAGCCTCCCTCCTGCCTGCCCTCGGGGTCAGGGGCATGGGAGTCACTGGTGGGACTTCCCTGCCCCCTCCGGGTCACCGACCGGTCTGCAGGCCTGGGCCAGGACTCCGCGTGGGGTGGCAGGCCTTGAGCCGGGCACGTGCCCATTCCAGTACTCCTACTGGGTGCTGGGCTGGTTGTCCGTTTGGCAGAAGATAACACAGAGGCTCAGAGAGGCTGAGCCACTCTCCCGAGAACACGCAGCAGTACCGTGCCTCCCGAGACTTCTGCACCCCACTCTCTCTGCCTCCCCACCCCGGAGTGGCCCTGAGTCTTAGAGGGCCGGGGAGCTGTCCCCAGGACCAAAACCAGCCCCGGTGTTTAGGGCTTGTGCTTGGTTCCGGCCTCGTGAACAAGCACCCTAACTAGCACGTGCCTCAGTTTCCCCATCTGAGAAGTGGGGCCGCCCGGATCCCCGCTGGCCTTGAAGCTTGAAGGCAGCCTCCCTTCACCCCAGGCCGTGAGCTTCCTCGGGAAGAGGCTGGAACCCACTGCCTGGAGCCCCCCCGCTTGGCTCCCCACCAGACCCTGCTTCTCTGTGAAAGTCTGGCTAAAAGACAAGCCCTGACTCCAGGCTGGCTGCCTGGCACAAGCAGCACCTCCCCTTCGGGTGGCGTTTCTGCTGTGCCGTCCTTTCCCTCTCCTCGGACCGTCCCACCCCTCATGACTCATCCAGCCAATTCCTGCTCATCCCTCTAGTCTCAGTGTCACTGTCCCCTCCTCCAGGAAGCCCTCCCTGATACCCCAGGCTGGACTGGAGACCCCCTTGCTCCCACGCCACCCTGTGTATCCTCTATCACGACTCTGGACACCTGGGTTTCCGCGTTCACCTCTGTGGCCTGACTGTGTGGCCAGAGGCCATCCACAGCTGCCGTCCCCTCAGTGTTTGTTGAATGAGTCAGAGAAAGACATGGGTAAACATCAGAACCAAGAGGGAACTGGCAAGCCCCGGGGCCCGGCCTCCTCAGTTAGGGATGAACTAGCCTTCCTCTGAGTCTCGGGGGGACCCCAGTCCTGGAGGCTCACCTGGGTGGCTCCCCTGGCCAGGAAGGTGCTGGCCTTCTCGGGGCCTCAACTGTCCCCGCTGCAGGTCTAGAGGCTGCACGTGTGGGCTCAGGAGGGGAGGCGGGCCCGGGCTCCAAGGCACCCCCACTCCCACCCCACAAAGCCGGCAGGAAAAGGGGCGGGGGTGCGGCAGCTGCAGCCTCCCCTCTGCCCCCACACTGCCGGCCCAGGGTGGCCAGCTGAGGCCGCAGGCTCGTGGGACTCCCTTCCTCCTGGACCCTGACCCATTGTTCGTCTGCCGGACGCACTCGCTCCATCAGCGGGCCCAGCGACTGCATCCCAGGGGAGCTGGCTCAGACCGAAATAAACCCGGCCTCCTTCCTTCCTGCAGGAGGGAGCGGCCGCTGCGCAGAGCAGGGCCTTCCCGAGGACTGCCCGGCGGTGGGAGGGCCGCTCCGCCCCACGGCCAGGGCGCCCACCATGGCCACCGACAGGGCCAGCCCGCTCCCCTCAGGGACTCGGCCTGGCCTCACTCAGGCCCGTGGCTTACGATCGTGCCAGAGGACAGGCATGCTCAGCAGACAGAGACAGAGACAGGGAGGAGAGGGAGGGAGAAAGCCCCTCCTGCTGGGTCCTCCGTGTCTCCACGCTGCTGGGGTGTGGGACTCGCACAGGCATCCCGCACGTGTCGCACTGCTGCGGGGGCTAGACTTGAACCCTGGTCGGCCGTGTGGGATGGGCTCCCTTAACCACTCGCCATGGAGCGGGCCCCACGTTCTAGACTTTAAAATGGTACGTTTGGGGGCTAGCAGGTGGCATGGTAGTTAAGGTGCTGGACTTCCAGAAGCCGACCACAGTTCGAGTCCTGGCCCAGGCTGTTTGCTTTCTCCTTTTCCCTCTCTCTCTCTCTAGTGAGAGCATGTGCCCTGTAGCAAATTTAAAAAAATAATGATGATGACGATTCAATTAAATCATTCTTTGTGAAAATCAAAACAAGTTGGGGTCAGCAGGTGGCGTGGTGGTTGAGGCGCTGGACTCCCACTTGGCCGACTGCAGTTCGAGTCCCGGACCTGGCAGCTTGCTTTCTCACTTTCTCTCTCTCTCTGTCAAGCTCCAGTCAAATTTTAAAATAAATAAATAAAGTTAAATAAAATAATTCTTTTTAAAAAATTGCAACAGGGACCAGCAGTTGGCGTAATGGCTATGTCGCTGGACTCCCACGTAGTCGACCGCGGTTCGCGTCCCGGACCCGGTGGCTTAAAACTCACGCCGGGCGTGTGTGCGTGCGTGCCCAAGACCCCGAGAGGAGAATGGAGGAGAAGGGATGGCGGTGTGACCATCCCCTAGGGGTGATTTCTCACTTTCTCTGTCTCTGGCAAGCACGTGTGCCCTATGGGGAAAAAAAACAGGCACGTGTGTGTGCGTGGACACGTGACGATTGTATGCACCTTAGCCAAAAAAAAAAAAAGCTCAGTTCCAACCGCCCTGGGACACAGCAAAGCTCCGAGGGGGTGCCCAGGACAGGCGGTGTCGCGGTGACCACAGGGCCAGGAGTGCCCGTCACACCCAGCTCAGGTTCCCTTGGCTCACCCGGGCCAGGGGGAGCCGCCTTCCGGAATATTCCTGACCATCGGCTGGGAAGCTTGGGGACGAGGGGCTGCCCGAGTGTGGCTGGGTGCCAGGGTCCCAGGTCGCTGCCCTCACGTGTCGGAACATCCTGTTTTTATCACAATCGATGAAGAAAACAAAATCCCTCCACGACGAGGGCTCTCACCTGCTGGGGGAACCGGTGCCAGAGAACACCGACGTAAACAGGATGGTCCCCGGGAGAGTCCGGGCCGCGGACGGCGGGAGTCAGGAAGGCTCGCCTCGGAGGGGCCCTGAGCTGTGACCGGGTGGAGGTTGGGCGCCGTGGGCAGGTGGCGGGACGGCCCGTGCAAAAGGCCCGGGGCAGGGCCACGTCCGGGTGTTGGAGGAGCAGCAAGAGGCCGGGGACAGGGCCAGGCCTGCCCACGCTCTGCTGTGACCTCAGACGTGCCCTGGGCCAGCACCACCCCCCTGCAGGGCGTTCGGCCGCCCGCTCCCTCCCTCTGCCGCTCACCTCCCCTTCCCGGAGCTGCAGGCCTAGACTGCCCCTGCCACCCTCCTGGACTCTGAACTTCGTCCCCGTCCCATTTTGGACACTGCCTCCTGGACGCCCTGCGGACTGGTCACAGACACTGACCTCGAGCCCCAGGCTGACCCTAGTGATGGGGCGTCCTTACCCGCAGAAGGCCTCGGCCAGGAGGCAGGGCTGTGTTCAAGTCCCCAACCAGGGCAGTGACCGTGAGCCTGACTCCCCGTCAGTCCCCAAACTCAGGAGCAGGGGACTCGCCCCTCGCCTGTCCGTCTTCCCTTCTCCTTCTTCTCCCGCCCGCTCACCAGGCTGCAGCCTCGTGGGCCGCCTCGCTGCTGCTCCCACGCCAGGCACGGCCCTGCCTCAGGACCTTTGCACACGCTGCGGCCTCTCCCCGGCCATTCTCAGGTGTAAGGTCCCTGCTCGGAGAGGCTTCCGCTGGCTCAGTCCTCTCAACCTCACCCCACTTCTGTGTTTATTTTTTAGAGACATTTTTGCTAGAGGTCACGTGCACTTGCTGGAGAGACAGAGACACAGAAAGCGAGAAATTGCCCTCCCCGGGGGGACCGGCCAGGCTGCGACTCCCTCTCTATCTTCCTTGGGGGGTCTTGGGCACGCACGCACACGCGCCTGGCGTGAGTTTTAAGCTGCCAAGTCTGGGACGCGAACCTCAGTTGACTGCATGGGAGTCCAGTGACGTAACCACCACGCCATCTGCTGGACCCTGTATTTATTTACTTTAAGATTTTTGCCAGGGGGACCGGCAGGCGGCGTGGTGGTTCTGGTGCTGGACTCTCTCCCATGGCCGACCATGGTTTGAGTCCCAGACCTGGCGGCTTGCTTTCTCACTTTCCCCCTCTCTCGTCAAATTAAGATAAATGAGTGAATAAATAAAATTAAATAAATAATTATTTCAAGAAAAAAAAGCTTTTTTCCAGAGGGTGTGGACACTCCAGAGACGGAGAGGAAGAGGGGGAGGAGAAAGCGTCTCGCTGAGCTGTGGTCATGCCGCCAGCCCTTCTCCTCCCTCTCCCCATCCTGTCGGGATTCGGGGCACACACGCATACACGCCCAGCATGTTTGTCAAGCCGCCTGGTTCGGGACTCGAACACACACACGTGTGCAGAGTGTTGCTGGAGCCCTCAGGGCCGAGCCATGTGGGATTCGGCTGCCCGAATCCGGTGTTAAAGTGCACAGCGCGTGGGTTTCCTAAAGTCACACTGAGCAGCCGCCACCTCTGCCTAGTGCCTCTGGGCGTCACGTCAAGGCCTCGCACCGCGGGTCTCTGCGTCGGGCGGTCCCCTGAGCACGGCGTGTTGGAGGCGCCGCGGCGGCGTGGTCGTGCGGGGGCCTCCTCCCCAATGACGGCGGAGTCGCCTTCTGTACCTTTAAGTGTAAACACTCGGGCCGTGTGGGCTGGCGGTTTGTGTCCCAGACCCAGCCGCGTGAAAAACACGCCAGGCGCAGGTGCGTGCCAAAATCCCAACCGAAAGGAGGAGCCGAGGACGGATCGCAGCGTGCCCACGCCCGCGGGGCGGTCCCCCTCTCTGTCTCTCTGTCTCCCTGTCTCCGCACCCTCTGAGAACTTAAATACAGCTTACGTAGCTGTATGCTCACACCCTGCCTTTCTAGCCAGGGCTGTGCCTAACAGCGGGCCGCAGGGTTCCCGCAAACGGGGCGACATCCGGCCCCCACCCGGGCGGCCCTGCCCGCGTCATGAATTTTTCATGCGCCCCACAGAGGGCATCAATAATGGATGAGCCTGCTCCGCGGGGCGCGGGGCGCGGGGGCTCCAGGTGGCCTCAGGCCTCGCCCGCCCTGGCAGGTGTTCCCGCATTCTGTCCCTGCGCTTGCTGCCACCTGGGCCCCAGGGCACCTACCCCCTCTGAGCCATCACTCAGGCCTCAGGGGCGCCACAGGGAAGGGGCTGGCTGGTCCCAGCGGTTCTCGAACTGGGGCCCCAGAGCTGGGAGGGGCACCCAAGGACGGGCAAGGCCCAAATGCGTGCCGGCTGGGGGTGCCACCGTGGTCGGATTTCCAGCCAACAGGGAAGGCAGGGTTCCGGCAGGTGGTGCGGGCACGAAGGGGTTGGGCCCCACAGGCCAACAGCGGTTCGCGTCCTGGACCCGCCCGCTGGAAAATCACACCAGGCACGTGGGTGTGCCAGACGCTGGAGGGGAGAGTGGAGGAGAAGGGATTGCAGCGGGGCGTCCCCCGGGGGGACTGCTCACTTTCCCTCTCTCTGGCTGCTGAGTGCACGCGGCTTATACTAAAACTAAAACGAAATACCCAAGACAAAGTGAGGACTGCTGAGGGCCTCCCTGTGGCTCAGCTTGAGGAAGAGATTGCCAATCCCAGGGAGACGGCCTCTAAGGGGGACCCCACGCACCCCACTTCCCTCTCCACGGCCTCCGTCCTGGTCCCCTCTGGTCCCCACAGTTGGTCCTCCCCACAGAAGCCCCGGAGAAACTGTGAGCCCTGAGTCAGGGCCGTCTCTCCGGCCACAGCCCTCCAGGGCTCCCACCTCCCTCAGAGTCAAAGCTCACGTCCTCCCTGAAGCCCACCAGGCTTGCCCGCCCCGCCCCATTCCATCCCTGCCCTCCCTCCTCCCTCTCCCCCTCGCTCTCTCTGCTCCACACGGACCTCCTCACTGTCCCTCCCACACGCCAGGCACAGGTCAGCCCCAGGGCCTTCGCACGGCTGTGCGTCTGCCTCGAACGCTCACCCCCAGCTGGACGGCTGTTTCTCTCTTACCACTCAGGCCTCAGTGCTCAAGCTGCCTCCTCGGGAGGCCCTCCCAGATTCCTCAGCTAGACTGACTCCCATCCGCCTGCCTCTCGGTCACCTTCATCTGCCCATCCGTGTGCCCGACGTGCAATCGCGACTCCACGTGATCCACGATTCGGCCTCTGTTTGGGCAGCGTGTCTCCCAGCCAGTCTGAGCCGGGCAAGGGTGGGCCTGGGCCGGCCGTCATCGCCACGGGGCCCTCGGTCCCTGGGCCGGGCTTGGCTCACAGCGGGTGCTTAGACCACGTTTGTTGAATGAATAAGTGACCTCCCAGCACCAGGGGCATCTCGCGGTCTCAACCCCAGAGTCCCATGTCCGGCCGGGGGGGCTGAGGCTGAGAGACGCCCACGGATACACTCTGGGAGTCGCTCTGGGCTTGCGGCCCCACCCGGAGTCACCGCCACAGGATCCCAACAAGGCTCGTGGCCGGGACCTTGCAGGGACACCCCCACGGAGGAGGTGCCCTCATGTCCAGGCCTCTCGTTGTCAAACGTCCCGTGGACCTGCCGACCCGTGGCTGTCACAGAGCAGGAAACCGAGACGTTCACAGAGCAGCTACGGCAGAGCCAGGGCTCGGACCCAGCCCTGCCCCGGCCAGTCCCTTCTCTGCCTTCTCCACCCCGGGGGCCATCGTGGGGGCCTTGCTGAAGGCTGGTGCGGCGGCAGGCCCTGTAACCCCGCACGGTGCCTCCGAGGCCTTCGGTAAAATCCCCTGTCCACCCTGGCATGGCAGCCCCTCTCCCGAAGGAAAACGGACGACCAGCCGCATCACACAGATGGGGGACGGGCCTGGGGGACAGCCTGAGACCTGCCCCAGGGGCTGCCCTGAAGCTCACATCCCTGGGATTCGGGCGAAGTCACCTGTGGGACGGAACGTTCTGGGAGGGGTACTGGGTGCCTCTGGGCCCCCCACGTGTGACAACCAGGGCTCAGCCCGAACAAGGTGAGTCACTACTGCTGCTGTTTCCACGGCAATGGGAGTTTCGTCCCCAGGGAGCCCTCTCCACGCCCCATCTGACAGGCAGGGACCCTGAGGCCTCTGGGACTCCCCCCACACCGAATCACCAAGCAACCCAGGGCCTTCGGGGCCAAGGGGCACCTGGCACCTCGGGGCCTGGAACCACACCTGCCTGGCTAGTTCTTCACACAGCCGTCCGAGCACGGTGGGGTCCCAGGGCTCCCCCATGGTCCAGGCACTCACTCACCAGCGGCATCCCAGGCTGATCGGCTGGAAGGCCCAGTGGGAGGAGGCGGCCAGGTGTGTGTGCTTGGGTGACCCGTTTCCACAGGGACCGCGTCCTGGGCGGCTCCGCCTCCGCCCCTCCCAGCCTCCGCCATGCATGGGCAGGTCCCAGCGTGGCGGGGCAGGCAACTTGTTATGTTTTAAAGTTGGCGCCCCAGACCTGCCCAGGGGAGCAGGGCACCGCCGTGCAAAGGCCTGAGGCTGACCGGTCAGGGTGGAGCCGGGCCGGGGCTGGTGCAGAGGACGCGGGGATGACCGCAGGCCCACCGCCCGCATTGACTCCTTCCCAGCAGCCCCGACGCCTGGACTGCTTAGGTCCCTCCCCATTTCAAAGACCGGGACGCGAGACTAGAACTAGATCGCTCTGGCAAGGTCCCTGCAAGTGGCAGAGCAGGAGGCGGGGCTTGTCTGAGCTGGCGACCCCTTGGCTGGACTGCCTCACCCCTCCGCGGCCTCTGAGGGTTCACAGCCACCCCCTGGGCTCCAAGTGTGCCGGAAGTAACCCCAGAGGGAGGTCTGTGTACAGGTGAGGCCGCCCCACTCCGGGCCTCCGTGTCTCCGGGGTCGTGGGCCCGGTTGGGGTCCGTGAAGTCCTGAAGCAGCAGATCTGGGTCAGGGCGCCTGCCACTGACCCGGGCGACCTTGGTCCCGGCTCACAGAC
>NW_006209806.1:2113857-2116709 GCF_000334495.1 Tupaia belangeri chinensis | reverse complement strand
CCGCGCGCGGCCCCCCGCCACTGTTGGGACTAGCCAGGAGCCGCGCTGGACTTCACGTCCACACCCGTGCCCGCTGCCCCCACCTGGAATGCCCGCGTGTCCTGTGGTGGGTGAGCACCTGTCACCTGGACTTGGGCCGGAGTTCACCGGAGTCCCCATAGCGGGCTGGGAGCTGGTCCCGGAGCGAGGCCCAGGTCAGTGTGTCTCCTCCTGACCCATACGGCAAGGGGGTGCCAGCGAGACAGAGGGAAACTGAGGCAGGACTGCCGACAGACGCGGGGTGCAGGGCAGGAGCGGGCGGAGGGGCAGAGGGCGCCCAGGTAGTCCCTGCGATGCGCTGGGATGGGGCGCCCCGGCGGCTGGCTCACCTGCGCTCCGGGGCGCGTCCGAGTGTCCGACGGTCGGGGATCTGTCCAGCCGCCTCCGAAGGGCCGGAGCCGTCGGCGAGGCTGCGGGACTAAACCGGACGCCGGCGAGGCCCGGGGCGGGGACTAGGCCCCGCCCACGGCCCCGCCCACGACCGCTCCCCGCCCCGCCCGCGTGGAAGGGGCCCAAGAGACTCCCGCGGGGTGGGCGGGGCGAGAGCGCAGGCTCAGCCAATGACAGCGCGGGCTATGTACAAAGAGGCCAATGGGAGCAGGTCACTGCCGCAAAGGAGAAAGGGGCGGGGCCTGGGGCGGGGCCGGGAGGTTCGGGGGATTCCTCCGGAATCTGGAATGGGGCCGGATGCGGGGGAGCGGCTGGGGGTTGCCAGCCAAGGAAAGGGGAGGAAGGAGGGGGTCCTGGGTCCAAGACAGCGATTACGAAGTGGGGAGGCGACGGGGATGTTGACAGAAAGGGACCAGAGAGCCGAGAAGGAAAACAGACCCACCACTGGCTCTGATCGGGCCCTTCCCTTCCTCCTTCTGGGGCTCAGTGTACCAGCCCGAGTAATAGGAATTGGGGCAGGGACGTTTCTCAAAGTGCGGCTCCAGGGCACCCTACACATCCGAATCAACTGAGCGCGTCCTAAAAACGACCAAGAAGAGCCAGAGGGTTGCAGACCGTTCTGTCCGGGTGAGACTGGAGGCAGTCTCTGGAAGGGGGGGGGGGGCCAGGTTCGGCCTCCATTTCCATGGGAATGAGCCCGTGGATTGCCAGGAACCTCCTGGCCGGCAGTGGGCGGTGCGGCGCGGCCAGCTGGGCCCCCCAGGAGGACGCAGCTGCGAGTCCTGAGTCCTGGGAACCGGGCCCTGGAACGGATCCCAGCTCCCCCGCTGCTGCTCCGTTTCCTCCCTGCAGCCCCAACTGTGGGACCCAGTGGCAGCTTGGACATGGGGAGAGTATAGGAGCAGGCCATGGACGACCCTGGGGAAACCAGACCACAAATGTTTGCAAGTTGGTCCCGACATGCGCAGGACAGATCCAAGCAGATCCTGGTGCAGTCCTCAAAAAGGCCCAGAGCAGGAAAGTAACTCACTGGAGGTCACACAGCACACAGGTAGGGCCAGGATTCGAACCTGGGAGTGCTGGGCCTCTGCAGGTGCCCAGGGCTGCTCTCAGCCCTCCCGCCCACAGCTAGGTCCTGCCTCCTGGGCACTTGGGCTTTGGGGGCCCTGGTTCTCTCGTGGGAACTTGTCCCAGGCACGTCCCCAGCCTCCACCCCCCCCATGCCAGAGGTGCCCCAGCCCCAAGTCTGATAACCACCGAGGTGTGTAGCCATCAGGTGTCCTCTGGGGGACAGAGCTGCCCAGGTTGAAAACCACTATCCTTTTTTGTTTTTAGAGATTTTTGCTACAGCACATGCGCTTACCGGAGAGACAGAAAGCGAGAAATCACCCCCAGGAGGATGGCCACGCCGCAATCCCTTCTCCTCCATTCTCCTCTCGGGATCTTGGGCACGCACGCACACGCGCCTGGCATGGGTTTAAAGCCACCGGGTCGGGGATTCAAACCACGCTCACCTCCATGGGAGTCCAGCAACGTAACCATCAGCCCATCTGCCGATCCCTGTAATAGCTAGCTTTTATTGAGCACTTATGGCGGTCACTGGTGTAAGTACTATGCAGACAAACTCCTGTCGCCCCTCCATACATCCCCTTCCACGGAAGCTGCCACTGAGGCCAGAGAGGGCACGCCATCTGCCCCAGGTCACAGCCAGGAAGTGGCGAGGTGGGTTTAGGACCTTAGTTCTGGCTCTCTGTGATGCTACAGCAGCCCCAGCAGGGACGGGAGGCCTCTTTTCTTTGTACAGAGAAGGTTGAGGCCCCGAAGGGCTGTGGGGAGTAGGCCGGGGTGCGCACGGCCTGGACAGGAGCCCACGCTCAGCCGAGTCCCGACCGCGGCCGGCAGGGGGCGCGCTCGGCCCACGCGCGGGGCTCGCAGACCCGCCAGCGCGCCCCGGCCTTGCACGCCGCCGGGAGGTGTGACCCGGAGGGAGCGCCCTCCCCTGGGCCTCTGCCTGGCGCCTGCGTGGGGGAACCGCGTGGGGGGCACGGAGCCCCTCCTCCCGGCCCAGGCGCGCGCCCCGCCCCGCGCCCGGTCCTAGCTCCCACGTGCCCGCAGCCCATCTGTCCCCAGCCCATCTGTCTGTCCTCGCACGACCCTCCTAAGGCCCCCGGAGGAAGGGCGTGGGGGGGCGGGAGGAGGGGCCACCCTGGCTGGACGCCGCGCCCCCCACGTGGGCCAGGCCAGGGGCGCTGGTGGAAACGCCCGTCGGCCCTCGGTGGGGAGCTGTCCCCATCCCGCCAGGCCTGTCGCCCTGCATCCCTCTGCTGCGCCCTTGCCCCTTGCCCCCAGCGGGAGCGTCTTTACAAATGTCAGCTGCGTGGACGCCTGCCACCCGCCTGCCACCAGACGGGCCACCCTCCGGG
>NW_006209806.1:2112318-2113779 GCF_000334495.1 Tupaia belangeri chinensis | reverse complement strand
GCGCAGAGGTGGCAAGTCCCTGTGCTCTGGGCAGGAGGAAATGAGGCTTTTTGGAGCCTGGGAGGTGGGCACAGAGATTCAGAAATCAGAGGACTTGGAGGACATGGTGCCAGCTGAGTTGAGGCGGGGGACCGGGCAGAGACTGTGGGAGAGACAGAGAGACAGGCCGGGCAGCTGGTGCGTGGCCCTGCGGTTAGACCCTCTGCAAGGCTGAGCCACATGGGAAGGGCATGAGTTCGCGCCAGCCCCCCCTCCCGGTGAGTATGTGCCCGGGGCTGGGCGGGGCTGGGTGCAGACCTGGGTGTCAGGACCCATCCGCCCCAGCTTCAGCCAAGCCTGGGTCACAGGCCCACACGCCAAACTGAGGCCTTGACTCCTTGGAAGGCAATGAGGGACAAGCTTCTTTCTCTCTTTCGCCTGCTGGGCCTAAAAGGAGGGACGTGGCTTCTGGCCACCACCCTGGACTCCTGGTGACCAGACCGTGCTGCTGGATCAAGCCTTACCTGCAGCTGCTCTGTTCACTCTAGTGCCAGTCCAGCTTCCTGTTTCTTGCACCCACAGGCCTGTCGCTGTTCCGGGAGCTCTGCTCAGCTCAGGGACTCCTCCCAGGGCAAGTCTGGAACATTCTCAGGTGGGTCAGCCTTGTAGGGTCACGCTGCTCCAGTACTCCCATGCAGTCCTGTGGTCACCTGCGTTGTAGCAGCCTGGTGAAACGCCTGCAGCTGAGAGCCCTGGGGGGGCAGGGGCCTGCGCGCTCTCCGCTGGGCTTCCACCCGGCCGTGCTGAGTAAATAGTGTAAAGGGACCAAGCTGGGTCGGTCCTGCTCCTGGCTGAGAAAGGGCAATGAACTTGTCCAGAGTCACGAGACAAGTAGGAGTAGAACCGGGCTTTGAACCCAGCCCTGCCCGAGAGTCCTTCTCCCGTCCTCTGTCCCCCATTCCCTGGGGTGCGGTCCGCTCAACCTATCTGAAGCCCCTCACCATCTCCCTGGGACCCTCTCCCTCCGTCGACTTCCTTTGAGACTCCAGAGCACAGAGGCAGTCCTGGAGGTCAGTCCGGAGGAGCTCCTGAATCCTGAGACCCTCCCCCTCCATTAACTTCCTTTGAGACTTCAGAGTGCCCAGGCAATCCTGGAGGGCTTCCTGCAGGGGGGAGCTTCAGGGCAGCACCCTGTGCTGGGCTTGTGCCCTGCTCCTGGAGAGTTCTGGGTTCGCTCGTCTGAACGGAGGCACAGGTGGAAAATCTATTTCCGCCGCCATCCTCACACCCACCCAGCTGTCCTGGCGACGTCACCGGGGCTGAGCTGGGGGTGTCACTGACCTCATCCTTCCACCTCGGGAGGATGCATGAGCAGAACCTGACCCCATAAGGGAACAGCTCAGCCGCCGGGCCGGGCCCAGCGCGGGGCGACGAGCCCCTCCCGTGCGCTGTCCCAGCCCGGCCCTGGCCCCGGAGGCAGGC
>NW_006209806.1:2102238-2112299 GCF_000334495.1 Tupaia belangeri chinensis | reverse complement strand
TGAGAGAGCCGTCCGACTTCTCCGACTTCAGATTCTCAGTGGAGCCACGAGAGGGGGGCGGTGAGCACTGAGTCAGCTCCAGTCGCTCCTCTGCCCACAGCCCTCCATGGCTCCCACCTCCCGCTGGGTCAAAGCTCACATCCTCCCTGCAGGACCTGCCCGGCCCTTCCCGCCCTTCCCCTCCCCAGGCGGGCAGGCCCTCTCTCCAGGGTCTGCACCCACGCCCGACTCCCGATCCCACCTGTACCTGGTGCGTTCAGGGTGGTCTCAGGCTATGAAACGGAGCGGTCCCTAGGCCAGACCCCAGCCCACTGTGTTCACACCGGGCCTCCCCAGCCCCCATCCTCCGGAACAAGGACCGTCTGTCCTTGGTGGGTGGGGGGGTCCATCCTCTCCGCAGGCCTGTGCCCGTCTGTGAAGTGGACAGGAAGATTATTCTTTAACTCACTCTCGCTCGGAACACCAGCAAATGTATTTTTAATTCTTTTTTTTAAGAATAATATACTTAACTTTATTTGTTTATTATTATTATTAATAATTTGACCAAAGAGGTACAGAGTGAGAAAGAGAAAGAGAAAGTGAGAAAGCAAGCCTCCAGGTCTGGAACTCGAACCATGGTCGGCCATGTGGGAGTGTCCAGCACCTTAACCACCATGCCAGCTGCTGGCCCACCCTTTGTGATTTTCCTTAAAGGATTATTTATTGGTTATTATTTTTTCACATGTGTTTTGCCAGAAGACAGAGAGAGAGAGGGAGAGTGAGAAAGCAAGCCTCCAGGTCTGGAACTCGAACCATGGTCGGCCATGTGGGAGTGTCCAGCACCTTAACCACCATGCCACCTGCTGGCCGCTCACCCTGTGTGAATTTAAGCCACCAGGTCCAGGACTGGGCAACCGTCCGCGTGGGTTCCAGTCGGTCTAACCACCAGCCCCCAGCTGGGCTGCACCTGACTTTATTATAATCTATTCCCTTTCTTTCACGAGAGAGAGGTGGAGACACAGCAAAAGAGACAGAGAGACAAGGTCTCCGACCCACCCCAACCCTCCGTGTCCCAGGTCTTGGGCAGCCAGCACCAGCGTGCTCAGGGAGCGTCCAGGACACTGTCACGTGGGCCCCTTCCCCGAGGCCCGGGTAGGCTCTCCCCGTGGCCCCACCTCGCCCTGGCCGCCGGCCTCCCGCTTAGCTCAGGGACCAAGGCCAGGGGAGGATGCGCTGTCAGGACCCTGGAGAGCTCCAGCCCTGCGCCCTTCCCTGCCCGGACCTGCCGGCTTCCTGACCCGCAGGGCGCCCACGGGTGTGGATCCCCGCGGGGCCCTGAGAACACTCTGGCCTGTGCACAAGGGCCCGGGGTCCTGTGGGGCTGGCGGGGTGCAGAAGGGATCGCAGAGCACCCTCTGTCTCTGTCTCTCTGTCTCTCTCACATCACAAGTGCTTCTTGTCACGAATAAAACAAAGTTTTTCTTTTTTTAAATAATTATTTACTTTAATTAAACTTAGTTAGTTAGTTAGTCAAATTTGACCAGAGACGGACAGCAGGGGAGAGAGACGGAAAACGAGAAAGCAGCCACCAGGTCCAGGACTCAAGCCACGATCAGCCATGTGGGAGTCCTGCTTCCTTACCCACCACGCCACCTGCTACCCCCCAATTTTTTATCTTTAAGCTACACTTTTATAATTTTTACTTTGCAATTTTATAATTTTAATTTTTAAAGAATTCTTTGATTTTATTTATTACGGTTATTTTCCAGTTTGCTACAGGGCATGCATACTCACCACAGAGAAATAAACGGGTGGGGGGTGGGGAGAAAGCAAGCGGCCCGGTCTGGAACTCGAACCGTGGTCGGCCGCCGTGTGCGAGTCCGGCACCTTCACCACCAAGCCACCTGCTGGTCCCAGATGGATTCTTTTTTTTTTAATGCTACATTTTCTCTTTTTTTTCCACTTAAGCTTATTTATTTATCTATTTACTTCCAGGAGAGAAAGCGGGGGACAGAGGAGGAGCACCCCAACGAGGCCTTCCTGCTGCACTCACCCCGGGCTGGCTGGTCCCCGACATCACACCCGAAGAACCGGCATCGCTCATCTGTGAAGGTCCAGTAGCTGGACAGTCAGGGTGGCTTCCCAGAGGCGGCGACATCGAGCTGAACGAGCTGAACGTGGAGGCTGAAATGTGGCCCAGGGAGCAGAGGGGCCAAGGCCCTGAGGCTGTGCCAAGCTCTTAAGGGGGCAGTTCCAGCATGCGGTGGCCCTGGTGATGGGAGACGCCTGGGCAATTGGGGAACCCTGAAGGGGGCCTCTGGCTCTGGAGGGGGTCAGGCCAGGCTTTAGGGAGGAGGTGCCTGGACTCCAGGTCCGGCTCTGTCACTTGTTAGCCAAATTGTCACCCTCCCCTCAGTGTCCCCGAGGGAAAGCGCACCTGAATCGAGCGTGAATTTTTTTCCAAGAGAAGCAGAAAGGAACAGGATCGACACCACATCCATCCGCTTTTTAAATTTAGTCCCCGGTGCACACGGAGCTCGGTTCAGGAAAAACAAGACAGTATAAAAATATAATTCTATTCTGCAGCGCGGCAGCGGAGGGAGGGGCAGGCAGAGGGGGAGGGTGCGTGGCTGGCAGGCTGCCCTCACAGCCCTGCCCTGTCCCTGGTGCCTCACTCCCCCCACCCAGGCACCCCAGCCCCTCCACCTTCTTCAACCCTGCTGGTCCCCCACGGCCGCCGGAAGTCCAGATTCAGTCCCGTCCCTCCCTGCCCCACACCTTCCATGGCTCCCTATTGCCCCTGGACAAAGCCTTGCTCCTGCCCTCTGCATCCCACTCTGTCCCCAGCTGGGGAAAACCACTTGGTAGCTTGGGGCTCATCCCCAAGCCTTTGCCTCAGCTGGTCCCTGGGATTCTCCCCACCCCTTCTAGAAACAGACCCAGATAAAGAAGTCAGGCCTGCTGTCTTAGATCCCCGCAGCTGTGGGACAGACTTCCCCCAAACTCGGAGGCTTAAAATAGTGCATGTTGGGGACCTGCAGGTGGCATGGAGGTTAAGATACTGGATCCCCCATGGCCGACTGCCCAGTTCGGGTCCTGGACCCGACAGCTTGAAAATCACACCGGGGGCAGGAACAGCAGATGGCATAATGGTGATGTTGCTGAGTTCTCATGTAGTCTACTGTGGTTCGAGTCCAGGATCTGGCAACTTAAAACTCACGCCAGGCACGTGTGCGTGCTCAGGATCCTGAGAGGAGATGGAGGGGAAGGGATTGCAGCGTGGCCGTCCCCCCTGGGGGGTGATTTCTCAGTTTCCCTCTCTGTCTCTCTCTGGTGAGCTCACTCATCCTATGGCAAAAACCTAGGAGGAGGAAATTCTCTATCAATAGGTTAATGTATAAACAATGACAATTTCTAAAAAGAATTGCTTTACTTAACTTTGTTTATTTCAATTTGAGGGACAGAGAGAGAGAGAGAAAGTGAGGAAGCCAGGGACTTGAACCGTAGTTAGCCATGTGGGAGTCCAGCGCCCTTAACCACCACGCCGCCTCCTGGCCCCGGACAATGACACCTTGAATATGACTGACAGAGCTCCGAGACTGGTGCAGGCCAGATGCTGACTTGGGGACGCAGCCCTCCCTGTGGCCTGCACACCTGACCCTTTCCTGGGGTGGGGGAGCCCCCTTTGCCTCCCCTTCTCCTTGAGCCTCTCAGGTAGGAGAGCGGGGTCTTCCCTGTACTTGCCGATGAACGCCGCAGCCCTGAAGGCCTAATTATGTGTGAAACCCAGTCAAGTCCTCAGGCCCAAGGAGCAATTCTCGAGACGAGCGATTACTGAGTGAAGTAAAGAATACCATTGTCCAGGGGCCAGCAGTTAGCGTAATGGCTATGTCGCTGGACTCCCACGTAGTCGTCCGCGGTTCAAGTCCCGGACCTGGCAGCTTAAACTCATGCCAGGTGCGTGTGCCTGTGTGCCCAAGATCCCGAGAGGAGAATGGAGGAGAAGAGACTGCGGCGTGGCCATCCTCCCTGGGGGGTGATTTCTCGCTTCCTGTCTCTATGTCTCTCTCTGTCTGGCTGGCGAGGGCACGCGCCCTATAGCAAAAACCTCTCCAAAAAAAAGAAGAAAAAAAGAGTAACATTGTCCGCTGTGTTCACCCACAAACTCATTCCAGTCCTGTATTCTGCTCCCTGGGGAACTTTCCCTTTGTGTCCTGAGTGATGGGGCAGGAGAGAGAGTGTGGGGCTCGTCCCCCTCACGTGTCAGTTCTGGCGAGACTCTGTGCTGTCCTTCTGATGGGGAGATGGTGGCCTGAAACACTGTGGGCAGTCCCACCGAGAGTGAGGGTCTCAGGAATCCATCTCTATCTCTTGTATCAACCCTGCAAACAGGCCATGCCTCTCGTGGGCAGTGCATCCCACCTCCACATGGGTGTGCCAAGGTGAGACTCTGACACCCAATAGGAGGGACAGTCAGGGTGGAGGAAGGTTCTCGTGCGTACACATCCTGAATCTCAGTCTCCTTGGGAGGATCTGGGACTATGATGAACATTCTGTTAGATAAGCTAAGTATACATTTTAAAGGGTGTGAGGATGACTACTCAAAGGACAGATATAGAATGAATAATTCTGAACTCATGAGCAGGAATTTTGAAAATCTGACAAACTCAGCAGAACAGTGAAGAGAGAGAAAGAAGCCACAGGAAAAAAAGTATGTAAACTACAAAACCCCATCAAAGAATGTGATGAAAATAAATCTAAACCCACTGGTAAACACAATAAATATAAATGGATTAAATTAATCACTTAAAAGACATAGACTGTCAGACTGGAAATGTAGAAACAATGACAGAGCAAATCCATGTCTATTTGGGTTTTTTTTTTTTTTTTGAAGACACATACCTAAAACAGAACAAGGCACAAGAAGAAGAAGAAGAAGAAAAAGAAAAAGAGATGAGGACCTAAATTCTAAAGCCTTTATACGGATCCTATTTGATTCTTGCTTCTGAAAAACAAACAAAAAGTGCTAGCAGGTGGCATGGTGGTTAAAGCAGCCAGATCCCGCATAGCTGACTGTGCGATTTGAGTCCTGGATCCAGTGACTTGAAAAACACACCAGGCACATGTGCATGCATGCCCCAAATCCTGAGAGAATAGAGGAGAAGGGATTGTGGTGTGGTTGTCCCCCCCCGAGGGCTGCTTTTTCACTTCTCTCTGTCTCTCTCCAGTGAGCACACATGCCCTATCACAAATTTTTTAAAAAGTAAATAAGAAGTATACCTTTTAATAATATAATTGAAAATTCACAGGCTGAGATATTCAATGACATTATGTAATTATTGTCAAAATTTGAAGCATCGTCCTTACATTTTAGAGAGACAGAAAGTTGAAATATGTATGAATAAATTGTGTGATATCTGGAATCTTTTCCAAAATAATACAAAAAGGGGGAAAGTGAGTGCGAGGAGAGATGAAACAGGATCGGTGGGGTGCTAGCCCGGGTCAAAGTCAACAATGGAGGCCTAGGGGCTTGCTGCTTATGCTCTATACCTAAACACACGTTTGATATTTTCTGTACTAAAAGGTTTATGAAAAGAACGATGCCGACAGAATGATGAATCCATTTGTATGTCAAGCCCCGTGGCCAAGTGGTAGAGAAGCCGGATCCCACTGGCCACCCACCTTTTGAGTCCCTACCCCAGCAGCTCGGGAAACACGCTGGGCACGTGTGCATGCATGTCCCCAATCCCAAAAGGATGGAAAAACCGGAGAAGGTGGCGCAGAGTGGCCACGCCCGTTAGGAACGCTTTCTTTCTCCCCTCATCCCTCTCCGTCTCTCTCTGCCGAGAGCACACGCCCTCTGACAATCATACAAAGAATGCTCTCTCCGGTCGCACCCCAGGCCTTTATAAAAGCTGTATCCCCACCCGACCTCTTCCTCGCCACTCTCAGCTTCAGTGGCCCCTGCTCCGAAAAGCCACCCCTGGTCCCCAGGACAGCCCTCCTTGTCCTAAGTCATGAGGGCCCAGGTTCACGTCCATTGCTCCCACGGGCAGCGGACAGTCTTGGTCAGCGTGGAGGACCCAGGACCCCAGCACAGGGCTAGCGGACGTTTGGTGCTCAGTGCCTGTCCTCTGGTGGGACGGCTGCTTCCCCTGCCAGTCCCTGCCTTCTGCAGCCTCGGCAGCCTTCCGTCCCAGGAGGGTGGGATGCACGTGGCCGGGGCCTCGTAAATGCAGCCCCTTCCCCTCGGCTCAGCCGGGTGCGGGAGACCTTCCACTTCAGGATGGCTGGGGTCCTGCCTGGGGTCCAGCTCCGGCCCTGTCGGGTGCTGGGACCCTGACGTGCAGAGGAGCTGGCGGCTGAGCCCCGGGCCCTGTGGAGGGAGACCCCACATTAGGGCTGTGCTCCTTGGGGGTGCTGAATGATGGCGAGGGGAGAGGTGGGGACAGGCCAGGGCCAGAGCCCCAGGCCGGAGGTTCCCACGAGAGCATCGCCGTGGGGGCTGGGGCCTCAAGTGCTCACACCTCTGTCTATCTCAGCCTCTCCGAGTCTCACTCTGGGTCTCCCTTTATCTCTTTCTTTGTGTGTCTCTCCATCTTTTATTTTTATAAGGATTATTTATTTAATTTTATTTACTTATTCATTTATTTTAATTTGATGAGAGAGAGAGTGAACGCAAGCTACCAGGTCCAGGACTCAAACCATAGCAGGCCATGTGGGAGCGTCCAGTGCCTTGACCACCACGCCACCTGCTGGCCCTCCCCTCTCTCTTGGGTCTCCCCTTCTCTGTATCTCTGCCTGTCTCTCTCGTGTTGTGCCTTTGGGTGCCTCTCTGACTCCTTTTTTTTATTTTTAAAATTTGCTAGAGTGTGTGCTCACCAGAGACAGAGACAGAGAGAGGGGAAGCATCCCAGGGAGATGGTTGACCACAACCCCCTCTCCTCCATCTCTTCTTCCTGTAGGGACTTTGGGTGTGCATGCGCTCACACCTGGTGTGTTTTTCAAGCTACCGGGGCTGGGATTCAAACTGCAGTCAACCACGTGGGATCCGGGTTCTCATGCAAAGCGCACAACCACTGAGCAGCACACCACTGCTGGGCCTGAAGTCATTCTTCCCCACGCCTGCTGCCCCTCCTTCAGGACTCATTTCCGTTCATCCTTCCAATCTCAGCTTAGGTGTCACCTCCTCCAGGAAGACCACCCTGATGTGTCTTCTGGCCCCCGAGGGAGCTTGCTTGCACACAGTTGGCACCAGTGAATGCCTGCAGCTTGCCTGTGTTGCCGGCTGGCTGATGCGGGTGTGTGAACAGCGCGGGCAACCACCAGGACCATCAGGAGGGTGCACCAGGTCCCAGTCTCCCAGGCAGGTGGGCCCCGGCCGCGCCTGGCTGGGCCTCCGCCTCGCTGTGCAGCTGGCTGCCTCCTCTCCGCCGCTCCCTGATGAAGCTGCCTTTTAGTTAGCGGCCACGCTGCCAGTGCTAATTGATTGCCTGCCTCGCGGGGCCGCGAGTTCCCAGGTCAGCAGCTGGGCCGAGGCCAGGCCGGCGCGGCGCAGGGAGCCGGTGCCTGCGAAAGAGCCGGGAGGCTGGACGCGCTGGCCCGTGCTCCCCTCTCCGGTCCCAGGGACTGCACACCCACTGAACCTCAGGCTGGGGGCCCGGGGTGCACGGCCTCCACCCCAGGCCTGGGCAAGCTCCAGGTAGGTCCCAGTCCTCTGCCTTCTCCACGGGTCTCCCAGCTCTCGCGGCCCCAGGCTCTTCCCTCAGTAGACGAGCTTCGGGGACGCTGTGATGGTTACGTTGCTGGATTCCCACATACTCCATTGCAGTTCGCGTCCCGGACCCGGTGGCTTAAACTCACACTGGGCGCGTGTGCGTGCGTGCCCAAGATCCCAAGAGGAGCATGGAGGAGAAGGGATTGCGGCATGGCCATCCCCCCTGGGGGGTGATTTCTCGCTTTCTGTTTCTGCCTCTCTGGAGAGCACATGCGCCCTATAGCAGAAATCTCTCTAAATAAATAAATAAATAAATAAAAACGTGTTTTGGCTGAAAACCCCAGCAGCCAGACCAAGCTCAGGGGCTGCCCCTCCAGCCACAACCTACAAACCAGCGTCGGGGAGGCCAGACCAGGCCACCCTCCCAGCCTTGACCTGGGGCCGACCTGCCTTCGTCCTCCCTGGAGAAGCGTCCGGACTGCTCCCGGGCTGGTGGAGGACCTGCAGCCTCTGGGCTCAGCCGCCCCGGCCTCGGGGCTCAGCCGCCGACAGTTCAGGTCACAGTCCACCACCTCCTCGGACCGGGCCCAGGCGCCTGGACCTCGGGCTCGGCCCCTGGCCGGCCGCTGTTGCTCTCAGCTCTGGCTCTCGGCCCTTCCTCCACGGGCTGAAGGAAAGGAATCTTGACAGCCACCTGGGGATTGCCCAGAGCCTCAGGAGCCAGTAATAACCGCCATTAGGGTAAGGACTGTAATTATTATCTAATTAAAGTATATTTAGCAGCGTCCGCTTCGTCTGCGTCTGCACCGCGGGAGACATTCGGCACCTTCCTGTAAGCCCCTCCGAGGGTCCCATAGTCCTTGCTGGCAAGCACCCCGTTTCTTTGGCTTTTTAAAAAAATTGTTATTTACTTATTTTTAAATTGCCCAGAGGGGGACAGAACAAGAGAGACAGTAAGAGAGAGAGGGAAAGTGAGAAAGCAAGCTGCTAGGTCCGGGACTCGAACTGCAGTCAGCCATGTGGGAGCCCAGCCTCCTTCACCGCCACCCCCCCTGCTGGTCCCCCCCCCCTTTTTTTGTTAGATTTTTAAAAGGTTTTTGCCAGAGGACAAAGCTCTCTCATTGGAGAGAGACAAAGAGAGTGGGAAAGAGAGACAGAGGGAGGGAAAGTGAGAAATGGTCCACTCTCCCGGGATCTCGGGCACTTTCCTGCTCTCTGTCTCTCTGGTGAGCGCACTTGCTTTATAGTGAAATCAATCAATCAATCAATCAATCAAAAGGGGGAGGCGGCGGGCAGCGGGCGCGGCGGTTCAGGCGCTGGGCCCTCCGTGGCGGACTGCGATGTGCGTGGGCACCCTCACCCCGTGTGGTCTCTCACTTTCCCTCTCTGTCTCTCTCTGGAGAGTGAAGGGGTTGAGAGCAGAGGCTAACATCCCTACTTCCTGGTCACGGCGACCTTAGGGAGTAGCTATGACTGTCCCCATCTCACAGGCGGGGAAGCCGAGGCACAGCGCGGGCACGCACCTGCCGTGGTTCCCACCTGCGCCCGCGGTGCTGCCCGGCTTCTCCCAGGGGCTCAGGGCGCCCAAGCAAAGCATGGGGCCTGGGCTCCGGCCTGGAGAGGCAGGGGCCGCGTGAAGGAGTTGGGGACACTGGAAAAGGGGGCGTTCCCAGGGCCTCCCGCTGACTGTCTGCCTCTGGCACCCCCTGCCTGAGACCCCCTTCTCCCGCTGTCACCCCAGCACCTCCCTGTCACCTGCGCCTTCTGTCCCTGTCCCAGGGAACAGTGAGGGCTCCGGGCCAGGCTCCCTGTTTGCCAGCGTTGCCCAGAGACGGTGGGTGGCAGGCGGCACCGCCCCCCTCCGCATGCAGACCCTGTCCCGCCCAGCCGCCTGGACCCCGAGATCCGGGACAATGGCAGCCACGGCAGGGTGGGGGCAAGGGGCCTTGCGGGGCTTGGGAACCGGGCAGCTCCGGGTGGCCAAGAACGGAGGGGGCTGAGGGAGGGGGGAGGGCACCAAGGGGGAGGGATGGCTCGCCCCTCCCCCGCGGAGCCATGCTGTCCCCTCCCCTGGCACCAGGCTCCTGCAGGAACAGGTGTGGGGGTTCTGGAGGCAGAGAGAAGGGACGCGATCCCTTTCGGAAGTGAGGTGACACAGGCCCGTCCGCTATAAATACAGACACAGCTGACTGGGAGAGGGGGGTGACAGGGAACCTGGAGCCCGAGAGAGGGAGGGGACAGGATAGGGGCGACCCTGAACGCTGGGAACGCGGTCAGGTTTCTGGGTGGACGCGAAAGCCGGTGATACGATACACTGCGACCCGGCCCATCTGGGGCCCCAGGGGAGGACAGAATGGAGGCGGGC
>NW_006209806.1:2087335-2102116 GCF_000334495.1 Tupaia belangeri chinensis | reverse complement strand
CCTCAGCCCCGCCCCTCTCAGAAGCCCCTCACTCTCTCGGCTCCGCCCCCCTCAGAGCCCCCAGCCCTCTCTCCCCGAGTCCCTCCATGGCTCGGCCTATAGCCCGTCTAGAGGGTAGTCTTCCCGACCATGCTGGGTCAGCCCGAGCAGACCCCCGGGCGGCGGCCTCCCTGGCCCGCACCTGTAGCCTCGCCCTTGGGGACACCAGAGGCCAGAGCTTTGGCCGCCTGGCCTTCCCACGGCGTGGTCACAGCTCTTTACCCTAGCCCGGAACCGCGGAATTCCTGCAGCGCCCCCAGCCTGGCCCGGCCTGGCCCGGCCACCTGCAGAAGCCCTTCCGTCCCTACCGCTCCCTCCAGCACACCTCGGCTGCTGCCTTCCCGAGCCGCGGGTCCCCAGCTCCGAGATGGGGTAGTGGACACTCCGACTTCCTTCCCTCCTGTAGTCATTCGACAGACACTCCCCAAACACCCGGCCTGGCCTGGTAGCCCAGTGGTGAGGAGAGCCGGATCTTACGTGGTCCCCCTGGGTTGAGTCCGACTCCGGTGACTTAAAAAACACACCAGGGGGGACCAGCAGTTAGCATAATGGCTACATGGCTGGACTCCCATGTAGTCACCGTGATTCGAGTCCAGGACCCGGTGGCTTAAACTCACGCCGGGCGCGTGTGCGTGCGTGCCCAAGATCCCGAGAGGAGAATGGAGGAGAAGGGATTGCGGCGTGGCCATCCCCCATGGGGGGTGATTTCTCGCTTTCTGTCTCTCTGTCTCTCTCTGTCTTTCTGGCGAGCACAAACACCCTGTAGCAAAAATCTCTCTCAAAAAAAAACCAAAAACAACCTCTCCAAAACAAACAAAGCAGGTGGGGTCAGGAGTTGGCAGCGGTTGGGGTGCTGGACGCCCACATGACTGTCGGGGGTTGGAGTCCCAGACCTGGAGGCTTGCTTTCTCACTCTCTCTCTCCCTCCGGTGAGCGCATATGCCCTATAGCGAGTTAAAATAATAATAACAATGAACAGAATGAAATGAATCATTCTTAAAAAGGAAAGAAAACCACACCCGGTGAGTGTGCCCCACGTCCAGATGGGAGGGCTGGCGAAATGAAGGGATTGCAGTGTGCTCATGCCCCCTGGGGGCGTGCTGTCCTCTGTCTCTGTCTCTGTGTCTCTGTGACAAGCAAAGCCGCCCTTTGGCCATCGCAAACACCACTGCCTAGTTCCCAAGACAGTCAGCCCTGTCCTGACGTGGCTCGCAGGACAGTGAGAGTAGCCAGGGGGGCCACTCTGTGGCCAGTCACAGAGGTCAGGCGGCTGGTGGGATTGGGAGGGCTTCCTACAGGAGGTGTCCTCTAAACCGAGGGACGGGGTTTCCAGAGCAGGGGATGGCACGTGCGAAGGCCCTGGGGCAGGAGCAGGAGCCCGGGCTAGCCTCCTGGGTGGCGTCCTGGGTGGCCGGGCAGGGAGCCCTGGTGGGAGCATTAGCACCCCCTGGGGGGGGCCCCCAGCCCCAGGCTGCAGGGAAAGGCTCCATCTGAAGGAGAGAGCTCCCCGCTCTGCCTGCCTGCTGGGGGCGTGTCGGGCGAGCGGCTCAGGACCTCCGCTTCTGGCCAGAGCCCCCTCCCGGGGCCCTGTGATGGGCCACCAGCCCCTGCAGCTGTCCCTCTGTGTGCGCGGGGCCTGTCAGCAGGCACCTGTTCCGGACCACCTGGTGCACTGCTTCCCAGGGATTTCAGACAGAGAGGCCTGCGGAAGTTCAGCTGCCGGGCCAGCTTAACCCTGGAGCCAGGGCGCCGGGTCCTCAGAGGCCCGACACCGTCCCTCTTGACCCTGCGGAGAGCCCTGGCTCTGTGACAGCCTGAGCCGCAAAGGCCCTGCTTCCGCTCATCGCTCTGGGATTGCCGGGCTGTGTGGCCTTGGGAAAGCTGAGGAACGTCTCTGGTCCCCTCCTGGAGTGGCGATACAGCGCACACGCCCCCTCCTTCTGAGGTGCCGGGGGCGAAGAGGCTTTCTATGAATACTCTGTCCTCATAACAGCTCCGAGTTCCCGAGAATCGCTGACCCCGTTTCACGGGCATGCAAACCAAGGCAGAGAGACCTTACGTAACTCCCCGGGTGCAGAAACCCAGCAGGGGTGCACGCAGGAACACGGGTTTTTTAAAACTGCCAGAGGGCATGTGCACTTGCCAGACAGAGAGAGACAGGCAGAGGAAGAAAGCACCCCCAGCGGAGCGTGGCCACGCCGCAGTCCCGTCAGCTCCGTTTCCGCATCTGGCCGGGATTCGGGCACGTACTCCCAGGGCAGGGATCTGAGCCACAGGAGACCCTGTGGGACCTGCTCCCTCTGGGCTCATGGCTGGCTCTGGTGTGTTTATTTTGTAAAGACAGAGGAAGGGCGCCAGGAGACCCTGGTCACCTCTCCTTCCCAGCCCTCTGTCTGCAGGACCTGGGTACAGTTCCTCCCCCACATGGTTCCAGGCCGTGGCTGGGATCCGAACCTGCTGCTGGCCATAGAGCTTCCAGCACTGCGGCTCGGTTTGCACCGGGCAGGGCCTCGGCCTTGCTCTCGCCATCCGAGGAGAACTCTGACCCTGTGAGGTCACGGTAAGCTTGCAGGTTTCTGCCTTGGTAGGGGAGCGCCCCAGCCAGGGTTCTATTCCGACATGGATCACTGACTAGTTCATACCCTCCAAATCCTGGTCTAACATTTTGGGGTTTTATTTTATTTAATTAATTTATTATTATTATTATTTAATCTGGCCAGAGAGAGGCATGAAAGAGAGAGAGAGAGAGAGGGAAAGTGAGAAAGCAAGCCACCAGGGCTGGGATTCGAACCATCGTGAGTCCAGCGCCTCAACCACTGTGCGACCTGCTGGACTCTGACTTCCTGTATTATGTTTTTGCTAGCGGGCTTGAACATGGGGAGCATGGGGGATAGTCACGCAGTAACCCCGTCCCCTCCATTTCTCCTCTGCGGATTTTGGGCACACACATGTGCCCAGCATGTTTCTCAAGCTGCCTGGTCCGGGACTCAAACCGTGCAGTCAGCCACAGGGAATCCAGGAACCTTAACCACCACGCCACCGACTGGCCCAATTCAAGTATTTTCTTTCTTTCTTTTTTTTTTGGAGAGGTTTCGCTACAGGGCGCGTGCACTCGCCAGACAGACAGACAGAGACATAGAGACAGAAAGCGAGAAATCACCCCCCAGGGGGGATGGTCACACTGCAATCCCTTCTCCTCCATTCTCCTCTCGGGATCTTGGGCACACACGCACACGCGCCCGGCGTGAGTTTTAAGCCACCGGGTCCGGGACGCGAACCGCGGTCGACCACGTGGGAGTCCAGCGACATAGTCATTACGCCAACTGCTGGTTCCCTCTAGTATTTTCAAAAAGAAGGAAACCAGGGCTAGCCAGTGGCGTGGTGGTAAGGCGTTGGGCTCCCATATGGTCAACTGTGGTTGGAGTCCGGGCGCGTGCGCGTGTGTGCCCAGAACCCTGAGAGGCGGGTGGGGGAGAAGGGATTGGGACGTGCTCATCTCTCCTGGGGGATGGTTTCTCACTCCCTCTCACTGACCCTCTCCCATGAATGCATGCACCCTATGACAAAATCCTGAAAAAGAAAAAAGAAAAAATATCCAGTTTCTCAAATGCTCTTTAAAAAAAAAAAAGAAAGAAAGAAAAGAAAAGAAAAAGAAACAGAAATTTTGCTATAGGGCGCCTGCACTCACCAGAGAGAGAGAGAAATGGAAAGCGAGAAATCACCCCCAGGGGGGATGGCCACACCGCAATCCCTTCTCCTCCCTGGATCTTGGGCACGCACGCACATGCACCCAGCGTGAGTTTAAGCCACCAGGTCCGGGACTCGAACCGCAGTCAACTACATAGGAGTCCAGTGATGTAACCATGACGCCATCTGCTGGCCCTTGAATAATGAGTTAATAGATCAGGGACAGGGCTGGCCCTGTGTCCTGGCGGTTAAGGGAGCCTGATCCTACATGGCTGACCATGGTTCAAATCCTGGTCCCAGTAGCTTGAAAAAAAAAGCCTCAAACCCCAATAAGATGGAGAAGTGGAAAAGGGGCGTCTGCGTGACCGCGCCCCGTTGGGGGGCCCTTTCTCCCTTCCTCTCTGTCAATCTCTTTCTCTGGTGAGCACGCCCACCTTCTGGCGAGGAAGAAATGTTCATTAAGTCAGTGACGTGTTTCCATGACGTTCGAGTGAGTCAAGCTTTCAGCTTCCGCGAACGGTTCACGGACACCCTCAGTTTGCAAATGGGGAACCTGAGGCCCGCCCCTGCCTGCCCCTTCTGAAGCCCAGGGGCGTCCAGTCCTTGCCCCCTCGCCCGCCCGCCCAGCTCCGAGCAGCGAGCAGACGCTCCCAGACCCTGCCTTCCTCCAGCGGAGAACCAGGTCAGCCCCACGGGTACATCAAAGGGGATCCATAAATACAGACTCCAGAGGCCTCCCGCCTTCCAGCCTGCCCGCCGAGCGTCCCCTGCAGGGCTCCCACCCAAGGCTGCGCTGAAGCCCCCAGCCCCGGGGACGCCCTCCGGATGAGGGGAGCAGCGGATGGTGCCTCAGTTTCCCCGGTATCTCAACTCCTTTGCCCTCCCTTCCCGTGCTAGTGCCAGGGATCTGAGAACAGAGGGTGTCACCGGCCTGTCCCAGGGAGGAAGAGGATTGCCAGTTTTCCAAATCCTGGGGTCGGACCCCAGAACCTTCCTTTCTTCTCGAAGGGAACAGGGATCGTGTGGGTCTGCTCTGAGCAGGGCTCTGGGGTGCTAGTGGATATAAGGTGCACATTCTGACTTAGCCTGGGCAGCCTGGGGGGCTTCCTGGAGGAGGGGATGTGAGCTGAGCCCACAGGAGAATAAAGGGATGGAGAGTGAAGAGCCAGGCTGGGGGGGGGGCACTGATGGGGAGGAGTTCAGAGCCCTCCTCCCTTCTTCCCTGCATCTCACTCTCTACGCCCCTGCCTGTGAGTCTGAAAGTCCTTTCAGGGAACCAGTGGTGGTGTGGTGATGAAGGCTCTGGTTCGAGTCCCAGGCCTGGTGGCTTGAAATCATGCCGGGTGGGTGTACCTGTGCCCAGGAGGAGAACGGAGGAAAAGGGATTATGACGCTGTGGCCATCCTCCCTGGGGGATCTCTCACTGTCCCTCTCACGGTCTCTGTCTCGCTCTTCAAGGTAAGCACAAGTACCCTTTAGAAAAAAAAAGAGAAAAAACCTTTTAAATAAACAAATACATAAATAAAAATAAAAGGCCTCTAGAATCCACCCGTTTTTCTGCCCCTCCACATCCCTGTCCTGGCCGGGCCCCCACGCGGTGCCCCTAGAGTGGAATCCCCTCTTTCCTGGTGCCCCTGGGGCTGGCAGCCGAAACGTCCTGAGAGGTGGAATCGACCATCTCCTCTGCTGACCACGAGCCCCCCATGGCTCCCTAGTGTCCTTACAATAAAATCCAAGCTCTTCCCCGCGATGGCCTCTCCCTGCCCTCCCCACTCCCTCCTCCCCTCCAAGGAGCTTGCTTTTTCTTTCTTTTTCTTGGAGAGAGCCCTTGCCAGCCAGACAGACAGAGACAGAGAGACAGAAAGTGAGAAATCACCCCCCAGGGGGATGGCCACGCCGCAATCCCTTCTCCTCCATTCTCCTCTCGGGATCTTGGGCACACACGCACACGCGCCCGGCGTGAGTTTAAGCCACCGGGTCCGGGACGCGAATTGCAGTTGACTACGTGGGAGTCCAGCGACATAGCCATTATACTAACTGCTGGTCTCTGCTTTCTTCATATTTTTAAAGAATTATTTAAAATTATGATTTGGTTTTATTTATTGTTATTATTATTTGGTTTTATTTATTGTTATTATTTTTCACCTCGACCAGAGAGAGAGAAGGAAAGTGAGAAAGCAAGCCTCCAGGTCAGGGATTGAACCACGGTCAGCCAAGTGGGAGTCCAGCGCCTTAACTACCATGCCGCCTGCCAGCTCCTGTTCTTTCTCTTCCTCCCAGACAGGCTCCTGCTCCCTCTTCAGGTCTCAGCTCAAAGCTCACCTCCTCTGGGAGGCCCTCCATGATGCCCAAGATGGCTACTTCCCATTCTGTTTCCCAGCTTCCCGGGGTTAGAGACCCAGCCTACCTGTCCTGCCTCTCGGTGCCCTGACTTCACCGCCGCGGCCTCGGTTTCCCGCCTGTGAACAGGGTGTGTGTGTGCCACGCGGATCCGTGGGGAGGCTGCGGGCCTCTGTCATCAAAGCTACTGTAATGTTTCCCTTGCAAACTGCTTGTAATGGCTATGCTAATTGATGCAGATTTTATGTAAATGACACGCTGCGTGCTCCCCAGATGTCCCCCTGCTGGCCTGGGGGGTCCGGAGCTGAGCGCTGTGTCAGCCCAAGGCCCTGGGGGACCTAGGCACACTAGAGGAGGGGAGGGCCAAGACGTCTTAGAGCGCTCGGACACCCCCCATCGCTGCTCCCTCCTCCTGGAGGCCTCTGGGATTCTCCCCAAATCTCTGGACCCTGGAAGTGGGGACTGGGATGGAAGTCTGGAGCCCTGAGGGACCGGGACAGTCAGAGGAAGACGGACAGACTAGGCCATGGAAGGAGAGATGGGAGGGGAGACAGAGACGGAGATGCTGGTGGAGATGAGCAGTGAGGGGCTGGGCTGGGCCTGTCCCCGCCACACCCTTGGAGCCAAGGGCCACCCTCCTGTCTCTGTCCCTCGGCATAGCCCATTGGAGTCTTCTAGAAAGGGAAACTGAAGCCAGGAGAGCGCCTGGTGTCACTCTGATGCCAGGGCAGGGTGGGACAGGGGCGGGGTGCTGCCTCAGGGCTGTCTGAGCCTAAGCCGCTGTCCCGACTGCATGCCCAGGGACAGGCTGTGACCATGGGCTGTCCCTGTGCCCAGCCAGGCGTGAGTAGGTCCAAGGCGGGGTGGCCCGGGGAGGCCAGGACAGAAGGCCAGGGCGGGGCAGCAGGTGCAAAGGTCCTGGGGCAGGAGCTGAGTGAGCCAGAGCCCCTGCCCTCCCTGTCTACCCCTGCACTCTGCTCACTCTGTCACCAGGGTCTCAGGCAGCCCGACTCCATCCTGCCCCAGGGCCATTTCCCCTCATATACCTGCTGGTTTTCTACCTGCCCTCCTTCAGGGCTCTGCTCAGAAGTCACCTCCTCAGAGAGGCCCTCCCTGACTACCTGTTTAAAATCCTCTCCCTCTGCCCCCCACTTGCTGGAGAGGGAGAGACAGAGAGAAAATGAGAAAACACCTCCCTGGGTGGATGGCCACACCACCATCCCTTCTCCTCTGTTTTCTTGGGACTTGTGGGCACGCACGTGCACCCAGGGTGTTTTCAAGCTGCCAGGCCCGGGACGCGAACCGCACAACCGGCCATGCGGGGGCCGGCCGCCCTACCCACCATGCACCTGACGGCCCTCCATCTTCACACTCTCGGGAGTCGCCTGAGCCAGAACAGGGGTCTCTCACGTATTCACTTCTGCTGTTTCTCGTCTGTCTCCCCGTGGGGAAGTCACCCACTCCAGGCCAGAGGCTTTTTTAAAAATATTTTTATGGGGGACCTGCAGGTGGCGTGGTGGTTAAGGTGCTGGACACTCCCACATGGCAGACCATGGTTCGAGTCCTGGACCTGGCGGCTTCCTTTCCCTCTCTCTCTCTGTGTTTCTCGCTGGTCAAGTTAAAATAAAAGAATGAATAAATAAAATTAAATAAATAATAATTTTTAAAATATTTTTATTTATTCATTTATTTATTGTGATTTTTTTTCCCATAAGTTTTGCCAGAGAAAGACAGAAAGAGAGAGAGGGAGAGTGAGAAAGCAAGTCGTCAGGTCTGACTTTTTTTGAGAGGTTTTCGCTATAGGGCGCGTGCACTCGCCAGCCAGACAGAGAGAGACAGAGAGATAGAAAGCAAGAAATCACCCCCCGGGGGGATGGCCACGCCGCAATCCCTTCTCCTCCATTCTCCTCTCGGGATCTTGGACACGCACGCACACGCGCTCAGCATGAGTTTTAAGCCACTGGGTCCAGGACGCGAACCGCGGTCGACTACGTGGGAGTCCAGCGACATAGCCATTACGCTAACTGCTGGTTCCCCCAATTTTTTATTTTTTAAGAGAGTGATTTTTGGTGTAGGGCCCATGTGCCCACCTCAGAGACAGAGACTGAAAGCAAGAAATCACCCCCCGGGGGTGTACACCGCAATCCCTTCTCCGTTCTCCTCTCGGGATGCTGGGCGCGCACTCACATGGGCCCTGCATGCGTTTTAAGCCAGCGTGTTCGGGACTCAAACCGTGGTCCGCTCCGTGGGCGTCCAGCGAGGGACGGAGCCTTCACACCCGCTGCTGCTCCCGAGGCTTTTTTGAGTTTATGAATCTGTTTCTTCTCCACGCTGCAGTCCGCCCCAGCCCGGCAGGCCCGGCTCATGGCATGTGTCCCTGGCGTGCAGAGGGAGACCCGGGGACTCGAACCCAGGGCCTCTCACGCGGGCCCAGTCACGCCATCACTGCGCCGCCAGCGGGCCCCAGAGACTTCTCCAGCGTTTTCACAGCCGTGTCCGCGAGGACGGGAGGAAACAGGGAACCTGGCAGGTGACTCATCGATGCTCACCGCGTACCCGGTCCTTCCTCCCTCATCCCGGACCCTGTGTGTCCCCGGCCGCCCCCCAGCCCGCCTGGCCGGCTAACAAACAGGCCAGGGGCAGATGGCCCCGGGGGAGCGGGTGGGCGGGCAGGCGGGCAGGCCAGCCGGGGCTGTGCCCGCTCCAGGTGGGGCGCGAAGGTGTGAGTGTGAGCGGGCACACTGACGTCAGCGTCACCGCACCTGGCTCCGGTGGCAATGACAGAACTGCCGGTAGCTGAGGTCATTCACACCCTCCCTGCCGTGGCCCGCTTGGCGGTTGTTCCTCTTTCTCCATAAGTCGTGATTCCTTTTCTTTTTCTTTTTCTTTCTTTTACTTAAGATTTTTTTTTTTTTGCTATAGGGAGTGTGCACTCGCCGGACAGAGAGAGAGTTTAAGCCACCAGGTTCGGGACTTGAACCGCAGTCGACCACATGGGAGTCCAGTGACATAGCCATTATGCTAAGTGCTGGTCCCCCCCCTTTTTATTTTTAAGAATTATTTTACTTTATTTAAATTTGTCCAGAGAAGGGCAGGGTTCGGGGGAGAGTGAGAAAGCAAGCCCCCGGGTCTGGGTCTCAAACTGGTCGGCCACGTGGGAGTCCAGCGCCCTTAACTGCCACGCCGGCTGCTGGCACCATGGTTCCTCCTCTTTGAATGGTGGCAAAACACACAAGGTGGATCTCACGCCTTTGTGTCCTGCTCCACGACTTCCTGTGCTTCCCAGCGGAAGCTCGGTCCCCATGAAACACTCCCCACCCTCCCGAGTCCTGGCACCCTGTCCCATCTCCTGTCCCTGTGTAGGGGATTGCCCGAGACCCTCATGGGAGTGGGTCACACAGTCTGCCCTTCCACTGGCTCACCTCACTGGGCCTCACTGCCTCAAGGTCCGTCCTTTACAGGGCTGAGTAATATTCCAGCAAATGGGGCTGGCCGGTGGCATGGTTCAGGCACTGGACTCCCACGTGGGCCACAGTTTGAGTCCCAGACACGGTGACCTGACGATCCCGCCGGGCGTGTGTGCGTGCACGTCCAAATTCCAGAGAGGAGGGTGGGGGAGCAGGGACTGCGGCATGGCGGTCCCCCTAGGGGCGATTTCTCACTTTCCGTCTCTGTCTCTCTGGGGAGCACTCACCCTATGGCAAAAACCTAAAAATAAAACCCCCGCCATGTGGAGGCGCCGCTGTTACCGCCGGCTGGGCGTGCGGTGGACCCCAGCTGTGAGCAGCAGGTGCGCTCCTGGTCTCGCTGGGGTCCTCAGTTTTCTCCTGCCGCCCGGGGCGTCCCGCAGCGCCGCAGAGACATGGAGACTGGGGAAGGGCTCCAGGAGGGTGCCACCCGACATCTCAGACCCGCAGTCTTCCCTGCTGCGGACCCTGGCATCTGAGGACATGTCCCGGACACACGACCATCTGGTCAGCCGAGGCGGGGGGTCGTTCCTGGCGTGGGGCCTGGGGGCCTCTCTCTCTCTCTGGAAGAAATGAGGAGGCCGCCCAGGGCTGGGAGGCAGCAGACCCGGGTCTGGGGCCAGTCCTCTGCCCTGTGCTCCCCGGGGGAGAGGCGACTCGCAACCCCGATGTTTACTCAAAATCGGACAAACCCCGGACGGGGCCGGACGAGTGGCAGTCAAACGCCAGGCCCCAGGAGGCTGGTCATATGGGAAGGTCCCGGGTTCACAGCCAGGGACCTCCTGAGCGCACTTGGCCGGGGCCGGGGCCAGGGCCGGGGCAGGATCGGGCGGGATCTCGGCGTCAACACCTGTGGCGACAATCTTCCCTCCTTTATGGGAAAAATAACTTTAAAAAACAAGGCAAGAATGCAGGCCCCACGGCCTAGTGGATAAGGGAGCCGGATCCCACATAGCTGACTGTACGGTTCAAGTCCTGGCCCTGGTGACTTGAAAAACACACCAGGTGCCCAAATTCCAGGTGCGACAGGGAGACCGCGGAGAAGGGGTTGGTTGCAGCTTCCAAGCACCCTGTGCCTTCTCCTGCGCCCCCCACCCCCACACACTCTGTTTCTCTCGGGTGTGCACATGCCCTGGGGCCATTCAAAGAAAAACCGAATGGAGAGGCAGCAGGTGGCGTGGGAGTGGGGGCTGGACTCCCACATGGCTGTCTACAGTTCGAGTCCCGGACCTGGCGGCTTGCTTTCTCTCTCTCTCTCTCTTTCTCTGCTTCTCTTCGGTGAGCATGCATGCCCTATAACACATTTTAAAAATAATAACAGTAAGTAAAATTAAACAATTATTTTTTAAAATAAAGAATGAGGGAAGAAAACTTGGGGAGACACGGGGCTGCACCCCGCACCCACTCGGGAGGGTCAGGGCCGGCCTCTCCTGTGCTCCTGGGACCGGGCTTCCAGGCCACTGTGGCGGGTGGGTGTGTCGGGGGTGTGGGGTCAGGGCCCTGGGGTGGGGGGGCTGAGCTGGCCTGTCCTTCAGTTGGCACTGGGAGCCCAGGGGCTCCTGTGAACCTCAGCCCTCCCCAGGGGCACCCCCTTCCTGCCCTGAGAGCCTCCGTTTCCCACCCGCATCCCAGGACAGGCCCCGGGGAGGACGAGGGTCAGGGCCCCTAGATCCCACCTCACTGCCCAGAGCAGGGACCAGGACACACGCCTCATTTACATATTTACATATGCAGATGTGAGTGGGCGTGGCTCCGGGACACCCCGACACCAGGCCTTTCTGGGGGATCTCTGCCTCCCAGCCGGAGGAAGCCGGTAATTGCTCTAATTTCTACTCACAAATCAGGCAGATTCGCGCTCGCTCGCTAATTTAATGTTTCCTGGGTCTCAGCGTGTGTTTACAGAAACACCCAAACGCAGCCCAAGCCCGCGGGAGTCCCAGGGCTCGGAGCGGGTCTCAGGCCCGGCGTGGCCAGCTGCTCCCCTCTGGCTGCGGGGCCGACGGCGGGCGTGGGCGTGCACGTAAACGCCACGCCAGCCGGCAAGCTCTGGGGTGATGAGTCCCCTGCCCAGACAGAGCACCCCAGCCTGGTGGCGCTCTCTAGCAAACCGAACTGCCGTGCTGGAAGCCACATGGCTGGCTGCGGGTTCTGAACCCCGGGCTGGCTCAGAAACACCTGGGCGCTCGCATGCCCAAGATCCTGATGAGCCGAAGGGCCAGGGGAGGGGACTGGGGGCACGAGGCCACGAGGCCACGCGTGGAAGGTGCGCCTGTCTCCCGCACACGTGCTTTATCATGAATCAAGTGAATACACTTAAGAAAACAGTGCCAAGGGGCGCACGCGGGCGGTGTTCACAGCAGGCCCCCGACGAGTGCCCTGAGGTTTCCTTTCAGCGCAGACCCCCTCATTCCTGAGAGGTGGCCTCCACGCGGCCTGGCCCCGGCCCAGCTGGGCCTCCGTTTCCCCCTCCATACAGTGAGAGCTGGCCCCGGGGGACTCCCAGACCCCCATTCATTCATTCCTTCGAAGTTTTATAGACTCGGGGCTGCATACTGTGTCAGGCCCCGTTCTAGACCCGGCCAGGGCACGTGGCTGAGACGGGACAGAGCTGAGGCCAGCTTCTAAGGTGCCTGTGCTGGAACAGCTTGGAAGAGAAGCTAGGAAATAGATTAAAGAAAAATTCATGGGGGAAGGTCAGCAGGAGTGGAGGCTATGGTTGCTGGGTCTCACATAGCTGATTCTGTGGTTCGAGTCCCAGACCCGGCAGCTTGAAAATCACACCAGGTAGGTGTGCGTGTGTGCACCAAATCCCCAGAGGATGGAGGAGAAGGGGCTGCAGCGTGGCCATTCCCCCTGGGGGTGATTTCTCACTTTCCCTCTCTGCGTCTCTTATCTCCAGTGAACGCGTGTGCCCCACAGCAAAAACTAAAAAAAAATGTAAAGCCCAGTGGAGCAAATAGTTTATCCGAGTCATTAAAACAGGGAAATCTTCGCCGGGGGAACTTTTTTAAAAAAAGCTTTCTCCCTATGAGGGAGAGACAGAGACAGAGACAGACAGACAGCACCCCAACAGGGTCTTGACACCACATTCCAGCCAGCCAGGATCACGGGTACACGCCGGGCACACTCGGGGACGTCCCCAGACACGAACCCAGAACCGTGTCCTGTGGGCAGCGCCCCTGAGCAGTGGCTGCCGTGGCACAACCTCTGGCCTGGAGGAGCTGTTTGGAGACCTGGGGGAGAATGAGCCAGGCTGGGGGTGCAGTCCGTGCAAAGGCCCTGGGGCACGGCCAAGGTGAGGGCAGGCCCTGGAGGCCGGAGCAGTGACGCGGCACTGAGGAGGGGGACCTGGGGGTGCTTCGGCCCGGACGGGCACGGAGACAGCCACGGCTGCCCTGGCACTGCCCCGTGCCCACGTCTCTGGGACTTCGGGGCACACCTGACTGCTGAGGACCTGCTGTGCCCGCTGCCCGCCCGGATGCTGAGAAGCAAGCAGGGCTGCAAGGCGCTGTGCGACAGCGGTTCGAGTCCCGGACCCGGGGGCTTGAAACTCATGGCAGACAGTGTGTGCGTGTTCTGCGGCGCGGCTGTCCCCTCTGGGGCGTGCTTTCCCACCTTCCTCTCTCTGGAGAGCACACACGCCCTATGGCAGGGCGGACAATGTGTGCTGTAGCCAGAGGGCAGGGTGGCCTCCCCGGTGAAGGTGACATTGGAGCTGGGAGTCGAGGAGGGGAGGAGCCTCAGAGACCTGTGGGTTCCAGGCTGAGGGGAGGGCCATACAAAGACCTGGAGCAGGTCAGGCCTGGCACAAAAACTACCCAGAGACACCATCTGCTCCTTCACAGGTGTACCCATCGCATTTCAGAACACAGCCGCCTCCTCCAGGAAGTCCCCCTGGGTCCTCAGTGGTACCCTTGATGGGACTGAAGAAGCAAGAGAGGGGGGTCCATGCCAGGCTCAAGGGTGCCCCCAGGTAGGGGCAGGAAGAGACCCCACTCATTTGTCCTCGTCCATCTGCCTTAAGAGCCCTGCAAGTCAGGGGGTCCAAGACCCTGGAAATTCTTCGGGGAAAAGCAGCACGTGTGCTTAAAAGCCGGTGTTCGGGTCCTTGCCCGCTTCCAGGCTGGGTGGTGGTCAAGCACGTCTCAGTGGGCCTCAGTGTCCACACTGCAAAACGGGAGGGTGGCCGGAGCTCCGCTGCGCACAGTAGGCGCCTAACCCACGCAGCTCGCTAGAATATCAGTGCATGCACGAAGAGGGGCGGTTCTGGGCGGCGGGTCCAGGTCTGTGCCTTCCAGAGAGCCAGGTGCCCTCTCTGAGCCCCCCAGTCCGAACTTAGGGAAGGGTCTGCAGGAGCCCCTGCCCCTATGAGGGCACAGGGGTCAAAGGGCTGGGCCCGGGACGGGTCAGGCCCATGCCAACACCAGAACCCCTCCCCGCAGGGGCTCTAGGCCTGCGCTCCGGAGGGACCAGCTGGGCGGATTTAGCTGGCGCATCTGCCGCCCGAGCAGCTGCCGTTCTGGGGGGGCAGGAGGGGGATTTGGGACGAGGGAAAATCTGTCCGAGGAGAATCGCGTCTGCGCGACCCAGCTGCCGGCTTGGGCTGGGGGGACACCCTAAATCCGCCCGGACCCCGGCCCCTCCCGCGCGGCGACCGCCCCCACGTGCCTCTGGGGGAGGGGGCGGCGGGGAGGCCCTGACGTCACGCCTGGCCTCAGCCAATCAGAGCTGCCCTGTGTGAGCCCCTGGGGGATTCCCTGGTCCGAGCTGGGGCCAGGGGCGCCCCCGACCCGCGACCACCCCCACCCTGGGCTCAGAGAAGGCCCGCACCTGGCCTGGGACACCGAGGCTGGGCCCGCAAAGGAGGGGTGGGGGGACCCGGGCGACCCCTCCGAGAGGCCCACCGGGCTGGCGCCGCTGGGCCCAGAGAGGGGCCGGGATCCGCGGGAGGCACACAGCGGGCGGCGGGGTGCGCGGGAGGGGGCGGAGCTTCCCGTTCCCGCAGGCCCAGGCACTGGGGGCCTCACTGCGCCCCAGGGTCCCCAAAGGCCGTCTGACCACCTCCAGGCCTTTCCGGGGGGGCCCCCTCGGACCCGGGGCCGCAGCCCCGGGCCGCGCTGGGAAGAAGGTGTCGGTGACCATGCGCGCCCGCAAAACCCGCACTGGAATCCGCCTGGCCGGAGCAGGACGGGGACGCGGCCCTTCTGCCTGGCCGGGGCGGGAAACTGAGGCCCAGGCGCCGGGGCTT
>NW_006209806.1:2085662-2087305 GCF_000334495.1 Tupaia belangeri chinensis | reverse complement strand
GCTAGGGGGGCGCTGCCCCTCCCCAGGCTTCCCCAGCTCGCCTGCAGGGCGAGCCGTGCACTTCCGCCACCCCGCCTGGGGTCAGGGCTCAGACAGCCGGGAGCCCCCGGGCAGAGGGGGCAGCGTCCTGACCCTCCCGTCTAGGGCATGAAAGACCCATTCAGGCCGCTGGGCGCCGGCGGGCGGGGCGGCCTGGGCCTTTCTGCAGGCGGGTCCTGCTGCGGGGGCTGTTGCCACAGGGCACTGCCCCGCCGAGCCCACGGCCCTTCCGTGGCCTCCATCACCTCCTCTGACCCTCCCGGACCCCACCGGGCACGCTGACCTCATCTAGCTCCCGCTGTCGGTGTCCTGACTCTGGATTGAGGCAGGGGACCCCCTTGTCTACACAGCTCACCGGCTGCGCTGCTAGTCAGGACCAGCAGAGCCGGAGCCCAATCCACTTGTTAAAGTGTATTTATCTCTTCTATCAGAGAGACAGAGACCAGACTCTGGACACTCCCCACACCGCGTCCATGCCCCCTCAGGGAGCCCTGACCTCCTGCCTGGCTGCTCAGGGAGGTGTCCAGGCTCGAACCCACCCCAGCACACGTTTGTTGAGTGAATGCTACTGGTGAGGCCTGTAGGGCCCAGGCCACCGGCCAGGGGGTGGCCACAGTGCAGGTGGTGACGGGAGGTGGGGTTGTGGACCCTGGACGCTAAGATGGGGACCTGGGGCTGGGCCTCGGGGGCCGGCGAGGGCAGGACGCGGCTGGGCTGGCCGCGGGCAGGTCCCGGCTCATTTGCCTGGGTGTGGGCCTGCCGGAAAGTCCAGGCAGAGCCACTGGCCGGCAGGAGGGCCTGGCCGCAGCGGAGGCTTGTGGTCGCCAGGGCAGCTGGGGGCCCTGCAAGACCTGGGCTGTCTCCACCCAGGCCTGGGAGCTTGGAGGTCGCCCAGGACCCTGTGTGGCCAGAGGCGCCCCCAGTCTGAGCACCCACCGCCCGCCTGAGCCTGGTGAGCTGCTGGGTGGGGGCGAGGAGGCCCCAGCACAGTAGGTGTGCACATGTCACTGAGCACTTAGAGCCTGCCGGGTGCTGGAGGCCGGCGGCCAGGACAGCACCCGCCCTCACTCCCACATCGGGATCCGGGCGTGCTTTGCAGAGAGACACAGAGACATGCAGGGGACTCTTGCTGACCTAGTGTCACATAGAGGGTCGGGCAGGTCCTGCAGCCCCGCTGGGGGCAAGACAGCAGGAGGAGCTATGGGCTGTGGAGGTTTCTGCAGCGTTGGCTCAGGTTCGAATCCCCTTGCCACTCTTTGCCAGGTGACCTTGGGCAAGACACCGCCCCCCTGCTGCCTCAGAGCGGAGAGCAGAGGGTGCGGTAAACGGCGATGCCGGCGATGCCGGTGGGGCCGGGAAACGACCTCGCAGAGCCCGGCCCATGGACCGCGGGGCTCCCGGCACCCCGACCACCCCCTCTCCAGACTTCTGGCTGGGACCGGTCCGTGCACGCGAGTCTGGACAGAGGAGGCCGGGACAGGACGTCGGGGCGGCCCGATTAAAGCCACCCCCGGACAAAAGCAGGGTGACACCCCTCCCTTGGGTCCCCCCCAGCGCCACCCACCCGCCTGGCCCTCCGCCCCGCGCCGCCGCCCCTCCCGGCC
>NW_006209806.1:2082773-2084509 GCF_000334495.1 Tupaia belangeri chinensis | reverse complement strand
GCTGAGGCCCCTCCGCCCCGCTCCGCCTCCGGCCGCCGCACCTTGGGCGCCCCAGTCCCCTCCAGCCTCCTGCTCGGCCCAGACCACAACTGGGGGGCCCGGGCCGCGGGGGATGGGCCGCGGTGGGTGGAGATGGCTGGTCAGGCCGGATACCCCCGCTGCAGTGGGGGCCTGGAGGTGCTGGGCCCCCCAAGAGCTGACAAAGGGACAAAGAAAACGTCTCTCTCCAAGCGCGCCGGGCGGGGTGGGGGGCGCCGAGTGGCCCCCTCCCGTGAGCGCTGATTGGTCCCCGGGGCGGGGGTGACGTGCCCCCCTGTCCTGCTCTCCGCCTCCAAGCGCCCTCCGAGTTTGCGGCACCTCCCCGTGGGGGTGCTGCTGGAGTGAACCCCCCCCTAGCTGGACCCTGGGGTTGGGGATTCATACGCCCGCACCCCCATTCGGCCGCCCTGACGGGGGTCTTCGGCATTGCCCATCCCTGTCGGCATCTCTGACCCCGGACTGGGTTCGGATGAGGAGGCAGGGGGTGGGGGCTGATGTCTGGGTCCGGTGAATGGGACCCCCGCCCCATTTGCAGAATTGCACCTCTCCGTAATTTTCCAGGTCCCTCGGCTTCACAGGGGGCCCACGTTCCCCCTCCACAGAAAAGCTCGGTACCCCTGGGGCGGTGTCCCGGGGCTCCCCAGCCACGGGGTAGACAGTGCCTTTCCTGGGCCGGATTTCAGGACCCGCACAATGAACCAGGGAGAGGCCCTGTGGGGAGACGGTCTGGAACTGAGGGTGGGGTCAGGGGCCCCCCGGGACGGGGTCCTCCACCCAGTCACTGCCCGCCAAGGCGCAGGGACCCCTCGGTAGGTGGCAGCTTGGCTCAAGACAGCACACGGCGGCTCGTCCACCCTGAGCCGTTCCTAAGAGCAGGGAGGGAAACTGAGGCCCAGGGAGGGGCTTGACCTTCTCCCTTCATCAGCTGAAACCCAAGAGCCCTCCCTGCCCTGCCCCTCGCCATGGGGTGCTCTGGCCCCCCAACTCCCCCCCCCGACCCAGGGCTGGGCCAGAATCGACCTGGAGCTTCGAGACGAGGCCCACTGTGCGTCCTGGGGCAAGGCGCTACCCCTCTCTGGGCTGCGGTCTCCCCAAACGCCAGGGCAGAGCGGGCACTCCGACCGGCCTGGGCCCAGCGCCAGGGGACCTTCGGGTCCGTGGGTCCCTGACGCCTCCTCGGCTGTGAACTGAGGTGTCTGCAAGTGGCAGTACCACGTCACAGGGAGGGACCTTTCGTCCCTGGGCCCCGGTCCTCACCGCTGTCCAAAGGACAGAGAAGGCGGTGGCATTTGGGCACCTGGCAGGCCGGGGTCAGGCGGGAGCTGGGAGTTGCCGGGGTTACCTGGGGCCAGGCCCAAAGAGAGAGCTCCAGCCGCCCTTGGAAAGGTGACCAGGTGACCCTGACGTCAGCCAGGACAGGTGAGCCGAGTCCCCAGGGACTGAAGGATGTGCTGGTCACTGCCGTCTCCCAGAAGAGGGTGTCCCCAGCTGACCCTGGGGTGTGGCTCCACCCTGCATGCCGGTCCTGGCCCAGAGCTGGGGGCCCAGACAGGTGACGCTGCAGGGAGAGACTCCCCGGCCAGACGGTGGTCAACACAGGTGGAAGCAGGGAGGGCCGCCTGGAGGAGGGGGTGCTCACACCAGGCTGGAGGGGTGAGATGGAATCTCCCAGGAGGAGATGCATGTCCTGGGTGGCA
>NW_006209806.1:2080593-2082183 GCF_000334495.1 Tupaia belangeri chinensis | reverse complement strand
GCTCCCCGGAGGAGATGCAGGTCGTGGGTGGCAGGAATTCCAGGGTTAGCCAGTGGACGGTACCGGGGGAGCCCCAGCAGGACACAGGAGAGGTGGGCCTGGCCTTCACTGCCGAGCCGAAGGGCTGCTTTCTCCCGAGGGCACTAGGGAGCCATGGGCGGTTGTGGAGCAGAGGAGGGACACGGGCGGCTGTGAGGAAGGGTGGCCGTTGCAGTGCTTAGGGCCCCCTGCTTCTGAAACTCCGGCCCTTCAGGGTGCAGATCCTGGCCCCAGTGGCCCCTGGCCCCACGTACTTGTCTGTCATCGGTCTCGGGCACCTGCTACAGAGCAGATGCGAGAGGGAGGCAAGGAGCTGACCCGGGAGGCTGGGGACCCGGCCTGTGGTCCATGGGCAGGGACGAGAGCCTCCCCATCTGGCCCCAGGGTCCCAAGGTGGCTGCCCCATGGCATGCTGGGACACCGGCCCGCTCAGCAGCCTTCCAAGGGCAGCTCTAGGAGGGGGAGCCCGAGGAGGACTGTGGGGTTCTCCAGACGCCCCAGCTCAGGGCAGTCGGGAGGTCAGCCAATCCGACTGTTCCCAGGAGCCCCCGAGTGCCGTGGCCCACGCCGGGGGATGCCGGGTCCCACAGAGAGAGCCACAGCGCCAGTGTCCAGTGGCCCCGCAGGCTGGGGAAGGGGAACCAGGCCGACTCGGGCCCTGTCTGCCACGTGGGGTCGAGAGTGGGCTGGAGAGAGCAACCGGGACTGGAGAAAGCCGGGCTCCGCCTTGCAGATCAGGGCAGCTGTGCCAAGAAAGGGCATTGCAGCTAGGGCCGTGATGGGTGTGTAGGAGTTTGCCGGGGAGCCACGTGTTTCTGAAAGTTGCAGGAGCACCTCCCCTCCATGGGTCCTGGCCCGCGCGTCCCTGGGGGAGTGGGCAGATGCTGCTCTGAGCTGTAGAACGGGGTGCCACTCCGCTCCCCAGGGTGACCGTTAAAGGCGCGTGTGTGGGCAGAGTGCCAGGCAGAGCCAGTGGTTTTTCCAACTCCGGAAAGGATAACTCTGTAAAGCAGACGCTGAGGCCTCTGGCCTTGGGCTCCCCGGGCCCACAGGGACTTGGCGCTCACTCAAGTTGACAGTTTAACGAGCCCCTACCATGTGGCCCTGGGGACCCGGCAGTGACACGGCAGACCAGGCCTGCCCATGTCACATTGGCAGTCGGGTAGGACACGGTGCGGAGGGGAGAGAGAACACGGAGAATGGGACATGTCCAAGACAGGGCGAGGGCTGCCGTGTGCGCTGAGGGTGCCGGGCCCGGATGGGGAGAAGCTGGCCCCGCAGGGATCTTGGGAGGCCGTGTCCAGGCAGAGGCACGGCCGTGCAAAGGCCCTGGGGCAGGTCGTGCAGGCCCAGTGGGCTGCAGGGAGGACGAGGGCTTTGATGGAGGGAGGTGGGAGCTCAGCGCTGTGGGCAGAGCGACGGCCTGACTTAGGTGCTCACTGGCACCCTCTTGTGGCTGCTAAGGGGAGGACAGGCAGTGGCCGGTGCCAGGGCCCAGAGTGGGGGCATCTGCCGTGGGCCAGGTGGGTGCCTGGAGGGGGATCGGGCGCC
>NW_006209806.1:2078873-2080570 GCF_000334495.1 Tupaia belangeri chinensis | reverse complement strand
TCAGGCGCCGGGGCAGGGTTCTGGGGTCAGGGCCAATGGGCGGGTGAGAGGCGCTGAGAGCCCTGCACTGGGGCCCAGGGGGGTTCTGAGCCCGCGTCGGGATCTCCGGGCCTGGGTTCAGGTCCAGCCCGGCCGTCTCCTGGCCGTGCAGCTGGGCACGTCGCCCGCCATCCCTGGGCCTGGGGTCTGGCCCGTCCTCTCCCACCCACCCCCGGGCACAACGAGGTCCCTGCTGCAGAGCCCACAGCTCGGGGCTGGCGTGTAGGCGCGCGGGCGTCCGGGTGGTCTCCCCGGGCCGGGGAGAAGCGAGTCGCAGGTCGGGTGGCCGGTGTCCCGAGTGCCCCAGAGCCCAGGGCTCTCCGCGCTCAGATAGCGCCCCTCCTCGAAATGCCACCGCCGCCGTCCCCGCCTCCCTGAGCTCCGACTCACAGGGCTCGTGGTCCTCGGACCCTGGGGTCCTCCCGGGACCTGCTTCCTGCATTCGCCAAGTTCACGGCCGGGTCCTGCCCCAGCTGCGTTCTGGTCCTGTCTCGTGAGGGGGTCCTGCTGTCCCATGGTGGGGCCTCTGCACGCCACCTGGACCTTCCCCTATGCGTCCACCCCGCAGAGCTCTGTCCTATGGCTGTGCCACCGTCTGGCTCCACATCTCAACTTCCTTCCCTGCTCTCCTGGGCTGCCAGGAGGCTCAAACACCCAAGCACCATCCTCTTCACCACCCTCAGTGTTAACCAAGCACTTCCAGCATGTCGGGCTCCCACCCAACCCCTGACACGTGGGACCGACCACGGTTGGGCCATGGCTGCGCCGACCCACGGTAGATACTTGAGAAGGTCAGGGATGGGACTAGCCCTGCAGCCTAGTGGTTAAGGGAGCTGGGACTCACATGACCAACGACGGTTCGAATCCCGGCCCCGGCAGAGTGAAAAACACACCGGGCATGAGTGTGCACGCGCTCGAAACCCCGGCAGCACCGAGAGATGGGGTCAGGATGGCGGCGTGGCCACGCCTCTTGCAGTGCTGTCTCCTGTCCTGGTTGGCGTGCTGGACACGGCCGACCACGGCTCGACTCCCGGACCTGGCGGCCTGCTTTCTCACTCTCTGGTGAGCACATGCACCCTGTAGCAAATTAAAAATAATAATAATAACAATAATTACTTAATAATTATTTTGAAAAGATCAAGACGTCAGAGAGGAAGCTTCCCTGCAGCTGTCTGGTCAGCGGGCGTCCCTGGGCCCCAGCCGTGTCCTGGGTACACTGCAGGGCCGCGGCGGCCCCTCGCGGGAGCCCACTGCTACATCCTCGTTTTGGCAGAGCAGGAAGCAAGCCCAGAGAGGGGCAGGGCCTCGCCCCGGGCTGCACAGCACCTTGTGTGTCCCTTCGCCCCGCCCCCCTGGTAACCCGGGCGGGGTTCACCGATGGGGACACGGGACGCAGCATCGGGGTAACGGGGGGGTGCAGGGCGGCCCCGCTGGCTGGGGAGCGAGGAGTTAACCAGCGGGCGCAGTGGGGGCCAGAGGGCCCCAGGGACTCCCTCGGCCCCCTGCCGAGTTCCTAGACAGCCCCGGAGCTGGCTGATGGGGGCGACCGAGGCAGCTGGGGGAGGCAGCTGTAAGCAGAGCCGGTAACCAGACCGGGGTGGCCAGGGGCCCGGCTGCCGGGCGGGTCACCCGATCCCCCGGGGGACGACGGGTCCGTA
>NW_006209806.1:2073229-2077016 GCF_000334495.1 Tupaia belangeri chinensis | reverse complement strand
GCGGGGAGCCAGGGGCGGCCAGCGGCAGGGGCTCCTTCGATGGCACTGGAGACAGCGCCGGCCCCGTCCTAGGGCGGCAGATGGAAAACAGGCTCTGAGCCGGGCTCGAGTCGCCGAGCCCTGACATGGTACGCCGGGCCCAGAGAGGGTGCCTGCTGACCCCGGGCCACACAGCAGGGTCACGTCACCGCGAGGGGCCGCGGCCAGGTGGCTGGGGGGCTTCGGGGGAACAGTGAGGAGACTGCCCGGTGGGTGGGAAGGGCTCCGGCGTGGCTGGCCCTAAAAAGCCAAGAGGTGCCCCTGGCAGAGGGGGCAGCCCGAGCAAAGGCCGGGGATGCCTGTGGGAGGCGAGGGCGAGGCGAAGGTGGGAGCCATTCCTGGGCTGGGCAGGGTGCACAGGGTGGGTGTGAGCTGGGGGCGGCGTGGGCCCGAGCCGAGCTCGGTGCACAGAGGTCTGTGGGCCTGGGGCGCAGGGGGGTCCCTTAGCAGAGCGAGTGTGGACCGGCCGGTCCTCCTGCCTGGTTCTCATGTCATTTTATTTTCATTTTGCCATAGGGCAGAGAGAGTGAGAAATCACACCCGGGGTGGCCACGCTGCCACCCCGTCTCCTTCCGGGATTTCTGGCAGGCACACGCGCCCGGCGTGAGTTTCCAGCCACCGGGTCCAGGACTTGCACTGCTCAGTCGGTCGTGTGGGGTCCAGGGCCTTAACCACCGTGCCGCCTGCTGGCTCCAGCCCACCTTCTCGTCTCTACTTTCCCATCCCATCAGGGCTTGGGGGACACGCCCACTCACGTGCCTGGCGTGTCTTTCAAGCTGCCGGGCCTGGGATTCGAACCATGGTCAACCGTGTGGCTCGCTCAACGCGAGGCCGTGGTCTGGCCTTGTACAAAGCTGCTTATTAAGCACTGACAGTGCGCCAGGCCCTGGGGGACATGGCGCTGGCCCAGACACCCAGCCCCACCCCACAGGAGCATGGGCGGAGGTGGAGGGCGGGCGGGCTCTGAACACGCCACGCCCACGACCGTTCTGTGGGGGCTTCCCAGACCCGACCCTGCCGGTGGGAGGGCTCTGTGTTGCTGACCACACCCACAGGCCCTGGTGACGCTGGGTCCCAGGAGCAGGGGGTCTCTGAGAGTGATATGATATGACTGGGGGGCCGGACCTGGGAGTCAGGGGTCCCTGAGGAGGTGACGCTTGAGCAGAACTGAAGGGAGGGACTGAGTGTGTGTGTCTGAGACCCAGCCCCAGTGCAGCGAGCCGGGGAGGCAGGGGTGAGGCTGGGTGAGGACGCGCAGTCAGGGATGTGGGGGTCTGGGCAGTGCCAGGGAGGCCGGCCAACCCCAGTCCACGTGGGGACACACACCAGCCACGTGGCCCTCGCCTGGTCCAGGCCAGGTCCCTGTGGCCCGTGGCCAGGTGTGGCTCAGGTTGGCAGGTGGTGGGGCCGCTTCCCGGGTGGCGTCTGGCTGCTGAGAGCCTTGGGGTTCAGGGACACCAGCAGGTGGGGTGGGGGACGGGGCGCTGAGGCCTCTGGTAACCCCAGGTCAGGGGGTAAACCGAGGCCCCCGGGTGGCCCCAACTCCCCCCAGAAAAGCATGCGGGGTCCAGGTTGGCATTGCGGTCAGAATAATTAAGGGTGGCAACCTTCACCGTCTCCAGACCAGCCGCCGGTGCTGCTTTTCAGCACTTAGTGAGGCGGCCACAGGACAAGGGGACCAGGAACTAACGCCAAGTCGCGCAGGTGCATGGGACCCCACAGCCGGGGGGCTGATCCAGGCAGGCTTCCTGGAGGAGGCGCCTGAGACCAGAGGGCCGTGTTCACTGGTTCCGGGCAGAGGGGCAGCATATATGTGCAGAGGTGGAGCCCGAGGGAGGCGTGAGCCGGGCTTCATTTCCTGCGTACTGAGCAGCCATAGAAGGTTCAGAGCGTGGCGCCCAGAGAGGCAGTGTGCCCTGCCCGCGGTCACACAGCACCGAGGGCGAATTAGCTGCGAGCCCTCGCGCCCTGGCTCTGCGCCGAGGTGCTGCCCTGCCACTGAGCAGAAGCCGGGGATGAGTCTGCTCTGGGTTCAGGTCACCAGGGACGCTTCTCGCACCCCGGGTCTGGGATGGGGATGCAGTCGGCCCTGTAGGATCCACTGGCCGGCCCGGAGCAGCTGTGTGTGTTTTGACCTCCCAAGAATTGCTTTATTTAACTTCATTTATTTATTTTTAAATTCGACCAGAGAGGGACAGAGACAGAGAGTGAGGAATTAAGCTGCCAGGTCGGGGACTTGAACCACGGTCGGCCATGTGGGAGTCCAGCGCCCTTAACCACCATGCACCACGAGACAGACAGAAAGCGAGAGATCACCCCCCAGGGGGGATGGCCACGCCACAATCCCTTCTCCTCCATTCTCCTCTTGGGATCTTGGGCACGCACGCACACGCACCTGGTGTGAGTGTAAACCACCGGGTCCGGGACTCGAACCGCGATCGACTACATGGTGCTGGTCCCTGGAGCTGTTGTGTTAAAGTTCCTTTTGTCTGTTTCCTGTACCCCTTTTGTGGGAGAGTGAGAGGGGCACCGGCTGGTCCCATCAGGCCACGGTCTCTGCTGCCTTTGGATCCCGGGGGTCTCTCGGGAGGCCCTGGCGCAGTCACACCCACCAGTCGGGAAGGCTGGGAGGGGCTGGGGCTGGGGATCACGAGGACTCTGAGCCTGGACAGTGGGGACAGTCGTGCAGCTGTGGGGACGTGCCCGCTGCCACGGAGCAGGGCACTGGCCCACGCTAAGGTGGCAGGTTTTGTGTTAGGCGGTTTTTTACTGTTAAGTTTCAAAACTATCTAGTAACTACAAAGGTGGGGGTGGGGGCTGTGTCCTGGGCGGGGACTCCCCTAGGCGCCGAGGCCTGCTTGCAGGGTCACTGGGAGCCACCGAGGGCTCCGGAGCAGGGAGCAGGGAGCAGGGAGCAGGGAGCAGGGGAGGGGCCGGGAAGGAAGCGGGCGAGGAAGCAGGCCTTCCCGCACAGGTCACAGGCACGGAGGGAGCCGCGCTGAGTCACTGGCCCTGGAAGTCCAGGGCCGGAGGAAGCCCTGCCGGGGAGCGGGGAGCGCAAGGCCTTCCTGTTTTCGCCCGGAGCGCATGCTCCTCGACCTCCAGGGCTGCGGGACCCCTGAGCCGCGCGGCCGGGCCAGGGCTGGGAGGTGTCCCTGCTGCTGGGACGGGAAACCGAGGCACGGGGATGCCGGAGACTCCCCAAGATCGACGAGGCTCCTGGGAGTCTCACGTGGGGCCATCGGGCCGCAGACCGCACCCCCTCCTGCAGGGAGTGCCCCGAACAGAGACCCAGAGGCGCAGCGGGCCGAGGGCGAGCCCTGCCCAGGCCGCACTGCGGGGTGGCCTGCCCTGCGCACCCCGGGTAGGTGCTGCCTCTGGGGGTCAGCGAGGCCGGGGCGCGGAGGGGTTCACGCACAGGCGGAGGGCCTGGCCTATCAAACTGGTCTGCAAAGCCCCGGCGCCTGAGTTCGGGTCTCCCTGTGCAGCGAGCGCTTGCAAACACCCGCAAACACCCGCTCTAAGGCGGGGGCCTCTTACATAATGACCCTGACTCGTTTGTGCGTTTTCGGGGAAAGTCGTTTCCTGGGCGTCCTCGTACGTGTCCGTGCAGTTGTGCGGGTAATTAAGGACGTGCTGGGGGCTGCTGGTGGTATTATTACTGCCGTTATTGTTGTTATTTATTACTTCCCCGTGGGGGAGTTTTCAGGCCCTGGAAGGACCCGGCGGCCGCTCGCGCGCGCCCTCT
>NW_006209806.1:2071123-2072972 GCF_000334495.1 Tupaia belangeri chinensis | reverse complement strand
CCCCGCCCCCCCCCCCCCCCCCCCCCCCAGATGTGACCCGCTATCCCGTGTTCGCGGGCAGCGGGCCGGGCCGGCTCACCCCGGCGGACGGCACCCAGGACCTCAGCATCCAGCGGATCCTACGGGTCAACAGGACGCTGTTCATCGGGGACAGGTAGGGGCGGTGCGGCAGAGGGCACAGGGGTGCCGGCGCGGGTGCCTCCAGAGGGTGCGTGCTGTGTGTGTGTGGAGCCAGCCTGGGGCGGCTCTGGTGTGTGTGACAGCAGGTGGGGACAGCTGCTGCTGCCTCTCGAGGGCTGCAGGGGCGTCCCGTGGGGGGTTCCAGCCGGTGAAGACATAACTGCACGCGCCGATGTGCAGTTGCCAGTCAGACGTGAAAGATGTCATGGGCTGTCAGGAGGGCTTCTTGGAGGAGGTGGCGTTTGACTTGAGACCCGGATGAAGAGCCTGGTGTGGGGAAATCTAGGTGGAGGCACAGCCATGCAAAACCTGAGGCAGGGTTGCGCATGGAATGGGGGAGGGCCCAGGGTCGGCCAGGAGGCCATGTGGCAGGAGCAGAGCGAGCCAGGGGCAGTGAAGAGGAGGGGAGGGCAGGGAGGGGACAGGGCAGGTCGTGCAGGGCCCTGTGGCCTGCAGGGAGGAATGGGCTTTGACCCCTGGAGGGCCGTGGGCAGAGGAGGGGCGGCCCTGGCTCAGGGCTCACAGGCGCCCTCTGGTGGCTGCTACAGGGAGGACAGACTGGGATGCCGGCGGGGAGCTGGGGCCCAAGGGGCAGGGACTGCACTTGTCCCGCTGGAGCAGCGTGGCGGCTGCGGGGCTGGGGCACGGGAGTGGTGGGTTCCGGGTAGACTGCCGGCCGGCGTGCTGGTGTGGGAGGGAGGAAGGGGGGGACTCCCACTTTGCCCTGAGCCCCTGGAAGGACTGAGCTGCCCTGGGCCGACACAGGGCAGGAGGGAGGGGCGGGTCTGGGGCCGGCTTGACTGTGAGATGCCCGGGAGCCCCCGCATGGACATGTCCAGTGCCAGGCTGGAGACAGCCCCGCGGGCGTCAGGGTGTGGGGGGCGTTGAAAACCTCTGGGAATGGATAAGTCCCTGGGAGATGTGAGGGTGGAGGTGAGTGGAGGTGACCCCGGGCCCACAATGCACGGGTCCCACTGCAGGGGTCCCGGAGAGGTGAGGGGGAAGGTGAGAGCTGGGGCCCAGGGCTTCGTGAGGATGGTGTTCCCAGAAGAGGGAGGGGGGACAGAGGTGAGTACTGGGCTGGGGACAGGAAGGACTGACGACAGGGACAGGGCAGGTGCTTGTCTGGGGCCTGCGGAGGGCCACCTGTGGGGGGACGTGTAAGGGTAGGAGGTGACTGGCCAGGGCCTGGGGGGTGTGCGAGGGGTGTGCACTGGTGGCGTTGGTGCTGGCTTGTCCCTAGGTGTCACCTGTTGGACCCCATGTTTGCAGCAGGGAGGGTGACAGGGGAGGCCCCCCCAGTCTCACCAACTATGCTCCTCCCCAGGGATAATCTGTACCGCGTGGAGCTGGACCCCCCCACGTCCACGGAGCTGCGGTACCAGCGGGTGAGGAGGGGCTCCGGAGGGAGGGGACCCACGCTGCTGGGGGTGGGGGAAGGCCAGGACTCTCGGGGCTGTCGGGACTCCGCTCCCCTCACCAGCTCTCTCTGCCCGCAGAGACTGACCTGGCGCTCCAACCCCAGCGACGTCAATGTGTGTCGGATGAAGGGCAAGCAAGAGGTGAGTGGGACCTGCCAGCCCGCCCCAGTCAGCCTGGAGGCAGGGCCCCACCTCCCCCATCCCACCCCAGCTTAGGACCCTGGTGTTGCCACGGCACTGCCCAGGGC
>NW_006209806.1:2067445-2071092 GCF_000334495.1 Tupaia belangeri chinensis | reverse complement strand
CCCCGTGGGCCCCTCCGCCACAAGTGCGGCCTTGCCTATCAGAATAGCCCCTTGTCTGGGCTCCTGTGGTCACAGCTGCGTCTCTAGCGAGCCCTGTGCTCAGCCGCTGCTATCACCATGGCCTAGTGGAATTTGCAGCCCTAGCCCCGCCCACGGCCCTGGCCCCGCCCCCAAGTCCCCTAGTTTGCCTGGCTCCGCCCTCTGCCCTGGTCACGTCCCATCGTGGCCGCAGCCCTGGCCCCTGCCTTCAGTGCCCCAGTCTGCCCTAGCTCCCACTCTGCCCTGACCATGCTCACGACGTGGCTCCCCCTGCTCCCTCAGATCCCCAGATCTACCCAGCTCCGCCCCGTCAGCACACCCCAACACAGCCTGCAGTCCGGCCACGCCCACAGCCCCGACCACGCCCTCAACTCCCCAGACCTGCCCTAGCTCCACCCACAGCCCACGCCCACGACCCTGGCCACGCCCCCAATCCCTCAGACGTGCCCTAGCTCCACCCACAGCCCACGCCCACGACCCTGGCGACGCCCCAATCCCTCAGACCTGCCCTAGCTCCACCCACAGCCCTTGCCACTCCTACGACCCTGGCCATACTCTCAATCCCTCAGATCTGCCCTAGCTCCACCCACAGTCCTTACCTCCTCTCATCACAACCCTGGCCACGCCCATGATCCTGGCCACGCCCTCAACCCCCCCATCTGCCCTAGCCCCACCCACAGCCCTGACCACGCCCAGTCACAGCCCAGGCCCCGTCCATGGTCTTGGCACCGCAGCGGCCACCGCATCTCCCCCTCTTCCCCTCGGCGTCCAGGGCGAGTGTCGGAACTTCGTGAAGGTGCTGCTACTCCGGGACGAGTCCACGCTCTTCGTGTGCGGCTCCAACGCCTTCAACCCGGTGTGCGCCAACTACAGCGTGAGTGCGCCCGGTCCAGCCTCCAGGCCTTTGCGCCCTGCCCTCGGGGGCCGCGGCGGCTCCCTGGGCCACCTCACCTCCTACGGGAAGCCTTACTGGATATGCCCGCCCTGCTCCCTTTCCTGGAGCTCAGCGGGGGTCAGTAGTTTCCAGGGGAGGCAGGGTCCCGTAAGTTCCACCTAAGCTAGCAGGACCACCTGAAATCGTCCCTCAGCCCGGTTTCCAGTCGGGGAGCCCGGCTGTCAGGAAGGTCAGGAGATCTGTCACCGAGCCGCGTCCTCTCTGCAGATAGACACGCTGCAGCCCGTCGGGGACAACATTAGTGGGATGGCCCGCTGCCCGTATGACCCCAAACACGCCAACGTCGCCCTCTTCTCTGGTGAGTTCCCCCAGTCCAGCCCTGGGCCGCCTGGCGCTTCCTCCTCTGGGAGTCCGTGTCGCTTAAAAGGTAGCTGAGGGACAAGCAGATGGCGCCACGGTTACAGTGCTGGCTGCCCACCTAGTCGACCGCGGTTCGAGTCCCAGACCTGGAAGCTTAAAACTCACTCTGGGCGTGTGTGCGTGCCCCAGGTCCCAGAGACTGGAGAAGGGATTGCAGTGTGGCCATCCCCCACCCCATGGGTGATTTCTCTCTGTCTCTTTGTCTCTGTCTCTTTGTCAAATGCATTCACACTATAGCAAAAATCTCTCAAAAAGAGAGTAAAAATAAATTAATGCTAGAAAGGCAGCGGGGTGGGGTCTGCCTGGTGTGGTGGTGATGACGAAGTGCACAGTTCAAGTCCTGGACACGGTGCTCAGAAAACATTGTGGGCGCATGTGTGTGCATGCCCCAAATCCCAAGAGAATGGGGAAGGGATTGAGGCATGGCCACCCCATCCCATGCCCGGGAGTCATTTCTCGCTTTCCCTCTCGGGTGAGCACACGCACCCTATGGCAAAAAGTGTAAAAAATATATAAGGCTGGGCGGCCGTGGGTCCCGGTGTGGAGCCAGGCAGCCCAAGCTGGGGCTCGGCTGGGGTCGGCGCTCAGCTGGGGTCTGGGCCAGGACGAGGCAGGGGCAAGGCCCAGCAGGAGGCAGGGCCCAGCCCGAGCTCGGCTCCACCCCCAGCCCTGGCCTCCCTGTCTCCCTGTGGCCTGCCCTCCCCGCCCGCCCCGTGCAGACGGGATGCTGTTCACCGCCACCGTCACTGACTTCCTGGCCATCGACGCCGTCATCTACCGCAGCCTCGGGGACCGGCCCACCCTGCGCACCGTCAAACACGACTCCAAGTGGTTCAAAGGTGAGCCTGGGGGGCGGTGCCAACTGCGGTTCCTCGCAGGCCTGGCGCACACTGGGCATGTGCGTGCCCACCATCGGGCGGCTGAGGCAGGTGGAGCGCGTCGTCTGGACGGTGTCGGGGGTGCGCGCTCCTTCCCTCGCTCTCTCTTGCTCATGGAAGAAATAAAAGAATATGCGTTAGAAAAAAAAAAAGAAGAAGAAAAGAAAAGAGGAGGGCAGTGCCTGGCAGGGCAACCATCCATCAAATCCCCCTACCAGAATAAGAGTCCCAGAGGAGCTAGCAAAGGGGCTGCCACGTCCCCACGTCACTGCTGGATCTGGCGTCTCTGAGAGCGAGAGCTGAAAGGTGGTTTCTGTCGACTCTGAACTGGAGTCTGCCGGAAGTGGGTTGCTCGAAGGCTCAAAATGGCACTCTGAGGGGTGACAGCAGATCAGCTGCGCCGCGGGAGGGAGCAGGGTGACAGGAGGAGACATTGCTGTCTGGGGGCGGGCAGATGCGGAGCGTAAGCCTCTAGCCTCCTCCATTCCCCTCCAAACCCTAAACGTCGAGGCGGTTTCGTTGTCCCTGCTCACCGGCTCAGGTGCCCTCTTCACCATAAAAGCGTCCACCAGGTGCCATGTCAGAGGCTGGACCCCGACCCCTCCTCTCCCACAGAGCCCTATTTTGTCCACGCGGTGGAGTGGGGCAGCCACATCTACTTCTTCTTCCGGGAGATCGCAATGGAGTTTAACTACCTGGAGAAGGTGAGGCCCTGTTCTCCCTGCCCTCCCCAGGCCTGCGCTGTGGGGCAGGAGGCGGAGGGCTCTGATGGACCGCGGGCCAGGGGGCGAGGTGGATCTGACCCAGGAATGGCCTTGAGCCTGGGGCAGGAGGGCCCTCCCCACCCCGGGGACCAGCCCCTGAGGCTGACCGTGTCCAGGAGAGCCTTGGTGCACACGGCCCCGGAAGACAGTCAGACGCACCGTGCTGTGCCGCCCCGTCCACACGCCCGCTTCCCCTTTGCCGTCCTTCATCCTACCCCACCTGCCTGCTCGCCCTCCCACCCACACGCCTGTCAGGTCTTCAGCCCACCCACTTTCTCACCCACCCACCCATCTATCCACCTACCTACTCATCCCACCCACCCATCCATCCACCCACCATCCTCCCATCCATTCACCCACCCATCCGTCTACCTGCCCATCCACCACCATCCACCCACCATCCATCCATCCATCATCCACCCACCATCCATCCATCCATCCATACACCCAACCACCATCCACCCACCATCCATCCATCCATCCCTCCACCCACCCACCATCCATCCATCCATCCATCCACCCACCATCCATCCACCATCCATCCATCCACCCACCATCCATCCACCCACCATCCATCCACAATCCACCCACCACCATCCACCCACCATCCATCCATCCATCCATCCCTCCACCCACCCCCCATCCATTCAC
>NW_006209806.1:2066097-2067232 GCF_000334495.1 Tupaia belangeri chinensis | reverse complement strand
TCTTCAGCCCACCCACTTTCTCCCCCCCCCACCCATCTATCCACCTACCTACTCATCCCACCCACCCATCCATCCACCCACCATCCTCCCATCCATTCACCTACCCATCCGTCTGTCCACCCATCCACCACCATCCACCCACCATCCATCCATCCATCCCTCCACCCCCCCACCATCCATCCATCCACCATCCATCCATCCATCCACCATCCATCCATCCATCCACCATCCATCCATCCATCCACCATCCATCCATCCATCCACCATCCATCCATCCATCCACCATCCATCCATCCATCCACCATCCATCCATCCATCCACCATCCATCCATCCATCCACCATCCATCCATCCATCCACCATCCATCCATCCATCCACCATCCATCCATCCATCCACCATCCATCCATCCATCCACCATCCATCCATCCATCCACCATCCATCCATCCATCCACCATCCATCCATCCATCCACCATCCATCCATCCATCCACCATCCATCCATCCATCCACCATCCATCCATCCATCCACCATCCATCCATCCATCCACCATCCATCCATCCATCCACCATCCATCCATCCATCCACCATCCATCCATCCATCCACCATCCATCCATCCATCCACCATCCATCCATCCATCCACCCACCCATCCATCCACCCACCATCTATCCACCATCCATCCATCCACCCACCACCCATCCATCGATCCATCCACCCATCATCCATCCACCCACCATCCATCCACAATCCATCCACCACCATCCATCCATCCATCCACCATCCATCCCCCCACCATCCATCCCCCATCCATCCATCCATCCACCATCCATCCCCCCACCATCCATCCCCCATCCATCCATCCATCCACCATCCATCCCCCCACCATCCATCCCCCATCCATCCATCCATCCACCATCCATCCCCCCACCATCCATCCCCCATCCATCCATCCATCCACCCACCCATCCATCCACCCACCATCTATCCACCATCCATCCATCCATCCCTCCACCCACCATCCATCCACCATACCACCATCCATCCACCCACCATCCATCCACAATCCATCCACCACCATCCATCCATCCATCCATACACCCACCCATCCACCCATCCATCCATACACCCCCCCA
>NW_006209806.1:2061421-2066014 GCF_000334495.1 Tupaia belangeri chinensis | reverse complement strand
CCCCCCCCCCCCATCCATCCACCATCCATCCATCCACCCACCATCCATCCACCATCTATCCACCATCCATTCATCCACCCACCACCCATCCATTGATCTATCCACCCATCCATCCATCCACCCACCAACCATCCACCCACCATCCATCCACCATCCATCCATCCACCCACCAACTATCCACCCACCCATCCATCCACCCACCATCCATCCACCATCCATCCATCCACCCACCAACTATCCACCCACCCATCCATCCACCCACCATCCATCCACCATCCATCCATCCACCCACCAACTATCCACCCACCCATCCATCCACCATCCATCCATCCACCCCTCCACCCATCCATTCATCCATTCACCCACCCATTCATCTGTCCATCATCCATCCACCATCCACCATCCACCCACCCGTATATCCATACATACATCTGTCATCCGTTTATCTGTCCACCCGTTCATCCACCCAGCCACTTGCCTGCCTTTCCTGATACCATCTCGTCATCTCATCTGTCTGTCCATCTACCCATCCATCTGTCTGCCCATCCACCCATCCATCCATTCGTCCATCCACTCATCCATCCACCCATCTGTCCATCCTCCCACCCATCCATCTGTCCGTCCATCCACTCATCCACCCATCCACCTGTCCATCCTCCCACCCGTCCACCTGTCCGTCCTCCCACCCGCCCACCTGTCCATCCATCCACCCATCCACCCGTCCACCTGTCCATCCTCCCACCCGTCCACCTGTCCGTCCTCCCACCCGCCCACCTGTCCATCCATCCACCCATCCACCCGTCCACCTGTCCATCCTCCCACCCGTCCACCTGTCCGTCCTCCCACCCGCCCACCTGTCCATCCATCCACCCATCCACCCGTCCACCTGTCCATCCTCCCACCCGTCCACCTGTCCGTCCTCCCACCCGTCCACCTGTCCGTCCATCCACCCATCCACCCGTCCACCTGTCCATCCTCCCACCCATCCACCTGTCCGTCCTCCCACCCACCCGTCCACCTGTCCATCCTCCCACCGTCCACCTGTCCGTCCTCCCACCCGCCCACCTGTCCATCCATCCACCCATCCACCACCCATCCATCCACCATCCATCCACCATCCACCCACCACCCGTCCAGACCCGGTAGGGCCCCACCTGTCCGTCCTCCCACCCACCCATCCGTCCGTCCATCCCTCCAGGCAGCCAGCTGTGGTGGCTGCCAGGTCTACTGGCGTGCCCGCGGCCCAGCCACTCCCTTAACTGTGCGTGGGCCCCACTCGCTAATGGGGGTCCCAGTGGGCACCCCTCTGTGGAGCCGGGGTGGCGTGCGATGCCGACACTGCCCGTGGCCACCGTCTGGACTCCGGGCACAGGCTCAGGCCCCGCCTGTCTGCTGTCACGCCAGGTGGTGGTGTCCCGCGTGGCCCGGGTGTGCAAGAACGACGTGGGGGGCTCGCCACGCGTGCTGGAGAAGCAGTGGACGTCCTTCCTGAAGGCGCGGCTCAACTGCTCGGTGCCCGGGGACTCCCACTTCTACTTCAACGTGCTGCGCGCGGTCACGGGCGTGGTCAGCCTGGGCGGCCGGCCCGTGGTCCTGGCCGTCTTCTCCACGCCCAGCAACAGGTCAGCGGGCGCCGGGGCGCGCGGGCGTGGGCGGAGAGTGGCCCAGGTCCAAGACGGACCCCTGAGGCCCGCAGCTCAGAACTAGGGGAGGGCCAGCAGGTGGCGGGTGGAAAAGCGCTGGCTCCCACGTGGCTCACCGCGTGGTTCAAGTCCTAGACCCAGCAGCTTGGAAAACATGCTGGGTCCAAAATCCCGAGAGAAGGGAAGAGAAGACGGTGGCGTGGCCATCCACCCAGGGGGTGATTTCTCACTTTCCCTCTGTCTCTGTCTCCTCGACCAACAATAGCAGAGAACTTGGTGGCTGGCACGTCCTCACCCTCTGCTTTTAGTGGGAGGAGGCATGAGGACTTCCTGGAGGAAGGGGACCTGGAGGAGTGGCCTGTGCTATCCCAAGGCCACCATGGGCTTGCTGTGTCCCAGTGACAGCCAGGAGTCCTGCATGGCCACAGGGGGAGGACAGGGAAGGTGGAGGAGGAGCCCGAGAGTCCTAGGCAGCCATGGGAGAGAGAGGAGCAGGGAGGGCAGGGCACATCTGCATTTCGGGGAAGCCTGGGGAGTGGGTGGAGGGTGACCAGAGGGCAGAGGTGGGGACGACCGGGGCAACTGGGCTCCAGCACAGGAGGAGGGGGAGCAGCGGAGTTTGGTGGTGGGACTCTGCGGCTTGGCAGGACCAGGCCTCCGGGCAGGGCCCCACCGAGGTCCCCAACCCTCTCGCCTCACCCCCAGCATCCCCGGCTCGGCCGTGTGTGCGTTCGACATGACGCAGGTGGCAGCCGTGTTTGAGGGCCGGTTCCGTGAGCAGAAGTCCCCCGAGTCCATCTGGACGCCCGTGCCCGAGGACCAGGTGCCGCGGCCACGGTGAGCCCCCGGAACTGTGCCTGTACACGCGGGGGAGGCCAAGGCCCTTTGTCAGGGTGTGGGCCCCCGGGAAGCAGGCCCTAGGGGGCCCAGTGCGCTCTGACCGCCATGCCACGCCCAGGCCCGGCTGCTGCGCCACCCCCGGCTCCCAGTACAACGCCTCCAGCGCCCTGCCCGACGAGATCCTCAACTTCGTCAAGACGCACCCGCTGATGGATGAGGCGGTGCCCTCCCTGGGCCACGGCCCCTGGATCGTGCGGACCCTGACGCGGTCAGTGCCTGCGGGGCCGGGAGGGGCCGTCGGACGTGGGCATAGCCGAGCCTGCGGCTCCTGGAGAGACGGAGAGACAGAGGGAGGGCGGGAGGAGGGAGACGGACACGCACCATAGTGGGGGGCCCTTCTGGTCCCTGCTCTGCCACTGACGGCCGAGGTCACCAGTCCAGGTGCCCTGCAAGGCAGAGCAGTCGTTAGCTCCCGGCTTTGGAGGCCCGAGAGCAGGAGCCACTTCTGGGGGGGCATCTCCCTGTGGGTGAGGACCCCAGCAGGCAGTGCAGGGCCAGAGGGCCCTCCCTGTCCTGAACCCCCCAAGGTCATCGGGGCACCACCCCCGGCCTTATCTAATCTGATTCTTCCCCCAAAGGCCCTGCCTCTTTTTTTTTTTAATTTGCCAGAGGGCCAGAAAGAGACAGAGGACAGGGAGAAAGCGTCCCCAGGGGACCCCTCACCTCCAGTTCTCCTTTCGGGATTCGGGGCACATGCTCACACCCCCGGCATGTTCTTCATGCCGGTGGGTCCAGGGCTTGAACAGTGCAGTCGGCCATGTGGGATCTAGTTCCTTAACCACCACCCCACCTGCTGCCCAGCCCACCACTGCTGCTACTTCTTCTCCTTTTTATTTTTTATATATAGGGCATGTGTGCTCACCAGAGAGAGACAGAGACAGAGAGGGAGAATGAGGGAGGGTGAGAAATCACCCCCCGCGGGAGGATGGCCAATCCGCAATCCCTTCTCCTCCATTCTCCTCCTGGGATTTGGGCACGCACACACATGTGCCCAGTGTGATTCTCAAGTCTCCAGGTCCAGGACTCGAACCGTGGAAGTCCAGCACCTTCACCACCATGCCACCTGCTGGCCCCTGGCCCCACTTCTTTTTTTTTCTTAAGAATTATTTTATTTCGGGACCAGCAGTTAGCATAATGGCTATGTCGCTGGACTCCCATGTAGTTGACCGCGGTTCGAGTCCCAGACCCAGTGGCTTAAACTCATGCCGAGCGCATGTGCTTGCGTGCCCAAGATCCCGAGAGGAGAATGGAGGAGAAGGGATTGCGGCGTGGCCATCCCCCCGGGCGGTGATTTCTCGCTTTCTGTCTCTGTTTCTCTCTGTCTTTCTGGTGCGCGCACGTGCCCTATAGCAAAAACCTCTCCAAAAATAAAAAAAAAAAAATTTTAATTAAAAAAAGAATTATTTTATTTAACTTTACTTATTTTAATTTGACCAGAGAGGGACAGAGAGTGAACGAAAGAGAGAGGGAAAGTGAGAAGGCCCGGGAATCAAACTGCAGTCAGCCATGTGGGAGTCCAGCGCCCTTAGCCACCAGCCACGGGCCGGCCCCTGAGCCGGGTAACATCTCCGCCCTCTTAATGCCATCACTTCCCAATTTCCATCATGGATTTTGGGGGGCACATTCGAACCACAGCGCAGACGAGGGCCGGGAGATGAGTGCGAAGGGCCGTCACAGACGCCTAGAGAGTCCACCGGGGAGGGCGGCCGAGCGCCAGCGGGTTGGGGCCAGCTTCTCCGGCCCTCTGTGGCGTGCCGGGCGCCGTGCGCGTTTGCCGTGCGCGTTTGCCGTGCGCGTTCGTTTGGTGTTCTGTGTCTCTGTCCGTGCACCCTGTGGACACGGGTGGTGCCTGGTGGCCTAGGACCCCCAGGACATGCCCGCCGCCCCTCCCCCGTCCTGCAGGCACCAGCTCACCCGAGTGGCCGTGGACGTGGGCGCCGGCCCCTGGGGCAACCAGACCGTCGTCTTCCTGGGCTCCGAGGCGGGCACCGTGCTCAAGTTCCTGGTGCGCCCCAACGCCAGCACGCCGGGCACCGCCGGGGCCAGCGGC
>NW_006209806.1:2060666-2061188 GCF_000334495.1 Tupaia belangeri chinensis | reverse complement strand
TGAGCGCCCCACCGGCCTGCTCCTGCTCGGGGCGGGCGGCTGTCTAGGGGAGCGGAGCGGGCAAGGAGGTCAGGGAGGGGACGGCCGGTCGTGCAGGGCCCTCGTAGGCTTTGACCCCAGGGGAGGTGGGAGCCATGGAGGGCTGTGGGCCGAGGGCACCGGGCCCTGCCACCGGCGCTCAGCGGCACCCTCTGGTGGCCATTGTAGGAAGAATGTAGAGCGGGGCGAGGATGAAGGGGAGGGGGCAGGGGTGCTCTGATGCTGCACCCCAGGGCCGGCCCCAGTGTGGCCCTCCGCAGCCCCGCCCCGCCCCGCCCCTTCACTGCACTCTCACTCCAGGGCTGCAGCCCTGCCCCGCTGCTTGGCCGAGGTCACCCCTGAGCCATTTCCTGGCCTGTAAACCGGGGAGCAGAAAGCCCCCGCCCCCAGGAGTTGAGGTGGAGGAGGCTCAGGACAGGGCAGGGCCGGCGCGAGCAGGCGCGGTGACGCGGCTGTCTCCCGCTGCAGGAACTGCATCAGAAG
>NW_006209806.1:2060163-2060452 GCF_000334495.1 Tupaia belangeri chinensis | reverse complement strand
GGGGGGGGCGGGGGCGGCTGTCTAGCGTGCGTGCGCCGGGCACCGACTGTCCCCTTCCCGCCATCAGAGCCACCTTCGAGCAGGACGTGTCCGGGGCCAGCACCGCAGGCTTAGGGGACTGCGCAGGTAAGCGGGGACCGGAGGCCCGGGGACCTCTACCCTCTGCTCGCCGCGGGCGGGTGGGGGAGGCCTCCGCCCGGCTTTGGAAGGATGGCGGGTCCTGGCTCAGGGCAGGGGGCGGGAGGGGGGCGGACCGACGCCTCCGAAGGCAGGCGGGGGGCGGCAGAGA
>NW_006209806.1:2052869-2058013 GCF_000334495.1 Tupaia belangeri chinensis | reverse complement strand
AGGGGGACCGCAGCTGCAGACCCAAGTCCCCCCCAAAGGCCCTCCCTCCAGCCGGGCCCCTGGCGTGTGTGGGTGTGTGTGCGTGTGCATGCTGTGTCCGTGTGTGAGGGGCCGGGGAGGGAGGTGTGTGTGCGTGCCTGCGGGGCTGCGCGTGCGTGTGCGAGGGGTGGGCGCCCCGGCGTGTGTGTGAAGTGAGCATGGCGGCCCCAGCGGCCTGGGCGTTGGCTGAGCCATGCCGGGGCTTCCAGAAGGCCGGGGGGCCTCCGAGGTGCTGGTTAGGAGTTTGAGCCCCCTCCCCGGAGGGAAGGGAGGGCGTGGCCGGGGTTCAGGGCAGGGAGGGGGAGAGCCTGCCCGGGAGTCACCCGTAGCTGTGCAAAGGGCTGGGGGCCTGGGGGCCCCTGTAAATACGCCCAGGGTGGTCAGACAGTCCCACACCTGTGCTCCCCGTGACCCCCTTTGCCCCCAGCTGACTGTGCATGCCACGTGGCCAGCTGGGGGCCCCTCTGTGGAGTCTGCCTCTCCCAGCCCCTCCCCATCAATAAACTCTGTTTACAACCACCGGCCCCCAGACTCTGGGTCTGCTGTGTCCTCGGCCGGCTGGGGACTGCATGGGTCAACACCAAACAGGAAGCCGGGTGGGCAGAGCGGCACCACCCCGTGAGGCTGGCTCACTTGGGAAGGTTCCGGTTCACACTGAGGGCTTCCCTGCTCGTGCCCGGAATGTGTGTGCCCACAATCCAGGCTGGGCTGGGGGGGCTCATGGCATCAGGGCCCTGCAGAGAGCTCTATCTCTCTCTCTCTGTGTCTCTCTCTCTCTGTGTCTCTCTCTCTCTGCCTCTTGCTTGTGGAGGAACTAAACTTTAAAAAACAAAATCTGGGACCAGCAGTTAGCATAATGGCTATGTCGATGGACTCCTACATAGTTGACTGCGGTTCAAGTCCCGGACCTGGTGGCTTAAACTCACGCCGGGCGCGTGTGCGTGCGTGCCCAAGATCCCGGGAGGAGAATGGAGGAGAAGGGATTGCGGCGTGACCATCCCCCTTGGGGGGTGATTTCTCGCTTTCTGTCTCTCTGTCTCTCTCTGTCTTTCTGGCGAGCGCACGCGCCCTATAGCAAAAACCTCTCCAAAAAAAAAAAAAAGAAAATGAAAATGCGTGTGCCTACGTTCCGACAAGACAGAGCAACGGACGAGAAGGGGTCGCGGCGTGAGCATGCCTCACTGGGGGCTGCTCTCCCCCCTTTCTTTGTCTCTCTGGTGAGCACACACACGCTCTGACAATGAAAATCAAAACCAGAGCTGGTTTTGAAAATGTGGAGAAAGGAAGCAAAACAGGTCCAAAGCCCACCAGAGACTGCTGAGAGGAGGGGCCGTGGCTAGTCATGTCAGCAGCTCTGATTGTGGGTAAAACCAGTGCGCAAAATCCAGCCTGGGGGTGTCGTCGGGAGTGTCTGCACTGTAGTGCTGGAGGCCACGTGGCTGACCCAGGTCTGGATCCCCAGCCTGGTGGGCCTGAAACGTATTGCACATGTGTGTTTGTGCACAAGATCCCGGCAAGCTGGACAGCTGCGGAAAGGGGGTCATGGCATAACGAGGCCCTGTGGAGGTGCCCCCTCCCGTATACAGGCTCTAACTTAAGTATTTTTTTTCTGTGACCCATCATACTTAAATATTTCTGCCTCAGAAAGAATGAAAACACTACATAGCCAGACCCACAGGATGCAGCCAAAGCAGTTCTCTGAGGGAAATTGGTAGCCTCCAATGAGTTTATTAGGAAACAAGAAAAATCCAAAGTGAATAGCATATCAGCTTCAGATGAAGAAAGGAAGGGCAGAAGGGCCCTCAGAGATTGCATTTGGCTTCACAGACGGGGAAACTGAGGCCAGGAAAAGCTAAACACTTGCTTAAGCGCTCGCAAGGCAGAGTGGTCCTCGGCAGTGCTAGAATTCAGCGCCAGGGGTGGCTCTTCCTAAGTCGTTGTTCAAAGACCGCAGAGACTTTGGCGTCACTCACTGTTCAACTCTGTTTTTATTTTCAAAATTATTTTATTGGGGACCAGCAGGTGGCATGGTGGTTAAGGCGCTAGACACTCCCACATGGCTGACCATGCCATGGTTCGAGTCTCAGCCCTGGTGGCTTGCTTTCCCACTTTCTCTCTCTCTCTCTGCCTGGTCAAATTAAAATAAATGAATAAATCAAATCAAATAAAATATTTTAAAAAATAATTATTTTATTTAACTTTATTTATTTTCATTTGACCAGAGAGTGACAGAGAGAGAGCAAAAGAGAGCGAAAGTGAGAAAGCCCAGGACTCAAACTGCAGTCAGCCATGTGGGAGTCCGGCGCCCTTAACCACCACGCCGCCTGCCAGCCCCTAACTCTGTTAAATAAATAAACGAGGTAACACTATGCTGTGAGTCCGAGACAGTGCTTTTGTGCTCCGTGGGCTTCCTGTTGTGCAATTTACGGTAAATAGAAAGCTTGCTCAGAAAGCTGTCCCCATCCCCCAGGAGCCGATGGCACCTGCGACCTTGACCGCTGGGTCCTGGATTTGGGAAGTGGGGACTCGGCTAGGGAGACTCTTGGGTGCCCCACAAAAAGCAGGAAGCGAGGGAAGGGCAGACAGGGCTCAGAAGTAGGGCCAGAGGGGGCGGCAAGAAGCAATTGCTGGGAAGCGGTCTTGCAACTCTGCCCCCTTCCGCCGTCCGCCTCCGCCCCTATCAGGGACAGCGTGGGGTGGGGACTTCCCCCAGGCCCAGGCAGTATAAGGCCGTCTCCCCAGGCCAGGGAACCCAGAGGGGAGAGGAGGGCCACCATGTTCTCCTGGAGTGGACGAGCCCAGAGGTAGGCCCCCCCCGCCCGCAGCCCCTGCTATCCAGGCAGGCCCAGCGCCCCGTGCTGAGAGCCACAGGCCTGCCCGACCACTGGCACCACAGGAGCAGGCCAGCGGGAACCGTGGCCCGGCCGACCCCTGTGCACTGCCTGGGCCAGACGGGAGGTGGGAGGGAGCCCGTCGGAGGCCACAGCCCCACTGACAAAGGCCAGGAGGGCCCCCCAGACCTGCGGGACTATAAGCTACCCCATCCCTAGGCCAAATGCTGACCCCCCCAGACCTGCCCGAAGCAGGACACTGTGTTCATGTCCAGAGTCCCCTTGTTCCTGAGCGGTTGGAGGGTGACAGAGCCGGACACAGATAACCTACCCCGGTCTAATCAGGGCTGGATGGAAAGAGGAAGAGACCAGAGCAGGAGCTGAGAGCACTTAGGAAGGACTGAGATGGCTTCCTGGGAAGGAGGGCACTGAGGCTGGGGCTTTGCAGGATGGGTAGGAGTCCTTTGGCTCTGCCTTCCAAACAGAGCTAGAGGGAGGAGAGCTCACTCAGAGAACAACGCAGACCAGGAGCAGCTAGCAAGCTGGTCTGCAAAGAAGAGCCGGGCTGGAAGTGGGCCCGGGAGCGCGCAGCCTGAAGCTTCCACGGGCTAAAATGTTTGTAAAGGACCAGCAGCAAGTGTGGTGGCTAAGGCCTTGGGTTCTCACGCAGTTGACTCTAGTTCGAGCCCTGCACCCAGTGTCTTGAAAATCACCCCAGGCATGCGTGTGTGCTCCCAGGATCCAGAGAGGAGAACGGAGGAGACGGGGTTGGCGTGGCCATCCCCTCTGGCGGGTGATTTCTCACTTTCCCTCCCTCTGTCCGGCTCTGGGGAGTGCGTGTGCCCTATAGCAAAAACTTAAAAAACGGCAACAAAAAATCCCTACAACGGGCCTTCCTGGGAGCTGGGAGGGGGGACAGCAGCACAGACCAGGAGAGGAGGGGTGACTGCGGTGGTCCCGGGCGAGGAAGGACGCGGCCCGGTCCAGGAGGGGGTGCTGGGGAGAAGCGGGCCGACTCGGCGAGTTCTCACCTGACCGGGCTTGCCGTTTTACTTTGCTGTTTTTAATTGCCAGTGTGTATATTCACCAGAGGCAGAAAAAGAGAGAGGGAGGGGAAGAAAGCCCCCCCACCGTGGGCACGGGCGCGCCGCAGTCCCTGCTCCTCCATTCTACACCCCCTGGGGTTGTGAGGAGCTCATGCACACACGCCTCGGGCGTGCCTTTCAAGCCCCTGGGCTGGGATTCGAACCACGGTCAGCCACGTGGGACCCAGCTCTCTTTCAAAATAAATAAATAAAATCATTATTTATTTACTTATTTTAATTTGACCAGAGAGAGACAGATCAGAGAAAGAGAGAGAGAGAGAGAAAGAGAGAGAGAGAGAGAGAGAAAGTGAGAAAGCAAGCCTCCAGGTCCCGGACTCCAACGGCAGTCGGCCATGTGGGAGTCCAGAGCCCTAACCACCGCGCCAGCTGGGCCCCCTTAGCCAGGGAGTCATGTGCATATTTGGACCGGCTGAGTGAGCTCCTTGTGTCGTTGCCTGCAGCCCAAGGGGCCTGGAGCCCTGTCTTTCTAGAACCTTGTGCCTGCTGCTGCTGTTCCTGGTCCCAGCCCGGGGGGTCACCCCTAGCCCCGAAGCCTGCAGGGTGTCCCATTCAGAAAACGACACCTTCGTGGTATGCTACCAGCCGGCCCAGTTCCCCAGCCACCTGCCAGCCAACACCTCCTACCTGTCGGTGGAGTTCTCCAACCTGACCCAGCTGCCGGCCGGGGCCCTCCAGGGCACCCCTCAGCTCCGCGAACTGCACCTCTCCACCAACCGGCTGGAGAAGCTCTCCGCGGGGCTGCTGCTGCCCGCGCCCCAGCTCAGGTTGATGGACCTCACCCGCAACGCCCTGACCCGGCTGCCGCCGGGGCTCTTCCGGGCCTCGGCCGCCTTGGACACCCTGGTGCTGAAGGAGAACCTGCTGGAAGTCCTGGAGGCCGCCTGGCTGCAGGGCCTGGAAGCGCTGCAGTATCTGGACCTGTCCGGCAACCTCCTGCGCGCACTGCCCCCGGGGCTGCTGGTCAACGTCACGGCCCTGCGCACCCTGGACCTCCGGGAGAACCAGCTGGAGACCCTGCCCCCCGACCTCCTCAGCGGCCCCGTTTGTCTGGAGCGGCTGCACCTTGAGGGCAACAGACTGCGCGCCCTCGGTGACCGCCTGCTGGCGCCCCAGCCGGGCCTGCGCGTCCTCTTCCTGGGCGACAATGGGCTGGCGGCGGGGGGAGCCC
>NW_006209806.1:2046151-2050484 GCF_000334495.1 Tupaia belangeri chinensis | reverse complement strand
TGGCAGCCGGTGCCTTCCGAGGCCTGCGGCAGCTGGACATGCTGGACCTCAGCAATAACTCGCTGAGCAGCGTGCCCGAGGGGCTCTGGGCCTCCCTCGGGAAGCCCACCTGGGGCATGAGGGGCGGCTTCCGAGGCCTGCGGCAGCTGGACATGCTGGACCTCAGCAATAACTCGCTGAGCAGCGTGCCCGAGGGGCTCTGGGCCTCCCTCGGGAAGCCCACCTGGGACATGAGGGACGGCTTCGACCTCTCCGGGAACCCCTGGCTCTGTGATGAGAACCTGGGCGACCTCTATCGCTGGCTCCTGACTAACGAGGACAAGATGTTCTTCCCGAATGACACGCGCTGCGCTGGGCCCGAGGCCGCCAGGGGCCGGACGCTCTTGGCAGCGGCCCGGGCTCGGTGAGGCCTGGGCGGGCCCGGCAGACGCCACCTCCCCGAGGTGACGCAAGGCTGGCTCCACTGTGGCCCCGGTGGCCCGCCCGCGCTCCCCGAACCCTCCCAGCGCCAGGCTCCTTGCCTTTACTCAAGCCGTTCCCTGTCCCTGGAATTCCGTTCCCCATTTTCCAGATCTTTTGGTGTCCAAGCTCCCCCAGCCACCCCCCTGCCCTTATCCGGTTTCTTCTCCCTGGGGGGGCTCCGCTAGAGCCCGGTCTGAGCCTGAGTTCTCTGGGATTCGGATTCAGCACCCTTCAGCTTGGGGCAGACCCGAGCCGGTTAATAAATAACTCCAGCAACCGAAACTGGGTGAAGTGGGGTTCACTGTGTACCTGCTGTCTCCCGAGGGCCAGCAGGGAAGGAGAGGCGCGATGGAACCCAGGGTCCCCTGCCGGCACGGGCCCTCCAGGGACGGCACCGGTGGCTTCTCCTCGTCCTCTCCCGGCCCAGGACATGCCAGAACTTAGCTGCGAGACCTCGGCATTGCCTGCCTGGTGTCGTGTTACCGCCTCCTGCCAGCCCTGGCGCCCTGTCCCCGGTCTAACCCAAGCCAGACTGTCCCGCTCGCGCGCGGTACCACAAGGGGGCGCCCGAGCGCGCACGGGCCCGGGGACGGTGTTCTCACCACTCGACACTGGGGTCAGATTTGGGGGGCCCCGGGGTGTCGCCCAGTTTCTTCAGCCCCCTGGAGGGAGAGTCATGCCACGATTGTGGTCACCCCAGGCGCGGCGATGACACGAAAGGGGTCTGGAGCCCAGCAGGGACGGGTGTGAGTGGGATTCCTCACGGGCGGTGGGCTACGCTCTCCAAGCCTCAGTTTCCTCATCTGTAAAGTGGGGGTCCCAGGGAAGGGGCCGGCTGGGCGCCTGGTTTAGCTAACTGCCAGCGGTCAAATGAGTCATGGGGACTTTGCCAAGGGCACTCGGCTAGGCGGTGGAGATTGAGCGATCCCTCCGCCGTGTCCACGGCAACGACACGAGGGTGACAGGTGGCCGAACGTAGTCCAGCATCCTCCAGCGTCCCCGATTGCTATGGCAACCGCGAAGGGTTCAGAGCCCTCTGGGAACCGGGAGATTGGACCCGGGGGCGCCGCCCTCTGGACACACCTCTAAACGCCCTCTCCCCATTGGTCAGTCCCTGGAGGCCACGCCCCCGAGCGGCTATAAGGCGCGTGGCGCGGGCGCGGTGCGGAGACTCGAATCTGAGCGTGCGGGCCGCGGAGCAGGTGGGTGTGCGGGTGCGCGCGCCCAGGTGCGCGCTGCCCGGGCGGCGTCCAGGAGCGCCCGAGCTCGGGGGACACGGGCTCCGGGCACTGGACGAAGGTCGGCGGCGCAGAAGGGCATGACAGGCTGCAGCAGGTGGCGGAGACCCTTGGCCCGGTTGGCAGAAGCTCAGGACCTAGTTGGGCAGGGCCCAGGCCTGCAAGGGCGCGGGGTGGCGACAGGGGGAGGAATCGCAGGCGGCGAGTCTGAGGCCCGAGGTCGAGCTCCCGGCTCTGACCCTGCTTAGCTGAGTGACCTTGGGCCAGGCCGAACCTGCCGCGTGCCTCAGTTTCCCCGCCTGTCAAACGGACCGGGAACTGATCTGGACCCCGCGGCCACCACCCCCACCCTGCAGGGGGCTGTCTGCGCAGCTCTGGAGCAGCGGGAGCTGCCCCATCTCACAGAAGAGGAGCCGGTCCAGAGAGGTGCCGCTGCTTGTGCGAAGTCACACAGCAGGTAACCGGGATTCTCCGCAGGTCTTCCTGGCTCCCCGTGCGGAAGGCGTCGTCGCGTGCACTGACTGCGAGCTGCCCCCCCCCCCCCCATGCCACTGCACAGAGGAAACTGAGGCCCCCAGAGGGGACCAGATTTGCCCAACTCACAGAGCCCAGCCCGACGCGACCCAGGCCTGGGCGGGCGTGGGAGGGCTGGCGTGCAGGGGCCCCTGTCACTGTCCGGCTCCCAGGGCGACCCCATTCTCCGCAGGCATGTCAGAGGCCCAGCCCGCTGAAGTCCCCGGACCCAGTTTGTCCGAGCAGGACCAACAGGTAAGGGGCTTCCCACGCCATAGAGCAGGGGACAGCTCTGAGAACAGACGGGACCTGGGAGGGGCTGGGCCATCCGCCCATTTCCCAGAGGGGCGTGGGGAGGCCCTGGGAGGGACCAGCTGCCCGAGGACCCCCGGCAGGCTCCCAGGCCCTGCCCAAGGCTCTCACACTCCCATCCATGGTCTCTGGCTGTATCTGCCTGTGTCCCTCCGACCTCACAGCACCCTCAACAACATCGACGGTAATAATAGTAACAGCGGCACGCTGGGCACACGGTGTGGTCGGCCGCCGGTCTGTGCCTTCCCACGTAGTGTTCCTCAGGTACCCATCTGCCCCTGCGAACGCGCTTTCCAGATGGGAAACGGAAGCAGAGAGCAGCTGTCACGTGCCCAAGGCCACACAGCCCTGATGTCACCGTCACCAAAGATGCTTTTCTTTTGCAGAATTATTTTATTTAACTTTACTGATTTAATTAGACCAGACTCTCACACACACACACAGGGGGAAAGCAAGAAAGCAAGCCACCAGGTCTGGGACTCGAACCGTGGCCAGCCATGTGGGAGTCCAGTGCCCTTAACCCATGCCACCTGTGAGCCCCAAGACTGCTTTTTATTTTATTATTTTTTAATTTCCTTTTTTTTTTTGAGAGGTTTTTGCTATAGGGCATGTGCGCTTGCTAGAAAGACAAAAACAGACAGAAAGTGAGAAATCAGGGGGGATGGTCATGCTGCAATCCCTTCTCCTCCATTCTCCTCTTGGGGTCTTGGAGAAGTTTTTTTGTTTTTTTACTGTAGGGCACGTGCGCTCGCCAGATAGACAGAGAGAGACAGAGAGACAGAGAGCGAGAAATCACCCCCCGGGGGGATGGCCACGCTGCAATCCCTTTTCCTCCATCCTCCTCTCAGGATCTTGGGCATGCACGCACATGTGCCTGGCGTGAGTTTAAGCCACCGGGTCCAGGACTTGAACTGCGGTCGACTATGTGGGAGTCCAGTGACATACCCATTATGCTAACTGCTGGTTCCCTCCTCTTGGGATCTTGAGCACGCACATACACACGCCTGGTGTGAGTTTAAGCCACCAAGTCCGGGACTCGAACCCTGGTCGACTATGTGGGAATCCAGCGACATTGCCTGTACGCCAATTGTTGGTCCCTCATTTTACTTTTTAAGAATTATTTAATTTTATTTATTCATTTATTTTTTTTAAAATTTGACCAGAGAGGGGGGGGAGTGAGAACAAGCCTCCAGGTCCGGGATTTGAACCATGGTCAACCATGTGGGAGTCCAGCGCCCTAACCACCATGCCATTTGCTGGTTTCCTATTTTATTATGATTTTTAAAGGTTTTTGCCATAGGGCTTGTGTGCCCATTGGAGAGACAGACAGAGGGAAAATAAGAAGTCACCTCCCAGGTGGATGGCCAGGCGGCATCCCATCTCGGGTGTTCTCTCGGGATTTGGGGCACTCATGCCACGTGCCCAGCATGATTTTTCAAGCTGCCGGTCTGGGGCTTGAACTGCAGTTAGCCATGTGAGATCCCAATGCCTTAACTACCAGCCACCTGCTGGCCCCTAAGACTGCTTTTAAGGGTTCGCGTCCCCCTCCCGCAGACGGACAAACCTGAAGCAGCCTTGTAGGCTCTCTCCGTGCTCCTGAGACTGAGCCTGGGAGCGCAGGGCCCGCCACAGCCGCACGTGCACGCGCCGCCGTGGCCGGCCCGTCCGTCGCCCGGTGTCCCTTCCCCGGCCCTGCCTGCCCTGGCGGGACCCAGACAGGGGAAGGGGCTGGAGGCGGGCGCAGCCCCCTCTGCTCCCACATGCTCCGCTCACGCCGCCCTCTCCCGCAGAACGTGGTGCAGCGCGTG
>NW_006209806.1:2044349-2046075 GCF_000334495.1 Tupaia belangeri chinensis | reverse complement strand
CCCGCTGCTGGGCTCCGCCTGCCGCCTGGCCGAGCACTGCGTGTGCGGCCTGACCACCCGCGCCCTGGACCACGCCCTGCCGCTGCTCCACCAGCTGCAGCCCCAGCGTGAGTGCGCCCAGCGGGCGGGTCCTCCTCCATCTGCGGAGCTGGGGTGCCTGGGCCTGTCCCGCCCAGCCTGCTCCAGCCCTCTGCCCACACAGCCACCCCCACCTCCCTCTTAAATTTTCCTATGGGCGGGGACACTAGGGAGACCCGAGGGGGACTGGCCACCCTCATCCCTTCTCCTCAGTGTCCTCCGGGAATCCCGGACACACACGCACCAGGCGTGGATTCTAATCCACCAGGTCCAGGACTTGAACCCCCTAACCACCATGCCACCCACTGCCCCCTTTAAGTTTATTTATTCATTTTCTCTATAGAAGGGGTTCCCCACCCGTGACCTCCCATTCCCAGCCACCCTGGATCCTGGGCATGTGTGTGTGCCCTGGCGTGCTCGGAGGTCCTGGGACGAGAACCCAGACCCTCCCATGCGGTCTAGCTGTGTTATTGACACACCCCCACCCCCACCCCACCTCCTGCTTGTCCCATCTCTCTTTCCTCCACTCGCCTAGCCTGTGTCCTCACCTGTCCACCTGCCTGGTCACTTCCCTCTGTCCCCACTCAGCCTGTCCCCATCTCTGAGGCTCGATGACCAGCTCAGGGTCCAGCCTGGCGGGAGTGACAGTGACAGGCAGAGCCAGAGAGACCTTGGCCTCTCACTGCAAGGAGGGAGAGGAGAGGCCTCCTGAGGCTCCCAGCCCAGGCCCTGGCCCTGCTCCTCAGCGGGCTGTCACCGGAGCCTGCAGGCAGGGACACTGAGAAGTCGCCTAGGTGGTAGGGCCAGGCAGGGGGCAGGGGTAGGGGGCAGGGCCCAGCCCAGGGACCGACCACTCACTCCCCGAGGCCCCGAGGCCCTCCCAGGGAGCCACAGGCCTCCCCATCCCCTCGGCGAACCTCACTCCCAGGCTCTGGGTGTCAGTGCCGTCTGGGTCTGAGGTCGCAGGGGGCCTCCTGCCTCTGCAGCAGGCATCTCCGGCATCTGCTCCTGTCTCCCTCCTTGCCGGCTGGCCTCCCCTCTGTCTCTGCCTCTCCCTCTAGCACTCCCTCCCTCCTTGCCCCTCCACCTCCGGAGCCTCACGGCCGGCCTGTCCCCTCAGTGGCCACAGTGAACAACCTGGCCTGCAGGGGCCTGGACAAGCTGGAGGAGAAGCTGCCCTTTCTCCAGCAACCTTCGGACACGGTACCTGGGACACCAGACGGGCTGCAGGGGCGGGCTGGAGCGGGGCGGGGAGGGCGGGCCTGAGGCGCTGGAACGAAGACCCTCCACCAGGTGGTGACCTCGGCCAGGGACGCGGTGACCAGCGGCGTGACAGGCGTGGTGGGCCTGGCCCGGCAGGGCCGTCGCTGGAGCGTGGAGCTGAAGCGCTCCGTGAGCCACGCCGTGGACGTGGTGCTGGGCAAGTCGGAGGAGCTGGTGGACCACTTCCTGCCCATGACAGAGGAGGAGCTGGGTGAGGCCACGCAGCGGGGTTCGAGTCCCAGGCCTGCGCCGTATACCCTGTCAGCGCGGCTTCCTTCTCTGTAACTCGGCCCGGTGATCCTGCGCGGTGGGCAGTGTGGGGACAGGGCTTTGGGACCGGTGGGCTTGTGCACCCCCCGGCCACGCTGACGGCACACCACCCGCA
>NW_006209806.1:2039326-2041870 GCF_000334495.1 Tupaia belangeri chinensis | reverse complement strand
TGTACCGGGGACTCCAGCCGGGCTGCAGGGGCGGGCTGGAGCGGGGCGGGGAGGGCGGGCCTGAGGCGCTGGAACGAAGACCCTCCACCAGGTGGTGACCTCGGCCAGGGACGCGGTGACCAGCGGCGTGACAGGCGTGGTGGGCCTGGCCCGGCAGGGCCGTCGCTGGAGCGTGGAGCTGAAGCGCTCCGTGAGCCACGCCGTGGACGTGGTGCTGGGCAAGTCGGAGGAGCTGGTGGACCACTTCCTGCCCATGACAGAGGAGGAGCTGGGTGAGGCCACGCAGCGGGGTTCGAGTCCCAGGCCTGCGCCGTATACCCTGTCAGCGCGGCTTCCTTCTCTGTAACTCGGCCCGGTGATCCTGCGCGGTGGGCAGTGTGGGGACAGGGCTTTGGGACCGGTGGGCTTGTGCACCCCCCGGCCACGCTGACGGCACCCCACCCCCAGCGGCGCTGGCCGCGGAGGCCGAGGGCCCGGACGTGGGCTCGGTGGAGGAGCAGAGGAGACAACAGGGCTACTTCGTGCGCCTGGGCTCGCTGTCCGCGCGGATCCGCCACCTGGCCTACGAGCACTCGCTGGGGAAACTGAGGCAGAGCAGACGCCGCGCCCAGGACACGCTGGCCCAGCTGCAGGAGACGCTGGACCTGGTGAGTGTCACCTGCCCGCTCCGCCCCTGCGCAGGACGGGATGTGAGCGAGCAGACAGCGCTGTGCAGTGTGGGGAGGGCCCCTGGCCGTCAGGAGGAGCCTGGGGTGTGTAGGCCAGGAGGGCTTCATGGAGGAGGGCAGGTAGGAGCTGGAATTTTTGTTTTGTAGGGGCTATAGGGCATGTGCACTTGCTGGAGAGACAGAGACAGAAAGTGAGAAATCAAACACACCACAATCCCTTCTCCTCCATTCTCCTCTCGGGATCTTGGGCACACTCATGCACGGGCCTGGCGTGAGTTTAAGCCACCAGGTCTGGGACTCGAACCGCAGTCGACTATGTGGGAGTCCAGCGATGTAACCATTACGCCATCTGCTGTCCCAGGAGCAGATGGAATTTGTAGCCAGATGGCATGGCGGTTAAGGGCGTTGGGTTCCCTCGTGGCTGACCGTGGTTCAAGTCTCGGACCTGGAGGCTTGCTTTCTCACTTTCCCTCTCTCTCTCACTCTGTCCCTCTCTGGTCAAATGTAAATAAATAAAGAAAGTTAAATTAAGAAAGAAAAAAAGAAAAGAATGGGGAAGACAGAGCAGGCGCCTCTTCCTCCTCGCCACCAGGCAGTCCTCCCAGCTTTAAACCCCGAGGTCCATAAGGACTCTTGTTTACTGAGTGAAGGGACACCCCCCCGCCCCATCTGGGCCGAGGACAGCTCAGGCCTTCCGGTGGCTCAGGACACAAGCTGGGGTCACCCTCGACTCCCCTCTCCCACACCCAGCAGCTTGGCCGGTAGGGCGCTATGCCTTCAGTCTACCCGAACCACCACCCGGCCTTGCTCACCCACCGACTCTGTCCTCCTGCAGCCGCCAGAGGGCGCCTGTGAGCCCTGCGTCAGGGCTGTCCCTCCTCTGCCCACAGCCCTCCAGGGCTCCCACCTCTCCCCGGTCAAAGCCCACGACCTCTCTGCAGCCCACCAGGCCTGCACTACCCGCCTGTCCCCTCCCTCTCTCCCCCTCGCTCTCTGCTCTGGCCACACGGGCCTCCTCGCTGTCCCTCCCACGCCAGGCACCGTTCTGCCCAGGGTCTTCGCACGGCTGTGCCTGTCTGGAACTGTCTACTCTCTGCCAATCCGGCTTCCAGGAAGCTTCGTCTTTTCACGCCGGCGGGTGGCATGGTGGTTAAGGGCGCTGGACTCTCACGTGGTTGACCGTAGTTCTAGTCCCAGACCTGGCGGCTTGCTTTCTCACTTTCCGTCTCACTCTCTGGTCAAATTAAAATAAATAAAATTAAGATAATTCTAAAAAAAAAAAAAAAAGAAAAAAAAAAGTGCCTGTGGGCCTTAGCTACCATGCCACCTGCCGGCCCCAGCTTCCATGAGGGAGAGACAGAGACAGAGGGCAATGGCACCCCAGCTGGTCCTGACAGCCGGCGTCCGCCCCCCCTCAGCCAGCCCTGGTCATAGCCACGCAGGTCTCAGTGAAGGCAGGACTTGAACGCAGAGCCCTCCCTGGTTGGCCTCGGGGCCTGGGGATTTACAGCGAGCCACAGCCCCTCCGTCTCATGGCGATGCGGCCCTGGGCTCTCCCGCAGCGGTTCCCGGGCGTCCAGGGCGCTGCAGGAGCCACCATCCCTCTGCCCGCTGGGGGACGGGGCCTGGTGGTGCCGGGGACCCAGAGGGGCGTCTTCCGGCTTTCCAGTGCAGAGACCTGACTCCGCCAGAAGGTGCCCTGCCGCCTGAGCCCACCCCCAGGCCTGTCCCACCTTCCTGTCCCTGCAGATCCACCTCATGCAGGGCGGGGCCACCCCCCCCACCACCCCTGCTGGCCCGGGTAAGGTGCACCAGCTGTGGGAGGACTGGACACAGCAGCCCCTGGAGAACGGCTGCTGCAGGAGCCAGGTGAGAC
>NW_006209806.1:2038598-2039217 GCF_000334495.1 Tupaia belangeri chinensis | reverse complement strand
GAGCCAGTGGGGGAGGGGCCAGCTTTGGGGAGGAGCCAAGGAGGGGAGAAGCCAAGGTATGGGGAGGAGCCAAGGAGGGGAGGGGCCAGGGTGTCGGGGAGGAGCCAGGGTGTGGGAGGAGACAAGAAAGGGAGGAGCCAGAGTGTGGGGGAGGAGCCAGGGCGTGTGGGAGGAGCCAGGGAGGGGAGGGCCAGTGGTGGTGGAGGAGCCAGAGGGTGGGGGAGGGACCAGGGAGGGAGGAGCAGTGGCCACTACCAGGCCGGGTGGGGAAGGAGAGTGAGGGCAGCTGGATGGGCTGTCCGTGGGGGAAACCAGGGCAGGCCGCCAGCACTGCTGGGGATCGTTGAGGCAGGGTGACAGTCCCCTTGTGACCGCGGGGGTAACGGGACAGAGCTGGGCCTTGCCCTGTGTCCCTGAGGGAAACCGAGGTCGCCCCCCCGCAGGCGGAGCAGGAGACGCTGGTGCTGTCCCGCAGCCTGACCCGGGAGCTGCAGAGCACGGTGGACGTGCTGGAGACCAGCGTGCGGGGCCTGCCGCCCGGCGCGCAGGAGAAGGTGGCCGAGGTGCGGCGCAGCGTGGACGCGCTGCAGGCCGGCTTCGCCGACGCCCCGTGATCTAG
>NW_006209806.1:2033964-2038583 GCF_000334495.1 Tupaia belangeri chinensis | reverse complement strand
CCTTCCCACCCATCCTGGTGGAGCGCCCCGAGCCCCTGGCCGACCTGCAGGCCCGGGTGGACGAGGTCGTGGGGGCCCCGGACCCGCGCTGGGCGCACCTGGACTGGCCGGCCCAGCAGAGAGCCTGGGAGGCGCAGCACCAGGCCCGGCCGGGCCTCGCGGGGGACATTCGCGAGGAGGAGCCGGAGCCCCCCAGCCGGGTCAAGCACACGCTGATGCCGGAGCTGGACTTCTGACCGGCCCTCTGCTGCCCCCTGGCGGCGCGCGTGGGCGCCGGCGACGCGGAGCTCGGACCCGGCGGATCTGCGGGAACGCCAGGCCCCGAGGAGCAGGGACTGGCGGCCTGAGCTCGGATCTTGCCCCAGGAAGTCGATCGGAACTCCCCGAGCCTGTGGGCCCAGTGGCTTCTACTTGGGACTTTGGAAAGTGAGCCCCCTCCCTAGGTCGGACACCCTGGACTGGGGGGTCTCCCAAAGATGCCAGCAGTCCGGGGTCGTGCTCCCCAATAAAGGCGCTTCCTGCCGCCCAGAGGCCGCGCGATTCCGTTCCCGGGGCTGGGGGCCCAGATAATGGAGGAGCAAGCTTGCCTGCCCTGACTGCCATGCCTCTTGGCCTTGCAGCATGGGAGCCGGCGGGCCGAGCGCTGTCCCGGCCAGCAGTGTCCGTGCAGGGTGGAGGCCGCCCTCGCCTCACAAACTGGAAGTCCTTGGGGAGCGGGCAGCCCCTCTTCCACCCACCCCTGGGACCTGGGAGACTGGCGGCTCTTAGGGGGGGGGGGGGGTGGGGGACTACGGATGTGGGCAGGAGCCATGGCAGGTCCCGTGGGGAGCCCCATCCTCTGACCTCATTCCAGGCTCCCCGTGACCACGCCGGGTGTTGGGAAACCACCCTCTGGCATGGTGAGGTCAGGGTGGCCCCTGGCTTCCCTGGGACCTGGTCCAGGGTGGCTCTGAGAGCCCCAGCCACCCCCCACTGGCCAGATGCACGCCCTGGCCATGGCGTGAACCTCCATATCATCCCACACTCAAACCAGCACACCCCCTGCCTCCGAGCATTCCCTCAGCTGTGTCCACACCCACAAACACCCTCCCCTACTCCTTTCCTACCCATCCTCAAGCCCCAGCCCCAATGTCCCCTCCTCCAGGAAGCCTTTCCTGATTGCACCCAGCAGGGTAGCCCCTCTCACCCTCCAGGCCCTGTCCACCTGGACATGGCCACAGCAGCCTTGCCTTCTCTTCCCACAAGGCTCAGGGCTTCTGGGCACCCAGCCTGGCGAGCATGGGCGGATCGGCACATGGGGAAGGGTGTCGGGGCAGAGGGACCAGCTTGGTCAAAGGCTTGGCAATGGCTAAAGGAGCCGGAGCCCACGTGGCCGACCGCCCGAGTTGACCCAGCGACTCGAAACGTGCCAGGCCCGGACAGGATGGAGACAGGAGAAGGGACCCTGGTGACCGTGCCTTGCCGGGCTGCCTTGTCCCTCTCCCCGTCTCTGTCTCTCTCTGCTGAGTGCACAAGCCTCGAGCAGTTGATGAATAAATAAAGCTTGATGGTGGGAAGCGAGATTGTGCAGAGGGGGGGTGTCATGAGCCATGAGTCGGGCCCCGCCTAGCCCACCGCCGGCTGGGTTGGGGGTGCCCCCTGAGCCTGGTTTTCCTGTGAAGTGGGTGCAGACTCCCCGTAAGCGCCTCGCCCGCGGGAGCTGGGATGTGCTGCTTTGCCCGTGCGTCCACTCGACACGGATGGCCATGGGCCGGGGACGTGCCGCCAGCCTCTGCCCGGGGGTGGGTGTGCAGGTGCTGGGGCTGGGGGCACCAGGAAGTCCTCTCTGAGGGGGGACACCTGGAAAGACCGCGAAGGAGACATCGCACCTGGGGAACGGCGTTCCAGGCAGAGGGCATGGCCATGCAAAGGCCCTGGGGGGCAGGGCGGCACTGGGAGTGTGGGAGGGACAGTGAGGAGACCCCTGTGGCTGGAGCAGAGTGAGCAAGGGGGAGTGAGGGAGGGGATGGGTGGGCATGCAGGCCTGGTGGGCTGCAGGGAGGAGGCGGGCGTTGACCCGCAGGAGGTGGGAGCCCTGGAGGGCTATGGGCAGAGGAAGGATGGGCGCTGTGAGGGTTGTGGTCTTTCCTATGTTTATCTTCTCTTAGGCTGCCCCCCTGACCAGCCCGGGCCAGGGCTGCCCCACGGGAAGGGGAGGGGCGCAGCCAGCCTCCCGCTCCCCCGGGGAGCCGCTCTGTTCCCCGACTGTTTGGCAAACACAGTGCCGGCTCCATGGAGACGGCTGGGGGTCATCGGTCCTGGCGGCTGGACCCTCCCTCCCCCTGCTCAGCGTCCAGGGCCATCGCGGGCTGCCCTTGCCCCACTGGCCGGCAGTTGGGGTCCTACCCAGGATTGCTGTGGCACCCACCCCTGCTCGCACACGCCACCCACCCACAGCCTCGCAGCCCACTTAGTGCACAGGTTCCACCCCTGGCACATCCCGAGATGCCTCCTCTAGGGAGCCTCCCTGGGTTGGCCCACTGCCAGCACCCCCAGCTCCAGGGCTCCGTGCTGGCCTGCATTTTGGCCCAACCAGGAAGAGTGACCTGTCCTCTCCCTGCTGGGGACACCCCTGGTCCTCTCAGGGACCTCGCGGGCCTGGACGATGCTCAGCTCACCTCTGTGAAGTACCTGGGGGGCAGGTAGGTCAGCACTCACACCCACCCTGTGAGCTGCCCCACTGAGCCAAACGTTTCCTTTAATCATTATTATTGCTGTTTCTTTAAAACGAATTATTTCATTTTATTTGTTATTATTCTTTAATTTGACGAGAGAGAGAAAGCAAGTTGCCAGGCCTGGGACTCGAACCATGGTCTGCCATGTGGGAGTCCGGCACCTCAACCACCACACCACCTGCCGGCCCCTATTATCTTATCGTTAAGGTTTCTTGTGCACTCAGTGGAGAGACAGAGAGGGAAGGTGAGAAATGCCCCCTCCAGCGGGAACAGCCACACTCTGGTCCCTTCTCACCAGACCTTGGGCATGCACACGCACGCCCGCAATTCTGACCACCAGGTCCAGGACTCGAACTGCAGTCGGCCCTGTGGGAGTCAGCACCTTGGCCACCATGCCACCTGCTGGCCCCAAGCCAAACATGAAGGGCGGGCCCAGGGAGCGGGGAGCCCTGTGGTTACAGGGGGAGGGTGCTCCAGGCCAGGCGAGCGGCCCTGGCAAAGGCCCCCCCCACTCAGGCCGCGAGGAACACGGAGCCGCCCGTGAGTTTGAGCGGAGGATGGGAGGAAGCAGGACTCGTGGCCATGGCCGTGAGACGGAGGGAAACCGAGGCACCAGGACGGTCAGTCCCGGGGTGGGGTCAGGCAGCGTGGTGACCCGGAGCGAGGCCCAGCTGGCCCGGATGAGCCTGCGCGGGCGGGCGCCGTGGGCAGGGGCCTGGCACTGAGAGCAGGGCAGAGGTGCTGGGCCGGGGCCCGCAGGGGCGGGCGACCACGTGACTGCCCGGCCCCCCTCCCGGGCCTGGCTGCCTGCCTCCCCGCCGCCCTGCCTGCACCGCCCGGCCCTATAAGGCCTGGGAGCGGAGGAGCAGCCTGCTGGCAGCACCACCCAGCGCTCCGGGGACGCCCGCGGGTCCAGGTGAGCGGAGGGCCGGGCTCCAGCTGGGGGCCAGTGGGCAGAGGCGGGGACCCCAGTTCACGCACCTGCTCTGTCCCCTCCCAGCAGCGCGACCGTGACTGTGCCCGGCACCATGTCTGCTCAGGACGAACCCCCGAAGCCCAAGGGCAAGGTGAAGGGGGAGGGCAGACCCTGCGGGGCCGGGGACCCCAGCCTTAGGACGGTGTTTCCTTGGGGGGCAGGGCCCCGGGGCACAGCACTGACTCCCCTCCCATCCCGGGCGAGGGAGCGGCTCACGCCACTGTGCCCCCTCCGGCCGGCCGTGGCCCCTCTGGCCCTCGGTGGAGAGAGGACCCTGGAGCGGGGGGCCGACCTTTCCCTCTGCCCACTGCCCAGGCCGGGAAACTGAGGCCGCCCGGGCACGCGGGCTGGGGATCTGGGAGCTGCCCCCAACCCTGACCCCCGCCCCCCCGCAGACCCTGGGCAGCTTCTTCGGGTCCCTGCCCGGGTTCAGCGCTGCCCGGAACCTGGTGGCCAACGCACACAGCTCCATGAGAGAAGCCCACTCGGCCGCCCCCGAGGCGACCCCGCCCCAGGCTCAGGGTGAGTGGACGGCCCGCAGCGTGGGCTCGGAGGGGGACGGCCCGCAGCGTGGGCTGGGAGGGTGGCCCCCACACGGAAGTCCCCCGCTTCGGGCCCGCAGGCACCTGGCGAGGCTGGTCACTCGCTCAGTGCCAGACGTGGACACTGAGGCGCACGCCTGGGGGAGGCGGACCGCGGTGGTGTGACCGGCACAGGCGCGGTCTGAAGCCAGCCCTTCTCCCCGGGACGCGCACCCATCTCCGAGATATGCACCGCGGTCGGGCTGGGGCTGTGCACGCCTGGGTGCCCAGAGAGGGCCAGCAGCTTCCCAGGGGCGCACAGCCTGGGCGGCTGCCCGAGGACAGGCCCGGGGCGTGAGGAGGTGCTGCGCGGGCTGGGCCTGCTCCGGCTGGAGCCGCGGGCAGCTG
>NW_006209806.1:2030594-2033880 GCF_000334495.1 Tupaia belangeri chinensis | reverse complement strand
TGGGGCCTGTGGGGGTGGCCTCCCTGGCTGCCCTGGGTCCTGCCTTCCCTCCCAGCAGCCCACCCGGCTCCCAGGCCAGGAAACCCCTGTCCAGAACTCCTGTCCCAGGGGCCACAGCGCTGGGCAGGGGGGGAGCCTGGATGCCTCCCGCTGTCCTTGGCGGGGTGGCTGGGACATTCCGGAACTTGTGCAATGGACACGGGGCAGCTGACACCCCCGTGTCCCCCGCCCGCCCTGACCCACTCCTGTCCCCGCCCCGACGGTGAGCCGAGGGCCCAGGGCGCCGAGAGCCTGCTGCGGCCTCCGGGAAAGGTAAGGGGGCTCCCAGCAGCCGCCAGGCCCGGGCGCCCCTCCGGGGTCATTTAGGCCAGGGACGGCAGGGATGTCAGGGCTGCTGCCCCTCTGAGCCTTGGTTTCCCTTCTGAGAGGCGCCCTCATCTGGTCTACACTGTCCTGTGCCACACAACACACCCCAGACCAGGGTAACCCACTTGCTGGGCGCTGGCCCCGGGCACCTGGCGAGTGAGGGGTAGTCCCGCCCAGGACGGTACAGCACAGAGACGCCCAGCCACCTGCGGAAGGTCACACAGCCAGAGGTGGGCAGCAGTCCGAATGACGGACAGCCACCCTCACAGCGCCCTTGGCCCGAGACGTGGGGACACCCACGCTGTCACTGTCTGCAGGCCCAGGAGGGCGCAAGGCCTGAGCTCGAGTGGCAGAGGGCATGGCAGGGTGGCAGGGCCCCAGTGCACACCCTGTGCTGCAGTCCCCCGTGACTGCCCTCGTACTGGCCAGGTCAGAGGGCCCGGGGCGGCCAAGAACCACGTGCATGGCCCTGCCGGCCCAAACCCAAACACACCTGGCGGCTGAGCCCCGCCCCTGGCACTAATTAGGCACCTACTACGTGCAAAACGTTTCAGGCGTCTGAAGCCCTTTTTTTAAAAAGAATTATTTTATTAAATTTTACTTATATTTTTGGAAAGGTTTTTGCTATAGGGTGCATGCACTCACCAGAAAGAGACAGAGAGACAGAAAGCGAGAAATCACCCCCCAGGGGGGATGGCCACGCCGCAATCCCTTCTCCTCCATTCTCCTCTCGGGATCTTGGGCACGCACACACACGTGCCCAGCGTGAGTTTAAGCCACCGGGTCCGGGACTCAAACTGTAGTTGACTACATGGGAGTCCAGCGACATAGTCATTACGCCATCTGCTGTTCCCTCTTTATTTATTTTAAAACATTTACTGTCTACTTATGTCTAATTTTTCAAGCCTCCAGGTCTAGGACTTGAACTGCAGTTGGCCATGAGGGAGTCCAGTCTCAACCACCATGCCACCTCCTGCCCCCTACATTTTATTTACTTATTAAGAATGATCTAATTTAATTAATTATTTTTAAATTTTAATTTGGCCAGGGTGAGAGAGAGAGAGAAAAATGAGAAAGCAGGCCACCAGGTTCAGGATGTGAACCGCAGTCGGCCATGTGGGAGTCCAGCACCCTAACAACCAGGCCACCTGCTGGCCCTAATTTTATTTATTATTATCTTTTAAATTTTGCTGTAGGGTATATGTGGTCACGAGAGAGAGAGATAAAGAAAGTTAGAAAACAAGCCGCCAGGTCCGGGACTCAAACCACAGCCGGCCATGTGGGAGTGCAGTGCCCTTAACCACTGCGCACCTGCCGGCCCCGGATGTGCTTTCCCCACAGTCCTTGAAGGCGGTGGTGCTTCAATCCCCATCCTTCAGAGACAGGATGTTTAAGAGCACACGTGAGTGCAGGAGAGCTGGGGTTGAACCCCGGTCTCTCCGACTCCGAGCCAGGCCAGGAGCCAGGCGTGAGACATAACCTCGGGGCTTCTCAGCCTCAGTCCTGAAGGTTCTCTGTGGGGCGTCCTGGGCCCTGCAGGGACTGAGCAGTGTTCCCGGCACCACGTGCTCCAGGCCAGGGGCGGCCCCGGTCACGACCACCACAGAGGTCCCTCAATTTCTGCGAGTGTGCCCTGGGGAGCAGGATTCCCTGGGTAGAGCCTCAATTCAAAACCACCCACTCCTGGGGCCGGCAGGTGGCGTGGTGGTTAAGGCACTGGACTCGTGGCTTGAACCATGCCAAGCAGGTGGCGTGTGTGGCCTGGAATCCCGAGAGGAGAATGGAGAAGGGACTGCGCCGTGGCCACCTCCCCATGCCCGAATGGTCTCTCGCTGTCTCTCCCAGTCTCTGGCGAGTGCACATGCCCTACAGCAAAAAATTCTCTCTAAAAAGAAATGTACTCTTACGTGGAGAGCCGGTAAGATGAGCCAGAAAGTATTAATCAGATCCAGGCTCGTGCTGGGCCTGAGGACTGAGCAGCTGTCACCACAGGGTCCCTCGGCATCACCTGTGCTCGGGTGCAGCTGGTTAGGGCCGTCTCGGAAGGCCAGGGCCGGTCACAGCCTTGCAGCGGGCCTGGGGGTGACGGGGACATCGAAGCGCTGCGAGGGAGAGGGCCAGGGCCCCCGCCGCTCCTCTTGATCTGCCTGACCCGGTGTCATCTGTCGACAGGTGCCGGCCGGGGCCACGGACGCTGTCTCCTCTGGGGCAGCCAGCATGGTGGACGCGGTGAAGGGCGTGGTCCAGGGAGGCCTGGCCACCACCCAGTCTGCGCTCACAGGCACCAAGCAGGCCGTGTCCAGTGGGCTGACGGGGGCAGTGGACACGGCCAAAGGGGTTGTCCAGGGGGGTCTGGACACCTCGAAGGCCGTCCTCACAGGCGCCAAAGACACGGTGTCCACGGGGGTCATGGGAGCCGTCAACGTGGCCAAGGGGACCGTCCAGACTGGCCTGGACACCTCCAAGACTGTGCTCACTGGTACCAAAGACACGGTGTCCACGGGGGTCTTGGGAGCCATGAATGTGGCTAAAGGGGCCGTCCAGACTGGCCTGGACACCTCCAAGACTGTGCTCACTGGTACCAAAGACACGGTGTCCACGGGGGTCATGGGAGCCGTCAACGTGGCCAAGGGGGCCGTCCAGACTGGCCTGGATACATCGAAGGCCGCCCTTAAAGGCACCAAAGACACAGTGTCCACTGGGCTCATGGGGGCCATGGACGTGGCTAAAGGAACTGTCCAGACTGGTCTAGACACCTCCAAGGCCGTCCTCACTGGCACTAAGAACACGGTGTCCACAGGACTCACTGGGGCAGCCAACGTGGCCAAGGGGGCCGTCCAGACTGGCCTGGACACCTCCAAGACCGTCCTCACTGGCACCAAAGACACGGTGTCCACGGGGCTCATGGGAGCGGTGAACA
>NW_006209806.1:2029964-2030538 GCF_000334495.1 Tupaia belangeri chinensis | reverse complement strand
GCACAAAAGACACGGTGTCCACGGGAGTCGTAGGAGCAATGAATGTGGCCAAAGGGGCCGTCCAGACTGGCCTGGATACTTCAAAGACCATCTTCACTGGCACCAAAGACACGGTATCCACTGGACTCACGGGGGCAGCCAACGTGGCCAAGGGGGCCGTCCAGACTGGTCTAGATACATCGAAGGCCGTCCTCACTGGTACCAAGAACACGCTGTCCACAGGGCTCACGGGGGCCATGAACGTGGCCAAGGGGGCCGTCCAGACTGGTCTAGATACATCGAAGGCCGTCCTCACTGGTACCAAGAACACGCTGTCCACAGGGCTCACGGGGGCCATGAACGTGGCCAAGGGGGCCGTCCAGACTGGCCTGGACACCACCAAGACCGTCCTCACAGGCACCAAGGACACAGTGTCCACAGGGATCATGGGGGCTGCCAACATGGCGAAGGGGGCCGTCCATACTGGCCTGGATACTTCAAAGACCATCTTCACTGGCACTAAAGACACGGTGTCTACTGGACTCATGGGGGCCGCCAACATGGCCAAGGGGGCCGTCCAGACTGGTCTAGATAC
>NW_006209806.1:2025709-2029516 GCF_000334495.1 Tupaia belangeri chinensis | reverse complement strand
ACTGGTCTAGACACCTCGAAGGCCGTCCTCACTGGCACCAAAGACACGGTGTCCACTGGACTCATGGGGGCCGCCGACATGGCTAAAGGAACTGTCCAGACTGGTCTAGACACCTCCAAGGCCGTCCTCACTGGCACCAAAGACACGGTGTCCACTGGGCTCACGGGGGCCGTGAACGTGGCCAAGGGGGCCGTCCAGACTGGCCTGGATACGTCGAAGGCGGCCCTCACAGGCACCAAAGACACACTGTCCACTGGACTCACAGGGGCAGCCAACGTGGCCAAGGGGGCCGTCCAGACTGGCCTGGATACGTCGAAGGCGGCCCTCACAGGCACCAAAGACACACTGTCCACTGGACTCACAGGGGCAGCCAACGTGGCCAAGGGGGCCGTCCAGACTGGCCTGGATACGTCGAAGGCGGCCCTCACAGGCACCAAAGACACACTGTCCACTGGACTCACAGGGGCAGCCAACGTGGCCAAGGGGGCCGTCCAGACTGGCCTGGATACGTCGAAGGCGGCCCTCACAGGCACCAAAGACACACTGTCCACTGGACTCACAGGGGCAGCCAACGTGGCCAAGGGGGCCGTCCAGACTGGCCTGGATACGTCGAAGGCGGCCCTCACAGGCACCAAAGACACACTGTCCACTGGACTCACAGGGGCAGCCAACGTGGCCAAGGGGGCCGTCCAGACTGGCCTGGATACGTCGAAGGCGGCCCTCACAGGCACCAAAGACACACTGTCCACTGGACTCACAGGGGCAGCCAACGTGGCCAAGGGGGCCGTCCAGACTGGCCTGGATACGTCGAAGGCGGCCCTCACAGGCACCAAAGACACACTGTCCACTGGACTCACAGGGGCAGCCAACGTGGCCAAGGGGGCCGTCCAGACTGGCCTGGATACGTCGAAGGCTGCCCTCACTGGCACCAAGGACACACTGTCCACTGGACTCACGGGGGCTGTGAATGTGGCTAAAGGAACCGTCCAGACCGGTCTAGACACCTCGAAGGCCGTCCTCACAGGCACCAAAGACACGGTGTCCACCGGACTCATGGGGGTCATGAACGTAGCCAAGGGGACCGTCCAGACTGGTCTAGACACCTCCAAGGCCGTCCTCACTGGCACCAAAGACACGGTGTCCACCGGACTCATGGGGGTCATGAACGTAGCCAAGGGGACCGTCCAGACTGGTCTAGACACCTCCAAGGCCGTCCTCACTGGCACCAAAGACACGGTGTCCACCGGACTCATGGGGGTCATGAACGTAGCCAAGGGGACCGTCCAGACTGGTCTAGACACCTCCAAGGCCGTCCTCACTGGCACCAAAGACACGGTGTCCACCGGACTCATGGGGGTCATGAACGTAGCCAAGGGGACCGTCCAGACTGGTCTAGACACCTCCAAGGCCGTCCTCACTGGTACCAAGAACACGCTGTCCACAGGGCTCATGGGGGCCGCCAACGTGGCTAAAGGGGCCGTCCAGACTGGTCTGGACACCTCCAAGACTGTCCTCACTGGTACCAAAAACACCGTGTCCACGGGGGTCTTGGGAGCCGTGGACATGGCCAAAGGGGCCGTCCAGACTGGTCTAGACACCTCCAAGGCCGTCCTCACAGGCACCAAGAACACGGTGTCCACTGGGCTCACGGGGGCCATGAACATGTCCATGGGGTCTCTGCAGGCCGATGTGGGCACGACCACAGTGCTAGCCAGCACCGAAGACGCCGTGCCCACTGGGCTCCAAGAGGCAGCAAACGTGGCCACAGGGGCCATCCAAAACCGGGCACCTGGGACCCGAGACGCTGCCGTGGGTGGTGGCACCAGCCCCGGTGCCCAGGACAGAGGAGAGGTGCAGACTGCCCTGAGCCCCCAAGACGCTCTGTCCTCTGGGGTCTGCAGCTCCCTGAACGCGCCCTGTGCCAGCCTGGAACTGGCCCAAGAAGCTGCAGTGGCCACTCTAGGTCTTGCGTTAGATGTGACCACATTCCCCCACGGGGCCGCCACCCACGGCCACGGAGGAGCCACGGGCTTCACGGCGCTGCAGGATGAATCGGAGGGTCTAGGGGAGATCTTCCTCCCCATGAGCGCTGCGGAGCAAGGTGAGCAGGGCACAGGGTGGGCCCCTGGGCGGGCGTGGTCCCTGCCTGAGCTCAGGGTGCGAGTCCCGCCATTGTCCTGCCCAGATCAGCTGGCCGCGTCCCAGCCCGGGCCCCGGGTGCTCTCGGCCGACCAGAAGAGCTACTTCGTGCGTCTGGGAGACCTGGCCCCCGGGCTCCGCCAGCGCGCCTTCGAGCACGCCCTGAGCCACCTGCAGCACGGCCAGTTCCAAGCCAGGGACGCCCTGGCGCGGCTCCAGGACTCCCTCGGGCTGGTGAGAAGACTCCTTCGCGCCTCCCCACACGGGCACGCAGGGACGGGGAGGGAGTGTGGCAATCCGTGTACGGGGGTGGGGAGGGGGTGACCTGGGGGAACAGGGACAGTGGGACAGAGAGCTCCCCAGGCCAAGCCCATCCCCATCCCCAGGAGAGGCGGACAGGAACAGCAGCAGCTGGGGGGCTCGGGTATGGGCATCTGTTCCCGGGGCAGGGGCTGCTGGGAGGGTTCGGGGCCGGACTGGTCAGTGTGCGTGAGGGGACAAGGCCAGGGAAGTGCCAGGAGCCAGGCCATGGCCACGGTGAGGGGCTGGATTACCCGCGGGCACTGAGGCGCCGTGGAGAGGTTCTGAGGGGTGAGCGTCCCGCAGACACCACTGACCTCCCTGACCGCCTCGTGGCCATCCTGGGCTAATAATGCTGCCATTGAGGGATGGGGACAGAACGTGGGAAAGCGAGAAGGCAGCCCCCTGGGTAGGCCACGCCGCAATCCCTTTTCCCTTCTCCTCTCGGGATTTTGGGTACGCACGCACATGCGCCGGTGTGAGTTTCCAGTCACGGGGTCCGGGACTGGAACTGCACAGGTGGCCACGTAGGACGGAGTGCCTTAACTTTTGTGCCACGCTTAGTCCCCTCTTGATGCTTTTTTAAAAATACACGCTATAGGGGCCAGCAGGCGACATGGTGGTTAAAGGTGCTGGATTCCCACACGGCTGACCGCGGTTCGAGTCCCAGACCTGGCGGCTTGCTTTCTTGCGTTCCCTTTCTCTGGTCAAATTAAAAAATAGTAATGAGTGGAATTAAATAAACCTTAACATATACATGAATGCTGTGGGGCGCGAGTACTCGAGAACGGGTGAGAAATCCCCTCCCCAGGGCATGGCCGCGCTACAGTTCCTTTCCCTCCGTGACCCGCTCAGGTCTCGGGAACACAAGCTCACATGTCGCGTGTTTTCAAGCTGCTGGGTTGGGACCTGAACTGAGCAGTCGGTCATGTGGGGTCCTGCCGCTGTAACCGGCTGACCCGATTACTGACGCGCCACGTGACCACAACAGACCCTCAGCGGGAGGCCCTTCTGCACGCCGGGCTCCGGCACCAGACCTGAACGCCCACCGCAGGGAGGGCTTGAGTGGCCGGTGTGTTCCAGCGGCCACCCTCACCCCACTGGGCTCTCTTTCCAGATTGACAAGGTCAAGCAGGGCTTGGACCAGGGCTCTGACGCCAGCGTGGAGGACACGAGTGCCACAGAGGTACGTGGGGTGCAGGGCGTGGTCCCCCACCCGGGGCCCCCGCTCACTGGCTCCCTCTCCCCACAGGCGCGGGGTGCGGGGGCCCTGGCCAGGGTCTGTGGCCTGGTCCAGCAGCTGCACACGGCCTACAGTGCCCTGGGCCCCAGCCTGCAGGGGCTGCCCGCCGCGTTCCAGCAGCAGGG
>NW_006209806.1:2022258-2025572 GCF_000334495.1 Tupaia belangeri chinensis | reverse complement strand
GCCGCGGCCTGGCCCGGCCTGGGGGCCCAAGCCCGGCACCAGTTCCGGGCAGGCTGAAGCAGGTTGAGTGGAAGGGTCACCAGGACACAGCCCCCACCCAGCCCCGGCCGCTGGCCCTGCCCTTCCCTACGGTGCTCCCTGGCTGACCAGGAGCCGTGCTGGACGGCCGGACCCAGAAGGGAGAAGCGGAGAAGAGCCTGCCAGGTCCTGCCCGCCCCGCCCAGAGCCCCCCAGCCCGGCTCCCACAGCGCCACCTCGTCCGCAGGCGTCCCCCCAGCTCCTTGCAGACACTTGGGGTGCTGTGAGCCCCACGCACCAGAACACCCTAGAATGCCACTGCGGCTGGAGCTGTGCTGCTACCCCGAGACCCCAGCGAGGCCGAGGGCTTCGTGAAGACAGCCACAGGAGCCACCACCACCACCACCGCGGGCTGTGCCGTGGCGGGGCGGCTGTGACGCTGCTTCCGGCCTCAGCCACTCACCGAGACCCCAGGCAAGGCTGAGCCACGAGGTCTGAGGCCCAGGCGGCCGGTGAAGGCACGGACAGGCTGACGGAGGTCGACCTTGCCCACAGAGGCCGCGGCCAGGGCCTGTCGGGCGAGCTCTCCTGTCTGGGTTTAGCACGAGGCTGAGGACCAGGCTGGCGTGGCGGTCAGCTGAGCACGTTCCCAAGGTCCCCCTCCGGGCTGCACACCCAGTCCTCGGGAGGGGCACAGAGGGACTGGCAGGGGGGGGCTGCACGGTGGGGACAGCCCACCTCGAGCCTCGCCGCACCACAACACTCAGGGCGCCTCACGAGGCGCCCCCTTCAGGCCTCCCCCACCTGCAGCCAAACGCCAACGGCCCCCACTTGCACAGAAGCCACCACCATGGACCAGCCAGTGACCCCCGACCTGCCCCGACCACCTGCTCCTCCGGAAACGACCCGGCCTTGAGCTCCTGGGAGACACAGAGGCCGGGCTGCCTCGCCCCAAGGTCCTCGGAGCCCCACGGCACAGGGCTGGGAGGTGGACCCGAGAGGGCTGCAGTGACAGGCCATGCAGGGGACAGGAGGGAACCCTCCTCCCTCAGCCTGTCACGCCGGCCATCCAGTGCGGCCTAAGACAGGCCCCTGCGGAAACCGGGAGGCCCAGGAAGCCCCTTCCCACGGCCCTGCAGCCGGCCCCTCGGCAGGACGGATGGAGCTCCCATGCAGGCAGCGATGTCTGGAGGCCACCCCGGGCGCCTGCCACGCCAGGCCGGGCGCTGCCCCCCGCGAACCCTCACGGCAGTCTGAAACCAGGCCACCCCCGTGCAGACGGGCTGCGGGGGGCCACTTGCCCGAGGTTACGCGGCGAGCTGGTGACCCAGCTGAGGACCGGCCTGCACCCCACAAATCCCTCCCTGTCACGACAGTGCCCGTGGCGCCCTCCTGGCCCGGGGCCGACCTCGCACAGAGGACCCTGGGGCTTACCTGGGGGCCCAGCCGCGTGGGGCGGCGGAGCCGGGAGCCCCAGCCCCTGCCCTCCGGGCCTGACCCCAGACGCCTGCTGCCCCGGCGTGGGTGCTCCGCGCCTGCCTGGCCCGGCCATGCTCCTCCTTCCGTTCAGAAAGGGCCCATCCCACCCACCCCGCCACGCTGGGATGGAAGTCACCTCTGCCGCTCATGATGGCCCGATGGCTTCACCCTCTGCCCTGGCCCCGCCACGCAGGCCGCCAAGCAAACCCGGCCAATAAAAGCCGTTTCTTTTTTCATTAAAAAACCCTTTATAGTCATTTCATGTCGGCTGGAAATCACAGAAGTTAGGCAGAAAAAACCTGAAGGGACGATACAAACACGCACGGGCCTCCCCGAAAGTCCTCTGCTCTCCCGGGAGGCCGGGGAGGGCGGCGGCCCGGGGCTCTGCCACCCGGGGCGCCTGGGCTCGGGCCGGCTGGCTCAGCTCTCGTCGTCCGGGGACTCGGAGTTCATCCGTGCCCTCTCGCGCTCCTGCCGGTCGTTGCCAGGCCTGTCCAGGTCGGGGCCCTCCTGGGGGCTGCTGGTGGGAGCACAGCACAGGGGGCGTGAGCACGCACCCGCCCTGGGCCGCGGTGCTGCATAGCAGGAGCTGCAGAGACCCACGGGCAGAGCCTGCGTCCCGCGCCCCTCCTGCCCTCGCTCGGCGCCAGCCGGTGAGACCCGGGGCGGCACTGTGCGTGAGCTCGGTCACGGCTGGGCGCCCGGCACAGGCCTGCCTGGGGCTGGCTGGAAGGCAGGGGTGCGGCGCCTGGTCCTGCGAGGAAGCCCGCATGGGGACACTCACGCGTCGTGCAGGTCTTCGGAGGAGCCGCACCGGGGCCCCTCCTCTGAGTCCGGCCCTTCCTCGTGCTCCTTGTCGTCCACGCTCTCTCCTTTCTGGGACGTGGCATCGCCATTCACAGGGGTGGACAGGTCTGGGGGACAGAAGGGTCACAGGACAAGGCTGCACTCCAGTCCAGGACCCCGGGACCTTCCTATCCGCTGTGAGGGGCTTTGGGGTCCCGGTCCTGAGGTCTGCGACGTCCACACCCGCCCCAACACCTGGGGGTGGCTTGGGCCTGGCTTCCCACGAGCACTTGAGGGGGGCTGGCTGTGTGTGGCTCGGGCCTGAGGCCACTGAGGCCCTGACCATGCCAGCCGAAGCAGGGAGGCCTAGGGTGGGCGTGGGCGACGGGGAACCCTAGGAACCCTTGGACGGGAAGCACGTGGTCAGCCTGGGGCCATGTCTTGAAGGTGGGCTTGCAGGTCACCTCTGAAGGCCACGCGGAGCCCGTGACGAGACCCCTTTCTGTGCTCCCACGCATGGCCCGAGCCTGGAGCCCGAACCCCGAACCCCACCCACACCACACGTGTCGGTTGGTCACGTGCTCAGCCCGTGTCTCTGCGTGTCCGAGTGCGCGTCCATCACCCGGGCGTGGGCCCTGCAGCCACATCTGCCAGGCACACGGGCCCAACGCCCTCACAGGTCGCCCAGGGACAGCGCCGTCCTGCACGGGACCGTGGGGACGAGCAGACCGGGTCCTCCCTGGTCATCCCGCAGAGCCACCGCCCCTGCGCCCACAGCGAGCCGGCCGCCCTTACCGGCACTCGGCCCATCCTCCGCCTTCTCCCTGGGCGTGCCCTCGCCCGCCAGCTTCTCCTCGGCCTTGTCCTTCTCGGCCGCCGCCTTGCCGGCCCTCTGGACGGCCTCCACCTTGGGGCCCAGGACCCGCGACTTGAGCCGGGCGTAGACCTCCGCCGCCTTCTCCATCACGTCTTTGTTGGCCTTGTACCTGCGGATCTGGGCGCCCACAGCGGCGGTCAGGGCAGCCCGCCCC
>NW_006209806.1:2019616-2022015 GCF_000334495.1 Tupaia belangeri chinensis | reverse complement strand
CCTGCCCACCTTCTTCAGTGTGGCCACCACGTCCGTGTTCCTCTGGAGGATCTGGGAGGTCACCTGCAGGGTGCCCAGCTCCTCCAGGGCGCTCAGACACCTCTTCACGTCCTGTGGGGAGGGCGGGGTGAGGAGCGCGGCCGGCCAGGGCTCGCCAAGGCCCCCAGGCGGCCCTCCCTGTGGGGAAGGTGAGCCTCGCACAAGGGACAGAGACCCTGGACACCCGCCGGACGGCTGGCTGCCCAGAGAGGAGGGACCTGGGCCCGCCGTGCCCCCCCCTGCCGCACCTGCTGAGTACTGCGCCGCTGGACCTCAGGCCTGGCCCTCAGGGAGCCCCCCACCCCCAGCCCCACCCCACCTGTTTTCATTTGCTACAGAAGCGTGTGCGCTTGTCAGAGACACAGAGACAGGGCGGAGAGAGGGGGAGACCGAGAAAACGCCCACGCCACCATCCCGCCTCCACTCGGGATTTGGGACACGCATTCGCGCACGCCTGGTGTTTTCCGAGCTGCCAGGACGAGGACTTGAGCCACACAGCTGGCCCCGTGGGATCCTGCCACCTTAACCTCCATGGCGCCTGGCTGGCCTGCCCCACCCACCGCGGGCCCCCAGACTAGGTGGGCCGACACGGGAGGTGGCTGTGCTGGGGCCGCCCACACCCAGGGCCTCACCGGGTTGTCGACCTTCAGGGCGAACTTGATCTCGCTGTGCAGCTTCTGCAGCTTCTCCTCCACGGACGGTTCTGGAGAGAGCAGCGCCCGGGCCTGAGCAGAGCCTGTCCCCGCTTGCCGCACGCCCCCGGGGCCCCAGCTGAGGACCCGCCTGAGCACCCGCGGGCGGGACCCCTCACCTTTCTTCTTCTCCACCTTCCTGTCCGGCAGGAACCCTTCGGACCGCTTCCGGGTCCGCTCCACCTTCCCGGGCCTGTGGAGAGGCGCCTCCCTCAGACGGGCCCCGCCACCCTGCACGTGGCCGCCTGCCCGACCACGGCCCGCTGCTCTCCCACTGGGGGTTGGCTGGGCCAGTGGAGCTGACTGTCAGCCCTGTGGCCATCTCGAGAGCCCTGGCCCCAGCTGGCCAGAGGTGGCAGCCTTTGCGTGTTTCCTTTCCACGCTAACCCCCAGCGCCCGGGGAACGTGCACCCGCCGGACGGGAGGGACGAGGCAGGCCGTGGGCGTCACGCTGCAATCCCTTCTCCATTCCCCACCCTGGATGGGGCACACGCGCAGTGCACCCGCGAGTCATCCAGGCCATGGGTGACTGGACCTTCAACCGGCCACGAGGGATCTGATGCCATTAACCGCCAGGCTACGTGGCCGGCACCTCGGGCTCTTCTAATGAGCCACGGGAACCCCCCAGCTCCTTTCTACTCGCCTGAAGAGCTGCACACAGAACGCCTAGCAAGCGAGTTGCTAAATGCCCTCAGAGGCCAGCCAGAGGTGTGGCTAATGTGCCAGACCCCACATGGCTGCCTGAGCAGTTCAAGTCCTGGACGGGGCGGCTTGAAAATCACACGGGGTGCGTGTGCATGCGTGCCCAAGATCCTGAGAGGAGAGTGAAGAAGGGGCTGGAGAGTGGCCATCCTCTGGGGGCAGGTGGGAGACTTCTCCCCTTCCCTCTCTCCGGGGCAAGCACATGTGCCCCACACCAAAAATGAAAACGTGGCAGGTCCTCAAGTCTGACACCCACAGACCCAGCCTCCACTGCACCCCACGACCATGTCCACCAGGGGATCTTGGCTCTCTGACGGCGGGAATCCCACTGGGAAGTGGGCCTGGAGATGGGCTGCCCCCTACTGTGTGGGCTCAGAATCGAAGCCGCAGAGCAGGGGTGGGCTTCCCACTCGGCACACAGACACGGGTCGGGGTGGTGGTTAGGGGTGCATGTGAGAAATGGGAGGCGGTCCCTGGCCCTATCCACTCTGTCTGGAGCATCCCGACCAAGCTGTGACAACCACGGGTGTCCCAAACATCGCCTATCCTGTAGGGGCAAATTCCCCCAGAGTGAGACCCCTGAGCCGGGGAAGGACAGTCGTGGCTCCTGACAGCCGGACAGGCCCCGAGAACCAGAAACTCCCCCTGGGCCCAGCTCGAGGGTGTGCACGGGAGCTGGGCTGTCCCGTGAGGGGTGGGGAAGGGCTGAGGGTCCTGGGAAGCTGAGCAGCACCGGGGCAGGGCAGCAGGCGCAGCCCGGGCTGGGGTGCAGACCTCGCTCGGGGCTTCTCCTCGGGCCGCCCCTTCTTCTCCTTCTGGCTGGGCTTCCTCACGGGCTCCGTGCTCTGCGGCTGCGGCTTCTTGGCTGATTTCTTCGCCTGTAGCGACCAGAGGGAAGGGGGTCAGAGACGTGCCCTCCGAACTGCCCGTGCAGAACTGAGCCTGGCATCTCAGATACTCCTCCCA
>NW_006209806.1:2018026-2018784 GCF_000334495.1 Tupaia belangeri chinensis | reverse complement strand
AGGAGGCCCAGCGCCAGGGCCCAGCTGCCTGCTGCCGGGGGCCCTCAACAGCGCCGACTCCTGCCCTGCGAGGGGCCACCCCTGCCCGCCACTCTGGGCTGCGGTGGCGAGTCCCTATGCCAGGTCCCCTTTCGTGACAAGAGGGCAGAGAAGCAGGTGTCTTTCCTGCTGCTCCCACAGAAGGCGGGCCTGGCCTGGGTCCCAGGAGCATTGTGTCCCCGACTCAGCCTGGGCTAGTGCCGAGGGAGAGCGCAGCACAGCACGGCCTCTCCTGGGGCAGGGTGGACCCACTGGCACCGATCCCGGGAGGCCTCCGATCGGCTCCCACGCTCACCCCAAGCTGCTCCTCCGCCGCGGGCAGAGGGCACTCCTCTGCCCACATCCCTCAGGGCTCCCGCCTCCCCGAGGGCCAAGGCCTGAGTCCTACAGCTGACTAGCCCCTGTGTGCCCCGCCCTGTCCTCCCCTCCATCGCTGGCCCCCACCACTGCAGCCACGCGGCCCCCTGGCTGTTCTTCCCACACGGCATGCCCGGTCCTGCCCCAGGGCCTTTGCATGGCCACGCCTCTGCCTGAGACGCCCTCCCTCCTGACGCCTCACCCAGCAGTCCTGGGGTTCAGCCACGTCCTCCACTGGCCACCACCCTGCCATTCAACTGTGCCCCGAGGCTCGCGGTGGTCCTCCCGTCCACCCTGCCCCGGGCACGCTGCCTGGGCCCGCGGGCTGAGTCGCTGCCCCACGGAGGCCGCCTCCCTGGCCC
>NW_006209806.1:2016499-2017749 GCF_000334495.1 Tupaia belangeri chinensis | reverse complement strand
CCAGGGGACCCGGCCGCCCCCCGCCTGTCACTGCAGGGTCTGGGAGCGCGCGGGGCGCAGGGTGTTGTCCTTAGTCCCAAGACGCCCAGCCAGGGCCCCAGCTGACCCCAACCTACCGTGGGGACCACAGGGGGCGGTGCACAGCTCCCTTGCCACCCGTAGCCCGAGCACGCCCAGCCGGGGGACCAGCCGACACCCACCTGTCACTACTAGACGCAGAGGGCGGGCGTTCGGGCTTTGGTTTCCGCCCTCGGGGCTTGGGGGGAGGCTTCTCGGCTGTAAGAGGAGGGAGGAGGCTGCCAGGTGGGGCAGGGCTCTGAGGGAAGAAGGGGCGTCGGAGCCCCCAGCCCAGGCCGACCTGAGGGAGGCTCTGGACCAGGCCTCACCTGGCTTCCGGCCCCGCGGAGGCTTCTTCACAGACACGTCCGAGTCGGAGGAGGAGGAGGAGGAGGAGGCCGAGGACGCCGACCTGACCACGGCCACGGGGTCGGCCTTGGCGCCTTCCGACTCTGCTTTGGAGTCCGAGTCAGAGGCCGAGGGCACCTTCTGGGAGAGGCGGGCCAGGCAGCACGTCGGGGAAGGGCACAGGACGAGGGGGGTGTCCCCGGCCCCTCCACAGCCCGCCGTCTCCAGGGCTACGCGGAGCCCTCCTGCCTGGACCCCAAGCCCCACTTCTGACCCCAAAGCAAAAGCCCAGGATCTGGGGTGTCAGGTCTGACTGCTGGAGAGCCCAGCCGGGTGGGAGCTTTGCCCCCAGGGGACACGGAGGGACCAGGTCCTCCTGGAGCAGGACTGCCCTCTGGGTAAATCCCCGCGGGGCCGGAGCAGCCAAGCTGGCCTCCACTGCTGCCTTCAGCCCCGGGCGCCTTGCAGGCGACGCCGCCCCCCACGGGCACGTGCACACATGCCTACCCAGGGCACTGGCTCGTGGGCGCACACACGTGGCCCTCAGACCGCCTCCCTCCCTGCCACGCATGCTCCAACGTCCTGCTCAGCAGGCGGGCCATGGGGCTCCCTGGAGCAAGGGCAGGGCTGGGGCGGTCCCCCACGGGCCACAGCAGCCTGGGGCGAGCACAGATGGACACGCAGCCACGAACCTGCTCCACTTTCTTCTTCCGGCCTCCCAGGGGGCCCCGCCGTGGCGCTCGGACCACGGCTTTCTTCTCGGGGGTGAAGTCCTGAGTGGGCAGAAGTGAGCCGAAGGGGGTGGCCGGCCACGCACCCCACGTTGCCCCGCGGAGCCGCCGCCC
>NW_006209806.1:2011184-2015932 GCF_000334495.1 Tupaia belangeri chinensis | reverse complement strand
AGAGACAGGAAGGGGAACGGGAACCGAGGCCCGGAAAGCTGGGGAGGGGGCGAGGCCAGACCAGAGAAGCCAGGCCTGGGCTTCCACAGCCGATTGTCGGTGAGGGCACGCTGACCCTGGGGGCTGGGCCCGCGCAGGACAGCGCCCACGTGTGGCGAGCGCCATGAGGTGCTCCCCGTCTTTCTAGTTCTGCGGCAGGGTGCGTGTGCTCATCAGAGGCTGCAGCCCCTGCTCCTGTCCTCCTGGGATCTGGGCCATGCATGCACACGCACATACTAGTTCTGCGGCAGGGTGCGTGTGCTCATCAGAGGCTGCAGCCCCTGCTCCTGTCCTCCTGGGATCTGGGCCATGCATGCACACGCACATACCAGTGGTTTCCATGATGCCGGGTCCGGGACTCAAACCACAGTGGGTTGTGTGGGACCCAGGCGCCCTGACCGCCACACACCTGCTGGCCACACCTGCCTTCTCCTTAGCCGTTCTGAGGAGGAAGCCCCCTGGGCTGAGCATCCAGGCTGGGACCTTCCAGGCAGTGACTTCTGCCCCACCGAGGGGCAGGGGCAGGACAGCCACAGCCATGTGGACCGGCTCGTGTCTGCTCTGCCCACGTGGCTGAGCAGCTCCTGTGGGCCGGGCGCTGTGCTGGGGGCAGCAGGTACAGCATGACCAGGACGCGCCACTCTGGCGGGAGCTGGCAAGCCAGTGCGAGTGCGAGGGTGAACACAGCCACTGAAACGGACGAGCCCTCGTCCAAACCGTGGGGACAGGCAGGCAGAAAATACTGGCAAGAGGCCACCGGGCTTCCGACAAAGTACGTGGGCCAGCCCGTGGCTGGAGCCCACACGGTCGACTGCACAGTTCGAGTCCCGGACCTGGCAGTTTCAAACCACACCGGGCATGTGCTGTGTGCCCAAAATCCTGAGAGGAAGGCGGAGAGGGACTGCACGGTGGCCATCCCCCAGGGGGTGGGGGTGGTTTCTCACTCCCCCTCTCTGCCTTTCCCTTTCTCTCTCTGGTCAATATATTCTCCCTTTTGCAATTAAAAAAAAAAAAATCAGGTTGGCAGGTGGCATGGTGGCTAGGGCGGCTGGACTCCCACATGGCTGACCACAGATTGAGTCCCGGACCTGGTGGCTTCCTTCCTCACTTCCTTCTCTCTCTGTCTGGTCAACTTCAATAAAATAAAACAATGACAATGAATAAGGTTAAATAAAATAATTCTTTAAAACAAACGAACGGGGAACCAGCAGTCAGCGTAATGGCTATGTCGCTGGATTCCCACGTAGTCAACCGTGGTTCGCATCCCAGACCTGGTAGCTTAAAACTCATGCTGGGCGCGTGTGCGCCCAAGATCCCGAGAGGAGAACGAAGAAGGGATTGCGGCGCGACCATCCCCCCTGGGGGGTGATTTCTAGCTGTCTCTCTGTCTCTCTGTCTGTCTGGCGAGCGCACGCACCCTCTCCAAAAAAAAAAAAACCAAACAAACAAACGAACGAACAAAAACACAGCCTACAGACAGTACGATTATCAAGACCAGGGGTCGGGCTCCTGGCATGGAGCAGGTGGAGGCCAGCAGAACAGCCCTCCACCCCGCAGTGCCCAGGCCAGCCCCCAGGACAGAGTGACCGGCCCCGATGGCAGCCGCAGCCTGCTACGGAACACGCCGAGAAGCCCTGCTCGGCGTCTCAGCCTCGTGTTCCGGCTGGGGCCCTGGAGCCCTCAAACACCGTCTCTGGGCTCAGTCTGTTCCTCTGCTCTATGAAAAGAACGACAGGACCAGTAGAAGATGTAACAGCTGCGTTGCTGGATCCCACGTAGTCGACCGTAGTTTGAGTCCCGGACCTGGCAGTTGAAAACTCACGCTGGGCACGTGTGCATGCCCAAGATCCTGAGAGGAGGACAGGGGAGAAGCAACTGCGGCGTGGCCATCCCCCCAGGGGGTGATTTCTCGCTGTCTCTCTGGCAAGTGCATACACCCTATAGCAAAAATCTCTCTTAAAAAATAAAAATATTGGGACCAGCAGGTGGCGTGGTGGTGAAGGCGCTGGACATTCTCACATGGCCGAACATGGTTCAAGTCCTGGACCTGGTGGCTTGCTTTCTCACTTACTCTCTCTCTCTCTCTCTCTCCGTCTCTCTGTCTCTCTTTGGTCGAATTAAAATAATAAATGGATGAATATATTTAAAAAATAAATAATTCTTTAAAAAATAAAATAAAATAAATAAAAATATTGGTGCCGACCTGGGCCCTGCTCAAGACTCGTGAGACGGCAGCATAAGCAGCGAGGCCCTGGCTGAGAGCCTGCTACGCACAGCCTGGGCGGGAGGACAGAGCTCGGCCCTCCCACCCACTCCTGGTGGGACTCCAGGGAAGGCCACTGAAAAGAGCGAGGCGGCCTCCGTGTCCGTGTGGGCCACTGTCAGGATGTGTCGCTGGAGCCAGGACCGCGGCCTGATGATCGGGGAGCAGAGGGCGGTTCAGATCCTGGACTAGAAGCCTTGGAAACCACGCCGAACACAGGGGCCCAGAACCGGACGAGGCGGAGAGCGGAGAGCAGAGGGCGGAAGGAGAAAGCTGAGGTTAACGCCGCAGAGAAGGGGCTGGGTCCCACGTGACAAATGCGGTGCGAGCCCCAGGAGAGGCTTGGGGACGTGCCAGGGCAGCGAGCGTGTGCCCAGGACCCTGGTGGGACGGTAAGGTGGAGGGAGAGGACTGTGCGACCCACTCCACTGGGTGGTTCTCTCTCTCTCCCTCTCTCGCACACATGCCCCCTGGCAATAAGGAAATAGGAAACCGGAAGTCAGCGTTCACAACAGAGAAGCCCGTCTGCGTGCTGACTGCACCTGAACACCTAGGACGGGCCTGGGGGACAAACTTCGGGGTCCAGGCCTCGGCCCCAGAGTCCCCCGTCTACGCCTCTAGGGGAACGGCCCAGGAAGCTGCCCTCGAACACACGCTCAGGCCAGCAGCCAGGGCCGACGTCGACGGCCACCTCTCGACTCGGGGGCGCTGCCCAGAGCTCCTCTGGGTGCCAAGATGCCCTACCCTGAGTTTCCCTCCCTCGAGGGCAGGCTTCTACGCGGTGTGTCCAATAAACACCACGGCGCGTGATGATTCACCAGCAGGTAACAAGCTCAGCGTGTAACCGGAGAGAACTTGAGCTGGGGCCAGAGAACGATCCCGTGCAACCGACTGCCTGAAAGGCCTCCCAGCCGGGCGGGGCCGGCCCCATAGCCTAGCGGTTAAGGGAGCTGGAGCCCACGCGGCCAACCCTGTGGTCTGAGTCCCGGTCACGGTCCCAGAAGCTTGGAAAACATACTAGGGGCGAGCAGGTGGTGTGGAAGTTGAGACGTGGCACTCCCACGGCTGACGGCAGTGCAAGCCTCAGACCGGCAGCTCGCTTTCTCGCTCGCCCTGTCTCTCTTTTTGTCTCTCTTTGGTGAGCAGGAAAAAGAATAACAATACGTTTTTTAAATTTTAAAAAGCATACCCAGGTGTGTGGGAGTACAGAGGAGGAAGAGGCGTTGTGATGTGACCACGCCCCGCTGGGAGGTGCTCTCTCTCCCTCTCTCTCTCCAGCAAACACTCACGCCTCACAAATGAGAACAACAAACAAAAACCAACTTTCCATGTATTCATCGAAGCTGGAGACCAGCCACGCATGGAGAAAGCCCGCAGGTATCGAATAAGGGTCCCGTCTCCCCACACATCAGCGGCGGCAGCGGTAAAACGAGGGAGCCAGCAGGTGGCGTGGAGGTCAAGGCGCTGGCTTCCACACGGGCAACCACACGGTGTGAGTCCCCGTCCTGGCAGGTCGGGAGTCACGCTGGGGGTGTGTGCGTGCCACACGCGCCCAGCCCGAGAGGAGCCTGCAGAAGGTATGAGGGCATGGCCACGCCCCAGAGGTGGCTTTCTCACTTTCCCTCTGCCTCTCGCTGGTCCGTGCATGCATCCTATGACACAACTAAAATTCAACCAATTCAACCTACACACAAAAACAAAACAGTCACCCACATGCAACCTGCGTGGGCCCAGCCCCTTGAAAGAGGACGGCAAGGGACCAACAGGTGGCATAATGGTTACGCTGGTGGACTCCCACATGGTCGACTGCGGTTCGAGTCCCAGACCCGGCAGCTTGAGACACGCCAGGCGCATGTGCGTGCGTGCCCAAGATCCCAAGAGAAGAATGGAGAAGAAGGGACTGCGGCGTGGCCATCCCCTGGGGGGGGTGATTGCTCGCTTTCTGTCTCTTTGTCTCTGACTCTCCAGCGAGTATATACGCCCTTTAAAAAAAAGAACGAGCCGCAGACCCTGGGCCCTCGCGAGCCACCTGCTGAGTGCTCTGGATGGTGAGCCCTGGGCAGTGAGGACCGCGCCTGGCTCACCTTGTGTCCTGGTCCCTGGCACGGCACGAGGCGCAGCCCAGCGCGGTGTCGGCACGCCGGCAGGTGGAAGCACGAAGCACTGGCCGGAGCGCAGCTCGAGCCCCGCCCGCGTCCTCGCTTCCCGTCCCTCGCGCCCTAGTGAGAGCACCGCCCCACGGCATGTTCCATTTGCCTCCCCCTTTTTGGATAGGTTTTTGCTACAGGGCGCGTGCGGTTGCCAGAAAGACAGAGACAGACAGAGAGACAGAAAGCGAGGAATCACCCCCGGGGGGATGGCCACGCCGCAATCCCTTCTCCTCCATTCTCCTCTCGGGATCTTGGGCACACACACGCCCAGCGTGAGGTTAAACCACTGGGTCTCG
>NW_006209806.1:2006281-2011126 GCF_000334495.1 Tupaia belangeri chinensis | reverse complement strand
AAATTAAAAAAAAAAAAAAAAAAGCAGCAGCCGGCCTGGGCTGTGAAAAAGCCATGGCACAGGTGGCCCACCTCCAGGCCCCAAAAGCTCCAGTGAGACCAGGCATGGCAAAGCCACTCCATTCTCCGCTCACGGAACCAAAGGCTGGGCCCGACCCCGCATGCCCGCCCTCCTCACACCGCCCCCATGGCCTCTGCATCCCAACAGCCAAGCTCTCCCCGACCAGCAGCCCAAAGACACACTGGTCACGTCTCCTGGCCTCTCCACCAAGTCAGGCCCACCCTGCAAAGCCCAGGTGACCCGACCCCCCAACATAAACCTGTGTTTAAAAGCAAAGTGGGGGCAGCCGGCAGGTGGCATGGCGGTTAAGGCCCCCGGACTCCCACATGGCTGACCATGGTTTGAGTCCCGGACCCAGTGGCTTGCTTTCTCGCTTTCTCTCTCTCGCACTCTGTCCCTCTCTGGTCAAGTTAAAATAAGCAACAATAAAATTAATAAAGGTGAATAATAGGGAAAAAGAAAAAGCAGAGTGGAGGGCCAGCGAGTGGCAGAGGTTAGGGTAGCTGAATCCCACATGACTGAATGTGTGTCCAGGTCCCAGACCTGGCAGCCTGGAGACACGCCGGATGCAGGTGCCTGCCCAAAGTCCTCGGGGCACAGGGAGGGGGCTGCACCGCGGTTATCCTTGGGGAGGCGGTTTCTTACGTTCATCCGTCCATCCCCCCACCCCGTGGTGAGCACATGTGCCCTACAGCGAAGACACAGAGCAGGGGGCCAGCTGGTGGTGTGACGGTCAAGGCAGCCGGCCCCCGTGGCCTGAAAAGCACGCCGGGCACATGTGCACGGATGCCCTCAATCCCAACAGGAAGAAGGGGACTAGGCGGGATGGCAGCGTGGCCGCAGCCCAAGGGGGACGCCGTTCACTTTCCCTCCTCTTTCTCCACCCCCCCAGAATGCACGTGCCCTCTGGCAAGTCTGAGAAAAGCAGAGTGACCCCAGAACAGCTCCCCGGCCCCACCCCAGCCGGCCCTCCCGCCCTCCACAGCCTCCTAGCACTCCGGCTCCCACCTTCCTAAAGCTCTCCCTTCCCCAGCACTTCTAAGCCCGTGAGCCGCCGAGGTGTCGCCTGTACGGTTCCTGACAGCCGTTCACCTGACACCTGCGAAGCTCCGCCACTCCCCCAGCAGCCTAAAATCCGGCCCTCGCCTTAGAAACCACACGCCTGCGAGAGCTAGAACATGCTGTTATAACCCGGCCTGATCGGAGCGTCGGCTCTCACCAGGGTCTGCACCCCCAGACCGGGGCCGGCCACGCCGGGACACTGTGGCTGTCCCGAATGAAGGGGGACTGGGCTGGGGCCAGGAGTGGTGCTCCACACCCTACGGCACCCCGCAGACCCACTGCAGGGAACGAGCTGGTCCGGAATGGCACGGCCGAAGGCAACAATTCCTGCTTTGCTTATCGGAAAGTAATCGAGTCTGCTCGCTGCTCTGGCACCAGAACTAACTCCTGATGGGCAGAGGAACCCCAGCTTCTGGGACTCACCGCCCTCTCCCTCCCACTCAGGGTGTGGATTTCAACGTGAGGGCAGAGGATGAGGGGATGCAGGGTCTCTGGAGGTTTATGGCGTCTCCTAACCTGGGGGTATCTCACCTGGGTAGATTCTGTGCCCAAGGGACACTGGGCTAAGTCTGGGGACATCGTGGTTGACAGGACTGGGGGTGCTCCCAGCGGGGAGTGGGTGGAGTCAGGGATGCTGTCCAGCACCCTGCAGTGGCCAGGATGGTGACCACGGAGCCCAGGGGAAGGACCCCATCCTAGAGGCCTCTTCGGTTCCCACGAGACAAGCCGGAGGCCACCTGCAGCCTGCACCGGACGCAGCCCCACCTGGCCTGGGCACTCACCGGAGGGGCGCTGTAGCTGGCATGCGGGTTGTTCTGGATCTCCCACAGTCCCTCATTGAACCCTTTCCTCTTGTTGGGCTTCCCGTATTTATCTTTGTATTTGTCGTAAGGGAACAGGTCTTTGTGTCCCAGAAAGGCTCTGCAGGAAAGAAGCACAGGTCCCCGTGAGCGAGGCCAGCCTGGAAGGCACCAGGCGCACCGAGCCCGGCCCGGGACACTTACGTCTCGTGAGTACCAAAGAAGAAGATGGGGTACTTGTTGGGTGGGGGCTTCACGGCACCGTCGGCGATGTCGTCGATCTGCAGCGAGAGGCCGGTCAGAGGGGGCTGGGGCAGGTGGGGTAGGGGCAGCTTCACCCACTGACCCGGAAAATCCCCAGGACAGCCAAGTTACGTGGGGAAAAGCATGCTGGGAGGAGGGGAGCCCTCGAGTCAGAGATCCGTACCCCCTCCACACTGGGACCTGCACTCTTCTGTGCACCCCCCATGCAAGCCTGTCCCCCCACCGGGTGCTCTCTCTCCTGTCGGAGGGCTGGCCCTGGCAGGTGCCTCACCTGAGCAAAGCCAAACTGGCCCTCTAAGCCGGCAGGGGTGGGGCGCTTGGCCGCTAGGAACCCCCAGGGCCCTCCCCCAGGACCCCTCCTACAAAGAGGCGACCTGCGGGTGGGCTCCCAGAGGATGCTGCTGGCAGCTCCAAGGATGCAGAGGATGGGGGTGGGCTGCAGGAGACGGCCCTGAGCATCCAGGAAGTCCCACCCACTCCCTGCAGGCCCATGGGCTCCGGCAGCTGTCAGTCACCCCCCACAGGAGGCCAGCATCCCCTTCACTTCCAATCAGGTGCCTGGAACCGATCAGGCTCCGAGGGTGGAGGAGGGGGCCGGGGAGGGACCAGTGCTCAGGGCAGAGGAGCGCAGAGGGGCTGTGTGCAAGTTCCCGGCCGGCCCCCCAGGAAGATAAGCGGGAGCAGGGTGGGTACAGTGGGCTCACCGGGACCAGGGAGCCCCTCTCCTGTGGACTCTGCTGGCTGCAGGGCAGCGGCTGGGGTCCCCCCGCCCGGGCCGGCTTCCTTCTGGCTCGGTGGCCCCAAGCTACTTTGTGAAGGTCCTTGGCTCCTGGGCTCAGCCAGGGCCACGGAGGCCGAGCACCTCTCTCCTCCAGAACATCCTGAGCTCGGCCACGCCCAGGACCGAGGCCACGCTCAGAGCCCTGCTCCTGGCCTTGCCCAGGACCCACCCCACCTCAGAGGCCCCGGCACTCCAGGGCTCTCAGGCTACCGCTCTTGTCCCCTGAGCCACCTGCAGGCTGAGCCTGCTCCAGCCACCCCCTGCCTGGCCTCCTGCTGCCCTCGCCTTTCACCCCAAGAACCAGCAGATCCCACCCGGGGCCCTGGGCATGAGAACTGCCTCGGGGTGCCCTGGGTCCTTGCTCCCCACTGGCCTCCAACTCCACCACCTGCCCCCTGGGACTCAGGGCTGAGGATGCCCTCAGGACCCAGCTTCCTCCAAGGGGATCCCCAAGTCCCTCCCCAGATGCCCTCAACAGAGGCCTGAGGCTGAGCAAGCACCAGGGGGACCACCAAGCACCCCCCGCCCCCCCAGCCAACTTCCTTAGCCTCTTCCTGGTGGGCAGGTCCCACAACAAGCTTTATTCGGACCAAGCTCACAGAGACCCGGTTCCCCCAGCCCCATTTCCACTCTGGCCCCTCAGCAGCCGGCCTGCAGCTCCCCTTGGCCTTGACCGGGAGCCCTTCCCCATTCCTGCCTCCCCCAGACCCAGCCCCTCAGAACTCGGCTTCTCTGCCTGGGACCCCTCTCTTCAACTCTCCAATTCCCCACTTCCTGTGTCCATCAAGCCCTGGACACCCCCCAGGAACCCATCCTGCACAGGTCTCTCAGACCCAGGATCCATCAGAGCCCGTCTGCACTGATCCTTAGGCCGGGGAACCCCCCAGAACCCCAGAACCCCTAGCCCATGAGTCCCTCAGGCCCAGGGCCCCCCAGAGCCCCTAACCCAGGTCTTCCAGAGCCCCTAACCCAGAACCCCAGTGTGCACAGCTCCCCCAGAGCCCCTAACCAAGGGCCCCCCCAGAGCCCCAGTGTGCACAGGTCCCCCAGAGCCCCTAACCAGAACCCCAGAACCCCTAGCCCATGAGTCCCGCTAGCCCAGGGCCCCCCAGAGCCCCTAACCCAGGTCTTCCAGAGCCCCTAACCCAGAACTCCAGTGTGCACAGCTCCCCCAGAGCCCCAACCAAGGCCCCCCAGACCCCATAACCCAGAGCCCGCCAAGCCCCAGTGTGCACAGGTCTCCCAGACCCCATAATCCAGGGCCCCCCAGATACCCGTCTTCCAGAGCCCCTAACCCAGAACCCCAGTGTGCACAGCTCCCCCAGAGCCCCTAACCAAGGGCCCCCCCAGAGCCCCAGTGTGCACAGGTCCCCCAGAGCCCCTAACCCAGGGCACCCCAGAGCCCCTAACCCAGGGCACCCCAGAGCCCCTAACCCAGGTCCCCCCAGAGCCCGTGTGCACAAGTCCCCCAAAACCCCTAACCCAGAGCCCCCCAGAGCCCCAGTGTGCACGGGTCCCCCAGACCCCCTAACCCAGAGCCCCCCAGAGCCCCAGTGTGCACAGACCCCCCAGATCCCCTAACCCACGGGCCTCCCAGGTCCGGGATCCCCCAGTGTCCCGGCCGGTGAGGGTCCCTCAGACCCCAGAACCAGTCCGTGAACCCTTCCGACCCCCAATCTCTCGCCCATGGATTCCCCCAGGCCTGGGACGCCCCAGACCCCCACCCCGGGGGCCGCTCAGGCCTCAGACACCCCAGTGCGTCCAGGCGGGGTCCCTCAGCCCAGGACCCCTCGGAGCCCGGGCGTGCGCTCCTCAGGCCCGGGGCCCCCGCTGCCCCACCCCCCCGCCGGGCCCGTCTCCCGCGCGGCCTCCCCCGCG
>NW_006209806.1:2001164-2006096 GCF_000334495.1 Tupaia belangeri chinensis | reverse complement strand
ACTTTTCACGGGCCAGAGACGCCGCCGCTCAGGACCACGTGCAGAGGACAGAGAAGGGCGGGGACCAATGAGAAGAGGAGTTGGAGCAGAGCAAGTTAACGGGATTGGGTAACGGGCAGAACCAAGGGGCGTGACCTAAGAGGCCTAATGGGTGGAGGCGGAGGTTATGGGAGGTGAAAGGGGAAAGTGGGAGGAGGGAAACAGAGCGGCACCGGGAGCGAAGGGGTGGGGCTTAGGCAGAATCAGGAGGAGGGGCTTTGACTAGAGAGCAGGCTATTGGGCACCACAGGAGAAAAGCACCAATCAACGTACGAAGCGGGTTGTTGCTAGATTGTCCCTCCCTGGAGGAGGGGCTTAGTGTAGAAACCTTGGCTACTGGATACCACAAGAGCAGCGCCTCAAGGTAGGGAGCCGGCATTGGGTAGCGTGGGGGTGTGGCTTCAGCGAGGGTCTACCATTGGCTATTGTGAGAGAAGACGTTCGACTCAAAACAGGGACCAGTGCCTACCAGCTCGAGGGGCGGGGCATAGGCGAGGGGGCGGGGATTAGTGAAGGGGCGGAGCTCCAGGGGACTCCTCAAATGAGCATCACCTAAATGCTCTGAACAGAGGTTTATTTCACTTAGCAGGAGGCTGCTGAGCACCAGCCGTGTGCCATGGCCACTAAATACCCAAAGTACATACTAATTCATTCAAGCATAAAAGCATTGAAGCTAGCCAAGTCACTTAATGGATCTGTGTCTGGGTCTATCCCCTCGTCGACCGAGACTCTTCATGGTACCGACCTCTTAAGGTTTTGTGGGTAGTATGATTTCGCCCTCCCAAAGGTGTTTAAAACGGTGTCTGCCGGGAGAAGACACGGAGCACAGAGACGCTATACCCCCGCCTCTAGCAGGGCAAAGAAAGTGTAATTTTTTTTAAGGACTCAAAATAGGGCCTGTTGCACAGCGCAAGGCTCTGCTCCAGAGAGCTGGTGCACCTGTGCGACCGCAGTGCCAATTCCTGGCCCACCCAGTCCGAAGCAGGCTGGGGTGCACCGGTGCTTCAGACCCCAGGGCGTGGGCCGGCAGGCTCCTGGTGGTTAGGGCGCTGGGTTCTCACACGGCTGATGGCGGTTTGGGTCCCGGACCTGGCAGCTTTCTTTCTCCCTTTCCCTTTCTCTGTCTCTCTTTCTGGTCAAATTTAAAATAATAATGATAATAATAATAACACATGTAATTAAATCAATAGCTAATTCTTAAAAAAAAAAAAAAAAAGAAAGAAAAGAAAGAAAAGAAAAGACCCCAGGGCTGAGGACGGGAAGAAAAGGTTGGCAGTATGACCACTCTGTCAGGGCAGGTAGTTCTCTTGTGCACATGCTCTATTATAAAGAAAAAATTGGAACCAAAAAAAGTAAAAGAACCAGAGTGCTTAAGAAAAAGGTGAGTCTCAGGACGGGCAGATGGCGTAGTGGCTATGTCGCTGGACTCCCATGTAGTTGACTGTGCTTTGAGTACCAGACCCGGTGGAATAAACTCACGCCGGGCACGTGTGCGTGCGTGCCCAAGATCCCGAGAGGAGAATGGAGAAGGGGTTGCAGCGTGGCCATCCTCCCTGGGAGGTGATTTCTCGCTTTCTGTCTCCCTGTCTCTGTCTTTCTGGCGAGTGCATGTGCCCTATAGCAAACACCTCTCCAAAAATAAAATAGAATAAATAATAAGAATCCTGAGTGGATGTGTGGGAGGGCGTAAAGTTGGAAGAGCCGCTGAGGACCGTTACAGTGCTGCATGAACAGTAAGAGAAGTTCGGGTTTCACTCTCACGTCTTGGGGAACCACCCAAGGGATCTGAGCACAAGGTACAGGAAGGTCCTTGTCTTGGCAAACACACCTGTGCGTGGAAAGCTACCCGACAGAGCTGTTTTTCTTCCTCAAGGTGAGCAAGCGTGGACGAGCGTGTGACCCAGAACGCCCATTCCTCAGTGCCGTGAGGTCTACCGTGTTCCCTCCTGGGTTTAGATACTGAAGCCCCAGCCTCCCAGGCCACTGCAACGGTGACGGGGTCTCTAAGGAGGTGACGAAGGTTAAATGAGACTGCAAGAGTAGAGCCTAGCTATGACTCAGTTGGTGCCAGCAGGTGGGGTGATGGTTTAGGTGCTGAACTCGCACATGGCCGACTGTGGTTCAAGTCCTGGATCCGGCAGTGTGAAAGTCAAGTCATGTGTATGTGTGTGTGTGTGTGTGTGTGTGTGTGTGTGTGCACGCACCCTAAATCTCAGGAGGAGAATAGCAGAGAAGAGATTGTAGCACGGCCATCCCCACTGGGAGGCGAATTCTCTCTTCCCTTCTTTCTCTCCCCTGGGAGTGCACGTGCCTTATGGCAAAAACTTTTATTTATTTATTTATTTAATTCCGTTTGTTATTGTTATTTTTAATTTGAACAGAGAGAGAGAAAGGGAAAGTGGGAGAACAAGCCGTCAGATCCGGGACTCGAACTGCAGTTAGCCATGCGGGAATCCAGCGCCCTTAACCACCGTGCCACCTGCCAGCCCCTGGCAAAAATCTTTTTAAAAAAATGATTTGATGCCTTATAAGAAGAGGGGCCAACCCAGGGGCCTGGTGCTTAAGAGAGCTGGATCCCACATGGTCGACCAGTTTGAGTCCCAGTCCCAGAGGGTTAAAGACACATCCGCGTGGCCAAGTGGAGAAGGGTTGTGGGGTGATCACGCCCACTGCGAGGTGCCATGTCTCTCTCCCTCTCTGTCTCTGCTGAGCACACATGCCCTCTGGAAAATAAACAAAGAGGAAAGGGATGCCTCTCTGACTGGCTGGTCTCAATATTTAGAAATACGTATTTGCTAAACATGCTCTAACACGCATGAACCTTGAAGACGTGCTCAGTGACACGAGAGGGACTCACCCTCTGAGTCCATTCTCAGGAGGTAGCTAGAGCTGTCACTCACAGACTCAGAAAGGCAGGGGTGGGGTGGGACTTAATGAGGATAGGATTTTGTTAGGGGAAGTGGAGAAGTTCCAGAGAAGGGGACCAGTTGGCATGGTGGTTAGGGCAGCTGGATCCCACACGGCCGACTGTGCTGTTCTAGTTCCGGACATACTGGCTAGGAAAATATGCGAGGTGCATGCGTGTGCGTGCGTGCCCAAGATCCTGAGAGGAGCATGGAGGGGAGGGGATTGCGGTGTGGCCATCCCCCGCTGGGGGGGTTCTCACTTTCCCTCTCACTGCCGTTCTCTGGCTAGTGCACTGCTCAATGGCAAACACCTTATACAATTTTTTTTAAAAAAGAAGAGGAAGTTAGGGTTGGGATACACGTGCAGACCCAGCGTGGCGGGGCGGGGGGTGTCCTTTCCCACGCAGGTCCAAGTGTGTTACCGCAGCACCACCCCCTGGGCCCAGTCAGAACGTACTGGGGTTGGCAAGGGGCATGTTGGTTGGGATGCTGGACTCCCACATGGCCAACCGCAGTTCAAGTCCCACCCGGACCTGATGGCTTGCTTTCTTACTTTCTCTCTCTTTGATTAAATTTAATAATAATAATAGTAGGGACCAGCAGAGGGCATAATGGTTACGTCACTGGACTGCCATGTAGTCGACTGTGGTTCCAGTCCTGGGCCTGTTGCTTTAAAATTCATACCAGGTGCCTGTGTGTGCATGCCCAAGATCCGAGAGGGGTGTGGAGAAGGGATTGCGGCGTGGCCATCCCTGGGGGGAGGGGAAGGGGGAAGGTGATTTCTCGCTTTTTGTCTCTCTGTCTCTGACTCTCTGGCCAGCGCATGTGCCCTACAGAAAAAATGTTTTCTCTAAAATTAAAAAACCATATATAAATAGATATACACATACAAATTATTTTTTAAAAAATGTATTAATTTTTAAAGTTTATTTATCTCCTTCATGAGCAAGAGAGACAGAAACAGAGAGGTAGAGAGACAGCACCCCCAACAATGTCCTGACACTGTGATGCACCCCAGCCTCAGCCAACCCCGGCTCGTGGGCACACAGGTGCCTGGCATACTCAGAAGTCTCTGGAGCCATCCCAGAACCTTTCCACGAGGGTCAGCGTTACATTTTACCACTCTGCCGCTGGAGCTTATTTGTATTTTGATTTTTTCGCTTATTTTGATTTTTTTCAGGTTTTTGCTATCCGGTGCCTGCTCTCACTGGAGAGAAACAGGGAGAGGGAAATTGCCAGGAGGGGATTCCATCTCCTCTAGCCTCCTGGGATTTGAGGCATTCACAAACATGTGCCAAGTGTGATTTTCAGGCCACCAGGCCCAGGATTCGAACCGTTGTCAGCTATGTAAGAGTGAGCACCTTACCCACCACTCCCACCTGCCGCCCCCTCCTTAATGCTGGAGGGCACGCGCACTGAGTGGGCGGGAATGAGCACTCCCAACAGGTCTTAGTCACCGCCGTTCTGTCCCGTCTTTCCGGGAGCACCTGTGCACCCGGCGTGTTCTTTCAAACCCCCGGGGTGGGGTCAGAACCTGGTGAGCCTTGGGGGATCTGAAACTTTAGCTTTTGACTCCAGGTCCCATCCCCAGCCATAGCCCGAGCCCGGGCCAGCCCCAATCGTGGGCAGGCGTGCACCCAGTGGAGTCAGGAGGTCTCTGGGCGCGAACCCAGAACCTACCGGGTGGTCGGCACTGCAGAGCAGCACAGCGCACCCTGGCGGTTCCCTGCCTGGAGACCAGGCTCCCAGCCTAATTTCCAGCTCTTCTGCGGGGACTGACTGCGCGGCCCCGCGGTCGCCTCCTGGTGGCTGGTCGCTGCGCGCATTTCTGTGCGTCGCGTTCGCCGGGTGGACCCCTAGGTCCCAGCTCGTGCGTCGTCTTCGTCGGCTGCGTGGGGGGTCCGGGCGCCCCAGCGGCTCTGGGTCTGGGGGATGAACACCCGCACACTAAGTCGGGACTTTATTACGTAAGCGCAGGGGAGCCAGG
>NW_006209806.1:2000900-2001133 GCF_000334495.1 Tupaia belangeri chinensis | reverse complement strand
GGGAGGGTTCCCGAGCAGGGCCAGGCCGGGGCCCACGAGCCCCAGTCGGCCTGCCCCTTCCTCTCCAGCCGCCGCGCAGTTGACCGCCCGGGCACCCCTCCTGCCAGGAGCGCGCTCGTCGCCCTGGCAACGCAGTCCGGAAAAACCACCGAGACGCGGCCCCCGAGCGCAGAGCGGCCGGCCGGAGCCAGCGAGGCGCGGAGCGCTAGAGAGGCGCGCCGGGCCGATTGTCA
>NW_006209806.1:1999268-2000613 GCF_000334495.1 Tupaia belangeri chinensis | reverse complement strand
CAAAAGACGGGAGGACAGGAGGACGGGGAGCGCTCTGGGAGGCGGCCAGGAGGCGGGCGATGTCCGGCTCCGAGTGGAGGAGCGGCCAGGCCGGGGCAGTGGCGATCCACGGAAAGGCCCAGGGGAGGACTGGGGGGCGAGGGCGGGGCGTGGGGCCCTGGAGGCGCTTTGCGGGTGCGGGATGGTCTGGGGGATGTGGCTGACCTGAGATCGGCCCGAGCGAGGGCCATACAGCTGGTGGGTGGAGAGCGGTGGTGAGGCTCCTCCTCCCCCAGTGTGGCTTCTGAGCCCAGGTCTGGAGCAGGTGCGAGGAGGTGGGGTGAGAAACGAGGGCGGCGTAAGGAGTGGTGGGGGGTGCAGGCCAGGGAGGTCGGTGCAGGCAGTGCCCGGGGTGGTGAGCAGAGGTGGGGCCTGGCAGGTGCAGGGGGACCCTTGTGGTGGGTACTGGAGTCCAGGCTGGGCCGTCTGCACACCAGGTCCTGGGAGAGAAGGGCCAGGGCCAGGCCAACGACCCGGAGTTTGCCTGGACACCCAGGGCAGGATGCAGCAAGGTGTCCGCCCGGGCAGGGTGTCTGAGGAAGCGGAGATGGGACTGTGAGGGGGTGGGGGCTGAGAGGCAGGAGGGGTATCCCAGTGTTCCTGGGGGCAGCCCTGAGTGGGAGGGATAGACAAGGTAGGAGGGGGTACAGAGGGTGGCCAAGCAGGGGGTGCCTCATCCATTCTGCAAATGGTGGGAGCCCGTGGGGCCGGGGCGCTCACACTGCGTGACTGGAAGGCTGTGGGGGTGCTGGCTGCATAGACCAGCCTGGGAGGGCAGGGCAGGGCTGGTACGAGTGGGATGCCAGAGTCCAGCTCTGGAGGATCTGGGCAGGTTGGAGCCTGAGGAGCTTGGGGAGGTGGCAGTAAAGACCACAGCCAGGTCCTGGTGTGCAGGGCTCATCTCCCTGCGGGCAGGTGGAGGAGCAACCGGCCCTGCGTGTGGAGGGTCCTGGGACCTCCCCCATACACTGGGCACAGGTGCACGCCCAGTGCAATGGGGCAAGGTGCCATTTGAGCTGGCGCCTGGACAAGGTGCTACTCAGCCAGGTGGAAGTCAGCTCCCTGCCAGCTACCCCCCTGCAGCAGCCCCTTGCTCGGTCCTTGTCCTGCCTCTGGACAGCCCTCAGCCACCGCCCCTGGGTAGCCCCGAGCCCCGGTCCCCGCCCCATCCCCCGGCAGATGTTTCTGGGTGGAGGCGCAGAAGCAGGGGCTCTGTGGAGGGCCCAGCTGGGCGTGGGAAGAACAGAGAGCCCAGTGTGGATGGGGAACGGGAGGAGGGCGGCCCAGGCCTGGAGGCCCAGGAATC
>NW_006209806.1:1994267-1996988 GCF_000334495.1 Tupaia belangeri chinensis | reverse complement strand
GCCTGGGGGCAGCCCTGAGTGGGAGGGATAGACAAGGTAGGAGGGGGTACAGAGGGTGGCCAAGCAGGGGGTGCCTCATCCATTCTGCAAATGGTGGGAGCCCGTGGGGCCGGGGCGCTCACACTGCGTGACTGGAAGGCTGTGGGGGTGCTGGCTGCATAGACCAGCCTGGGAGGGCAGGGCAGGGCTGGTACGAGTGGGATGCCAGAGTCCAGCTCTGGAGGATCTGGGCAGGTTGGAGCCTGAGGAGCTTGGGGAGGTGGCAGTAAAGACCACAGCCAGGTCCTGGTGTGCAGGGCTCATCTCCCTGCGGGCAGGTGGAGGAGCAACCGGCCCTGCGTGTGGAGGGTCCTGGGACCTCCCCCATACACTGGGCACAGGTGCACGCCCAGTGCAATGGGGCAAGGTGCCATTTGAGCTGGCGCCTGGACAAGGTGCTACTCAGCCAGGTGGAAGTCAGCTCCCTGCCAGCTACCCCCCTGCAGCAGCCCCTTGCTCGGTCCTTGTCCTGCCTCTGGACAGCCCTCAGCCACCCCCCTGCAGCAGCCCCGAGCCTGGTCCTTATCCCATCTCTGAGAGCCCTAGTTCTCATCCCGCCCCTGGGTAGCCCCGAGCCCCGGTCCCCGCCCCATCCCCCGGCAGATGTTTCTGGGTGGAGGCGCAGAAGCAGGGGCTCTGTGGAGGGCCCAGCTGGGCGTGGGAAGAACAGAGAGCCCAGTGTGGATGGGGAACGGGAGGAGGGCGGCCCAGGCCTGGAGGCCCAGTAATCGGCCACAGGCTTGGGTTTCTGGAGGGTCCCACTGGCTGCCCAGACAGGAGCATTAGTAAGGGGGGCAGGGCCAGGGGCTGGCAGGTGGCAGGTGGCAGCCAGCCTCTTGGAAGCTGCACCCGCTCCCTGGTTGCTAAGTAGCTTAGTGTGTCCCCTGGGTGGGGGTGGTGCCAGCAGGGCAGAGGGGAGCCTAACCAGGCTCCTGTAACAGGTCACGCGGGGACATGGCTTCCTGGTCAGCTGGCCTGGGGTCCTGCCTCGAGGGGGCCGTTGGGGGCATGGACCTCCCTGGGAGCTCATGAGGACAGCAGTCTGGGGCAGCCAGCTCCCTGCACAGGGCGTGGCCCGCGGAAAGTGCTGGGGCTGGGTGGTGGCAGAAGGCCACGCCTGAGGCCAACCCGCGCCCAGTTCACGTTCCGAGCCCTGGTGGAACGCCGGGCATGCACGTGCCCATGGTCCAGGGCTGCCCTAAGCTGGGGTCAGGCGTGAGGACCGTCTGGGAGTGCTGTCTCCATGTCTCTTTCTCTCCCTTGCTCTTGAAAGAAAGTATGGGGGGGTCGGCAGGTGGCAGGTGGTTGGGGCACTGGATTCCCATGTGCCCGAACACAGTTTGACTCCTGGGCTTGCTGGCTTGCTTTCTCACTTTCATCATATTAGAGAAATAAATAAAGTTAAAGTAAAAAGAAACTTTGGGGCCAGCAGGTGGCGTGGTGGTTAAGGTGCTGGACTCCCGTATGGCCGACCACAGTTTGAGTCCCAACGTGATGACTTGCTTTCTCTCTCTCCCTCTCCCTCTCTCTCTCCGGTGAGTGCACATGCCTTATGGGAAGTTAAAAAGTAGTAAGTAAAATTGAATCAGTAAGTTTTTATAGTTATTTTTATTTAAACTTACTTATCTATACATACATACCTACCAGAGAGGGACAGAGAGAGAGAGAGAAAGGGAAAGTGAGAAAGCAAGCCGCCAGGTCTGGGACTTGAACCTCGGAACCTCGGAACTCCATGTGGGAGTCCAGCGCCCCTAAACATGCCACCTGCCGGCCCGAAGCTGAATAAATAAACCTTAGAAAGAAGAAGGAACGCGGGTAGCCCAGGAATCGCAGCCCAGGCGCCGCCTAACGGGTGGGGCAGGTTGAGACCCTCGTGGCCCTCTCTCTTTCTTTTTTTGAGAGAGATTTTTGCTCCAGGATGTGTGCGCTCGCCTGAGATAGACAGGAAGTGGGAAGTCACCCGCAGGGGCATGGCCATGCTGCCCCCCTCCTCCTCCAGTCGCTCCCGGGATCTTGGCCACGCGTGCACAGACAGGAAGTGGGAAATCGCCCGCAGGGGCATGGCCATGCTGCCCCCCTCCTCCTCCAGTCGCTCCCGGGATCTTGGCCATGTGCACACAGACAGGAAGTGGGAAGTCACCCCCAGGGGCATGGCCATGCTGCCCCCCTCCTCCTCCAGTCGCTCCCGGGATCTTGGCCATGCGCGCACAGACAGGAAGTGGGAAGTCACCTGCAGGGGCATGGCCATGCTGCCCCCCTTCTCCTCCAGTCACTCCTGGGATCTTGGGCATGCGCGCACACACACACCCAGCGTGCGTTTCCAGCTGCCAGGTCTGAGAGCCGAACCACGGCCGACTACGTGGGAGTCGGAGACGTGTCCATCACGCCATCTGCTGGTCCCTTGTGAGGCTCCTTGAGTCTCTTGAGCTCCGGGCTGTGAGGGGCTTCGTCCATGGACGCTGAGGCCGGCTGGGGGCAGGACTTACCTGAAGGGACAGAGCTCAGGCGGAACCGACCCTCCTGCCCCCGGTGGCTCTTCCCCCATCAGAGCTGCGTGGTGGCCGGGGGTGGCCCTGCAAGAGGCCGCCGGTGGGGCAGGAAGGGTGGTGGCCGTCTGTGTGCCTGCACAGCAGGCTGGCCGGCTGGCTCGGGAGGGTGCTCACTGGCCCGCGGCCTGTCCCC
>NW_006209806.1:1989818-1994202 GCF_000334495.1 Tupaia belangeri chinensis | reverse complement strand
GGGGGCCGAGTTGGGCGGTGTGTGCGGATCCCGGCCACGGCGTTGGCCCTACATGGAACCGCTCGTGTGACCCAGACCTGGGGGTGGAGTACAGGGGCCCGCGGGGACGGGCCGGGGCCCACGCCGTCCGCACTCAGCCCACCCTCTGCTGCCCCACCCCTGCAGTGAGAAAGGAGCTTCAGGCGGAGGCGACCAACAGCGGGAGGCCAGAGGCCCCGGGGACGGGCCAGGTAGGAGCACCCGCCACTGCATTTCCACCCGGTGGGCGGCCCGGCCGGGGCAGAAGAGCGGGCTGTCGCCTCCACCACCAGGCCCGGGGCAGGTGGGAAACCCGCCTGGAGGGCAGTGTGGCCGGAGCCCTTCAGGCCAGCCCCTCTGGCCAGCAGGCCGGGCACTGAGGTTGCTCTGGCCGGGGAGCTCCTCCAGCCCTTTCCCTTCCCCTCCCGCCGTGGGTCCTGCTCTCGTGCCCCCACCCCAGAAGACAAAGCTCGAGTCGTGGAGAGGTGAGACCGCTGCCCCGTCCTGCACCTCAGATCTGGCAGGGCAGTGCTGGAACTGTGAGCCGAAGCTCTGCCCTGCCCCGCCTCACCCCCTGCAGAGGAGTGGCGTGATCTGGGAGGCCTTCCTGTGGGAGGTAGCATGTTCCAAGCATCTCAGTCCACAAGGACTCCCTGACTTTAGCACAGGAGACCGTAGAGCTGGTGTAGAAGTGGGGGCCCAGAGGAAGGCCGGGGCCTGTCCGGGGCACGGTGCCCCCGATGTCCACCCAGCCATCTTTCTCACCAGGGGGCCAGGACTAGCAGGAGCCCAGCTTCCTCCATGTCAGCCTTACCTCGGAGGTGGCCCTGCAGGGACATCCCGCAGGCCAGGACGGGCTCGGTGGCTGCGCATGGCCCCGTCCTCGGTCCTGACTCCCGCCTTTGCGGCCCAGGTACCTGAGCCCAAGGACGAAGGCTCGGCCCACCTGGCGGTGCCAGGCGTGTACTTCACCTGCCCTCTGACCGGGGCCACCCTGAGGAAGGACCAGCGGGACGCCCACATCAAGGAGGCCATCCTCTCGGTGAGCCGCGCCCCCCCGCCAGCGGATAGCCGCCTGCACCCAGGCCTCCTCCGGGGTCCCAGGGCCACCTCGATCAGTCACTGGGCAGTGACCTTCTACTCGGGACTGTGGACACGGTGTTCCCATGGGTCATCAGGGCACCCTGTCAGGCCCACTGTGCAGGCTCGTGGAAGGGCATCTGTGGGGTTCACACTGGCCTCGCCCAGCACCCCCATCCCGTTGTTAGGCCACCCGGGACTGGGCTGGTGCCTCTCGAGAGTCAGAGGTCTGCCCATCCACCCCGAGGTCCCTGCTGGCAGTTGGGTCCCTTGGTGAGGTGGCCCGCACATGCATGCACTCTCAAGCTGGGTGGTGTGCAGGGCTTCGGAAATTCACAGAAAGTACGCTAGGGGCCAGATGGCATAGTGGTTACGCCGCTGGACTCCCACGTGGTCGACTGTGGCTCGAATCCCAGACCCGGCGGTTTAAACACAGTGGGCACATGTGCGTGCCCAAGATCCCGAGAGGAGAATAGAGGAGAAGGGATTGTGGCATGGCCCTGTCCCCCGGAGGCGATTTCTCGCTTTCTGTCTCTCTCTTTTTCTGACGAGTGTACATGCCCTATAGCAAAATCCATTCAGAAAAAAAGGGGGGGGCCAGCAGGTGGTGTGGTGGCTAAGGCGGCTGGACTCCCACGTGGCTGACCATGGTTCGAGTCCTGGACCTGGCAGCTTGCTTTCTCGCTTTCCTTCTTTCTTGCTGTGTCTCTCTGGTCAACTTCAAAAAAATAAAATATAAAAAATAATGACAATAAAATTTAAAAAAGAAAAGAAAATACTTGTTCGGGATAAACTGCGCATGGATTTTACTTTGTGCTCTGGCACCAGGATAAAACTCCTCTCGTTCCTTCGTAACTGCCAGGGGCACGCGTGCTCCCGAGGGGCTTGCTCTCTGGAGCCTGCCTGTGGTCACTCCGCAGGTGGAGCCAGACGTGTCGGTTTTGCTTTCTGGCTTCTGGGTTTTGGGTCCAGCTGCAAGGCCTTCCCCACTCTTACACTCCAGCTTGCTTTTCTGTTGCCGTTCCTCCTCCGTAGTTTTCGTTAGAGGACACGCGAGAGACGGGGGAAGCGAGACATCCCCTCCTGGGCTGGATGGCCTCACCGTGCTCCATTTCCCTCCATTCCCTTGGGATTTGGGCTGTGCACGCAGACCTGGTGTGATTTCCAAAGCTGCCAGGTCCAGGACTTGAACTGTGAGCGTGGCCACGTGGCACCCAGCTGCCATAAGCACCGCGCTACCTGGCTAGCCGCGGGCTCGTGCATACTCACACGGCCGGCGTGAGCCTCGGGCAGCTGACCCGTCAGCCTGGCGCCCCTGCTGGCCCTGTCTGGCTCGCTGCAGCTTTGCACCCCAGAACTTGGCGTGTACACGGACTGGAGGTGCCACGTGCCGTGCTCTGCTCAGGCGCAGCCCTGCCGTCGTCACCTGTGTGGGGACAGCGCGCCCAGGTCTGGGTGCAGGTGGCTCTGGGTTCCTGGACGTGCTGGCCCTGTTCTCCCACCTGTCCCCGTGCCCTGATCCTGACCTGCACGGGCACAGCTTGCCCACGGAGACCCAGAGCTGGTCCCTGGGGAGGCCACGCCTGCTCGGGTCCCGAGGACGCCTCCCATGCCGTGCGACCCCCTGGCGGCAGCCGGCTGGAGAGCAGGTTCGGTGTGGACTGCCCCTCGCCCTGTGGTGGGAGGCAGGTGCCAGGGTGGAGTCAGCCCCCAGGCCCGCCTGGCAGGACCCTGGGTGTGCCCACGCCGTGTTAGGAAGCACCTCCCGCGAGCTTGCCGTCTGTCTGGTCATCAGGTGGCCTGGGGGCAGCGGCTGCGGCCCTGCCCATGTGCCAGGTCAGGCTTTCTAGGGCTTTTCAGGGCCACGTGGTGGTCCACAGCCCCTGGTCTCCTCCCTCCTTCGGTGCCACTCTCAGCCTGTCCCCACGGGGGGGCACTGTTCACAGAGCCCTAGGCCCAACTCTGGGGAACCCAACTTCCAGCCGTGACTCCTCCCCTTCCTCCAGAAGCAGGCAGGGCCCTGCACCCCCAGTCCACTGTCTGAGCCCGATCTCTTCAGGCCGGGGCCGGGGCCGAGGCCTCGGCGGGCCTCTTTTTTCCCCCAGCCGCAGCATCAGGTGATGCCTCAGCGTCCCAGGAAGTCTCGAGGCCCCGGCCCCATCCCGTGTTGGTTGCAGACGCCTTTTCACCTCGGGCGGGGGCAGGGCGTGGCAGGGCCAGAGTTGCTGAAGATGCCCCCCGTCCCCCTGTGGGGAGCCGTACAGCACAGCTGGCCCAGTGCACCTGCCCTCCACAGAGGCTGATGGCCGCCCGGAACCTGTGTCCCCACGCGGCCGGGGCTCCAACCTTGCTTCTCCCCCCAGCACTTCGCCACGGACCCAGTGGCCGCCTCCGTCATGAAGATCCACACGTTCAACAAAGACCGGGACCGGGTGAAGCTGGGCGTGGACACTATCGCCAAGTGAGCCCACCGTGCCCTGCCCCCGCGGCTGTCCTGCCCAGGGGCCCTGCAGGGAGGCCGACCCGAGCCCTCGGGAAGGCGCTGGGGCTCTGGGACTCAGTGGAAGGAAGGGTCCCCCACCCGGCTTCCTTTGAGGGACCGAGATGTGGAGATGGAGGGCTGAGTGGGGGAGGTGTCAGGGAGCCCGCGGGGACAGCCCTCGCGGCCTGCTGTGCTGGCTGTGCCCTTGTACCGCTGCAGCTGTGGGAGCTAAGGGAAGAGCATCCTGAGGGCGGCCGGGCTCCATGGGGGTCGAGGTGACGCCCTCGCCTGCCCAGGTACCTGGACAACATCCGGCTGCACCCCGAGGAAGAGAAGTACCAGAAGATCAAGCTGCAGAACAAGGTGTTCCAGGTACGGCCGTCCGGTCACGGTGCACGGGCCCACAGCACTGGGTCCCAGCAGGGGTGGGCGTGCCGACTTCCTGGATCTGAGTGTGATATGCAAGTCATTTGGAAGCACGTCCACACTCGGGCTGCAGGTGGGCCCCAGGCTGACACCCACAGGTGTGACCCTGGGGGCTGCCCGCCCACCTGCCCCCTCCTGGACCCTGCCCTGCAGTCTGGGCTCTGCGGCCCCTCCTTGACCTTCGGGGGCGGGTGTGTGTGTGTGTGTGGGGGGTGGAAACCTCTAGAACACACGTGCACTTGGCTCGGGAGGGGTCGGGGCTGTTCCCATCCAGGTCAGTGAGGGGGTGGACGGGATGAGGGCCCGGGGCTGACCTGTAGCCCCCCGCCCCCAGGAGCGCATCCACTGCCTGGAAGGGACCCACGACTTCTTTGAGGC
>NW_006209806.1:1989394-1989643 GCF_000334495.1 Tupaia belangeri chinensis | reverse complement strand
GGGCTGGATGGGGCGGGGACTGGGGCCGGGGCCGGGTTGGTGGGCGGGGCAGGGTGCTGCCCTCCGATCCCGGGATCCCGCGCCGCTGAGCCCGCCTGGTGCCCAGGTCCGATGCGGTGGAGCGGCTGAGCGTGCTGCGTACCAAGGCCATGCGGGAGCGGGAGGAGCAGCGGGAGCTGCGCAAGTACTCCTACACGCTGCTGCGCGTGCGCCTGCCCGACGGCTGCCTCCTGCAGGGTGGGCCGGGTC
>NW_006209806.1:1958843-1989370 GCF_000334495.1 Tupaia belangeri chinensis | reverse complement strand
CGAGGACCTGGCCTTGAACGAGTGCGGGCTGGTGAGCGGCTCGGGCACTGGCGGTGGGCCCGTGGGCTCCCCAGGGTTCGTTCGCTCCTCTGCCGCAGCCTGTGCACCGCCCCCTTGCTCTGTGCCTCCGTTTACCTCCCAGATGTGCGGGATTCACAGGGGAGAGGAGGGGCTGGGCGGGGAATGGCAGGCGGACTGCAGACCCGGCCGAGGTGACGCTGGGGCCACCCTGCCGCAGGCGCCCTCGGCTCTGCTGACCTTCTCCTGGGACTCCGCGGTGCTGGAGGACATGAGGGCTGCAGGGGCGGAGCCAGCCTCCGTCCTGAAGCCCGAGCTGCTGTCGGCCATTGAGAAGCTCTCCTAATAAAGGCAGGGTCGGGCCCCTGGGCAGGAGGCGACCGCTGGCCGTGGGGCGGACCGTGGGAGCAGTGATTGGGGTCCTGTTCTGGTGCCCGGGGCAACACGTCGTGTCCCTGGGCCAGAGTTCTGGCACGTCTGCTCGGAGACGGCAGGACGGTGAGACTGGCTGTCAGCACAGATGTTACTGCTGGACTGTGACCCCCAATAAATGGGCTGCTTGAACCTGGCCTGGGCACCCCCCCTGCGCCGTGCGGTCTGGAAGGCACCACACCCAGGCCTGGCTTCACTCTGGTCACCAGGATGACCCGAGCTGGCTGTCACTGTGCAGCAGAGGACACTGCAGACTGGGTGGGGTTCAGGACTGGGCTGGAGGCCTGCGCAGGCCCTGCGTCCCCCCAGGGTCCTCGGTGGAGGGGTGCAGGCACCTCTAGATGCTGGAAGAGGGGGACACACCCACTGCAGCTGGAGAAAGCCCTGGCCCTGCCACCCCTCCATTCAGCCCATGGAGGGTCTGAGCGAGGGTGCTAGTGCCCCCCTCAGGGTGTTCCCCAGGGCACCTGCGGTGGCCCCTTCCACTGTCCCTGATGGACTTGTGGGTCAGGGCTCCAGAGGTGGCTCTGCACCTCCCCTTACAGAGAACTCGATGTCTGTCACCTGTCACCCTGGTCCCTAATGCCCTGGGCCGCAGCTCCAGGGAGGGGAGTCGTGTCCAGGAGGGTATGGGCCCTGCAGGGGCGGCTCCTGCTCACCAGCCATCATGGGCCCACCTCAGCCCGTCACATGGGCCGGGTCTGGGGCTCCCACTCAGGCCTGAGGGAAAGCAGGGTGTCACTAGGTGCGGGAGCCTGGGTGAGGGCAAGGCCGTCCGTGTGGCTGGGCCAAAGGGCCCTGTGGACACTGGCTGTGGCCCTCCCTTGGGGGCAGAGCCAGCCACACAAGGACAGGCAGGAGGGAAGACTGGTAGAGGAGGGGGCCGTGAACTCATTTAACACGGGACACGCCCCAGCCTCAGCTCCCCCCAGGCCTGGCCAAGGGGCAGCCGGGGAACTCAAGAACCAGGTTCCCTGGGACACAGGGCCTCGGGCCCAGGACACAGCAGAAGTCCTGCTCCTGGGTCATGGTAGGCAGACCACCTGGGACACATCCCCCGGGGAGAAAGAGGGGTGAGCCTGGGCAATGGCTGTGGAGTGGAGGTGGCAGCATCCCCATGTCACACACACCCACACACACACACCCCGCTCTGGGAACAAGCGCAGAAAAAGGCAGGCAGCGCTGGGGTGAGAACAGTTTATACATGTCCGTGTGGGGTCCAGAGGCCGGCCGGCGCCCCTGGGGGTCCAAGTCCCTTTACAAGCATCTGAGCCCACCCTGCCACGGCCCGCAGGCCCCCCGGCCGTGCACTGCAGTAATGCTTCATCAAAGGGCAGCTTAGCACGTGGCTCTTCGGGGCCCTTTACAGACGCCAACTAACCAGGCGCCCTCCGGAGACCCTCCCAAACCTCCGGGAGGTCTGTGTGGCGCGACAAAGTGCTCTTTCTGCGGGAGTTGGCGGTCCCTCGTGTCAGTGACCCGTGTCGGAGACCCAACGCATTCAGCACAGCCGGCTGGACACTCGCTGGGTCGCCTTCAGGAGGCGCGGAGCGGGCTGGCAGGCAGGGAGCCCTCGCTGGCGTCCATGTGCACGGCACCCCCAGCTCCAGGAGAGGTTCCGCATGGCGCCTGGACCTCTGGAAGGCAAGAGGGAGGAGTCTTGGGTTGGCCGTGCCCACCGGGCTCCTGCAGGTCCCCCTTCCAGAGAGCAAAGCCCTCTTGCCAGCCCCCGCCCCACTTGTCTGCACCCCGAGTGCACCCCTCCTGCTGGGGCATCTGCTGTCGCTCTGCAGAGATCACCCCAGAAGCCCACCTGCGCCTCCTCACCCCTGCCCAGCCCAGAACCAGACGGAGGGAGCCTGGTCCCGCACAGCCAGTTGTGGCTCACGGCCGGCCCTGGGGGCTTGGAACATGCCAGTGCTCCTGCGCAAGTGCCGGCAGGGTGGAGCAGGAAGAGGAGCCCGATGGGTGCTCCCCTGCACTTCCAGAGAGCGCATGCACGTGTGAGATGTCACAGCCCCGAGACACCCAGGTACCACTGGAACCATGGTAGGGGCTCCTGGGAGGGCAGGAGGGCGTGGTTGGCAGCAACAGGCCACCCCAAGGTGGCTGCTGTGGCCATCACAGCCAGCAGGCCGCGGGTCCTCAGGCCCACGCCCCAGGGCCTCCTGCGCACATGGGCCCCACCCTCACAGAGCCTCTGGCTGCAGGGTGAGGCTGCAGCATGCCATGGCAGGTCCTTCCCGCACTCGGAAGACTGGCCCACATACCCTCCCCAGTCGCTGGACGCCCCCTGCCAGCCCACCCACTCTCTGCCTCGTTGCCAGTAACTGACCCCCACCTCCAACCGGCTGGAGTCTTAAACGTGGCTTCTCAGACCGAGGCAACATGGGGCCGACTGGAGGAGCTGCCTGGACTCACGGTCACCCGGCCCGGCCTTCCCACCCTCCCTGCCAGGCTGCATGAGCAGGGGCTGTTGGAGCCGCTCACCCCCGACATCTGGGATGTCCATGACCACACAGTCGCTCTCTTCCTCTTCCTCCTCCTCCGTGTCTGCCTGGAAGCCGTCCGTGTCTGCACCAAGCTGGGCAGAGAAGGTGCAGGGTGTCAGCAGGGCCCCTCCTGGCGCATGGACCCGAGGGCCTCCACCCCGCCCAGTCACACGGTCACCAAGCCATTGCAGGCTGAGGCCCTCTGGGGGCTCCCGTATCGAGCAAGTCCTGACTGGATGTCACCTCGCCACCTGCCATGCCACGAGACCTGTGTCCCTGGGAACCAAAGGGTCCCCAGACCAGCGGGTGGCACAGCGGTTTAGGCACTGCGTCCCACGGAGCTGCCTGCGGTTTCCGTCCTAGGCTGAGCCTAAGATAAGCTGTGTGTGCCCGAATCCCGTGGAGAAGGGACTGCGGCACGGCATAGCCATCTCCCGGGGTGTGTGCCATGCCCTAGGGCAGAGAGCTCAAACAGAAGGGGCAGGGACTCGGTGCCCGCGTCTGCACGGATTTCGAGTAACCAGAGGTCAGCGGCAGTGCCTTCTCTGGGCCACCTCTACCACGGCTCGGCTCCCTCTGCCTGACGCTAAACCCCGCCCTGCCAGGGACAACACATGGGGGACTCTGGACAGAGGTCGGGGTGGGGAGAGGAGCAGAGGCCCTCGGCTGGCTGGGCCCCACACAGCTGCTTGGGTCATGTGGATCTGGTGGCTGGAGAAACGCCCCGCGTGCCTGCCCCTCCCCATGGGCAGCAGGGGCCAGGCCACAGCTGCTGGTGCCATGGGCCAGGCCCAGTACTAGTCTGTGGAGACAAACCTGCACCTGCCTGGGCCATGGGGTGAGGGTCCCTACAGGCTAAAGCAGGTCATGCGCACGACCAGGACAGCACCATGGGGGTCAGAGCCATGCTCGGCATGCAGCCAGGCCCCGGACCTCGGCGGTCCACGGACAAGGTGCCACAACTGCCATGGTCAGAGGCCCTGGGGGACAGGCAGGGTCAGGAGTTCCCAGGGGAGGGCTTCTGGGCCACCTCCAAGCCCGCCTGGAGCTCGTGCAGGGCATCCTGCAGGCCTGGCTGATGTCAGAGGGGAGCTCCAGTCTCTGGCCCAGCCAGCCACGCCCGGCCTGGACACGCAAGAGGCTTCAAAAGCTGGCAGGAAGACGGCCCGGGAGCTCACTGAAGAACCACAAAGGCGAGCAGGCCTGTGCAGCTTTCCACCACACACTTCCTGGGGTTCTTCGCTCAGGTCTTTGTCATGGGGGTGTGCTCGGCCAGACACGGAGAAAGAGCAAGTGAGCCACCCCCGGGGGTGGCCGGGCCGTCCCGGTCCGGGAATCGAGCATACACGCACAGGTGCCCGGCGTGGTTTCGCAGCCACTGGCCTGAAACGCCGTCGGCCACGTGGGAATCCAGTGCCTTACCCGTTGCACCTCCTGCTGGCCCCGCCCTGTGCACTTTCTGAAGACCCCAAGGCAAACCCACCGTCCTGGGGGAGTGCCGAGTCTGGGCAACGGGCATGGGACTGCCCTGCAGGCACGGGGCCCCAGGGAGAGGTGGCCGCCGCCTGTGGCCCTCAGGAAGTCCTTCTGGGGCCTCCCCCGGGTGGCGGCTCAGGAAGAAAGTTCGAGGCAGCAAAGCCCCATCTGTGTGGCCGCGAGGCAGTGAGACCCCCGTAGGACACCGTGACAGGGAGATCCGAGTCCTCGTCCAGCACGAGCCCATGACACCCAGCCCCAAGAGGGCCCCCTCAGGGACACCTGGGAACACGACCTTCCCTCGATGTGCTGTGCACCTGAAACCGCTCCACAATGTCAGGTCCATTAAAAAGCACTGCTGTGGGGCCGCAGACGGCGTAACGGTTACGTCACTGGACTCCCACAAGGCCGACGGCGGTTCGAATCCCAGGCCTGCCCAAGATCCCGAGAGGAGAATGGAGAAGGGTCGCAGCACGCCCATCTTCCCTGGCGGGTGATTTGTCACTTTGTCTCCCCAGCGAGCACACTCAACCCTTATAGCAAAAAATCTCTTCAAAAACAAAAGCACCTGGGGCTGACAGGAGGCATGGTACTTAAAGGCACTGGCTATGTCGCTGGACTCCCACGTAGTCGACCGCGGTTCGCATCCCGGACCCGGTGGCTTAAACTCACGCCAGGTGTGTGTGCGTGCGTGCCCAAGATCCCAAGAGGAGAATAGAGGAGACGGGATTGCGGCATGACCATCCCCCCTGGGGGGTGATTTCTCGCTTTCTGTCTCTATGTCTGTCTGGCAAGTGCACGCGCCCTATAGCAAAAACCAATCAAAAAAAACAACACACACACAAAAGGCACCGGATTCCCACATGGCCGACAACGGTTCGAGTCCTGGACCTGGCAGCTTGCTTTCTTGCTTCCCCTTTCTCTCTCTCTGTCTCTCTTGGTCAAATTTAAAAGTAATAACAGGGGCCAGCAAGTGGTGTGCTGGGCAAGGGCAGGGACTCCCGCACGGCTGAGCGCCAACCGGCTGAGCGCCAAGTGAGCCCTGGACCTGGAGGCTGGCTTTCTCACCTCCCTCTCTGGTCAAATTAAAACAAATAAGTAAAGTTAAACAAAATAATTCCAAAAATATAGAATTAAATACATAATTTTTTTTCCCCAGAGAGGTTTTTGCTTTAGGGCACGTGTGCTCGTCAGAGACAGAGAGACAGAAAGCAAGAAATCACCCTGGGGGGATGGCCACGCCGCAATCCCTTCTCCTCCATCCTCCTCTCGGGATCTTGGGCACACACACACATATGCCCGGTGTGAGTTTAAGCCACTGGGTTCAGGACTTGAACCATGGTTGACTACATGGGAGTCCAGCGACATAGCCATTACGCCAACTGCTGGTTCCCAATAAATACGTCATTCTTGAAAAGAAAAAAAAGAAAACAAAAGCACAGCTGCAGCCCGGCCCCGGCCCAGTGGTCAAGTCAGACAGATCCACACAGCCAACTGTGGTTCAAATCCCAGTTCTGGTGGCTTGAAAAACACGCCGGGCACATGTGCATATCCCCAGTTTGGACGGCATGGAGGGAGAAGGGACTGCCTGTGGCCAGCCCCTGGGGTGCCCTCTCCCTCTCTGAAGGGGCCCGCCCGCTGCTACCTGACGCAGGGAGGAGGCGCGGCCCCGCAGCTCACCTGGCCCTCATGCCTGCGCTTCTTCATGAACTGGGTGATGCACATGCTGCCCGCCGCCTTCCGCTTCAGCGACACGGGCGTGGTCTGGCCGGGCCCCGGGGTGAGGACGGGCAGGGGGCCGCCGTCCTCGCGGGGGGTGGAGGGCACGGTGGTGACGTAGGCCCACTGGCAGGGCACGGGCAGGTGCTCCTGGTCGAAGCTCTTCAGCACCTGCGGGTGGACGTACCAGCACATCCGGAAGTCAGGCCTCTTCTCGTACACCGAGTTCTCGGAGATGATCCGCTTGAGCCTGGCCTTGGAGGGCATGTGGGGCGGGGGGCGGGTGCGGGCGGGCCAGGGGGGGGCTGGGCGGGCCGGTGGCGTCCCTGCACAGCAGCCCGCGGCGACAGTGCTCCTGGAACTCCCGGATGATGACCTTGCTCCCGTTCACGTTGCCGTGCAGCAGGGGCAGCAGCTGGGCCAGGACTGGGGGCAGAGGGACACGGCTGAGTCTGCCGCCCTGCTGCAGGCCGGCCCACGGCCACGGCCACGGCGACACCCGGGCTGGCACAGCCGTGGCCCCAGCCAGTCCCCGTGTTGGCTTCAGGCTGGCAGCCCCTGCTCTGACCTGGATGGCCACCCCCTCCTGGCGTCAGAAGCGGGGGAGGAGCGCTCTGCCTGGCCGGCCCGCCCAAAGGCCCCAGGCTCTAGTGGAGACATCCCGAGTACACGGGGCACACGAGCCCGTGATCTGGGGCTCACTGAGCCGGCTGGTCGGTGTGCAGACCCTGCTGGGGGTGCAGGGCTGTCTGTCTCATTTGTGGAAAAAAGAAATAAACAATAAAGAAAGCCCAGTTGTCGGCTCCCCGGCAGGGGTTCAGGCAGCCAGGTCCCTCACGACCAGCTGTGCCACCTGAGCCCCAGACCTGGTGGCTTCAAACACACACGCACGTGCAGGCCCCAAACCCAGCAGGGTGAAGGGTGAGAAGAGGGTTGGGCACGGCCGTCCACAGGGGTGGTGGCACACCCTCCCCGTCTGACATAGAAACCGTCGGACAAAAACCAGAGCAGCAGGGAGACGAGCGGCCCAGGCCTCTCTCCAGCCCTCGCTGTGCTGTGGCCCAGTTGGCACTGAAGCCCCCAGGACGGGCAACCAAACTGCCGTGGTTCAGGCGGGCTGAGGGCCTGCCTAGCGGCCGCCCTGAACATGAGTGGAGTCCCGGAAAAGCCCCGCCGGCGCGGACACTCACTGTGCTGGTCTCTCTTCTCCCTCCTAGAGGCCTTGGGCGACGGCTCCTCCTGGGGGGGCGCGGTGCCCAGCAGGCAGGCCGAGAACTGCTGCAGCACCTTCCAGTCGGCGCCCGCACAGCCCTCGCGGTCGGCCGCCCACACGCAGCCGATCTTCACGGGCTGCAGGACGCGGAACCTCTTCCCCTTGGCCAGCAGCTCGTCCCACTCCTTGGCCTTCAGCTTCTGGCGCACCTTCTGGTTCTCGGGGTCGGCGCACTCCTGGCGGGTGAGAGGGCGGGAATCCGCTCGGCCCTCCTCCGGCCCCCCCCTCCGCCCCGGTGGCCTCTCGGGCTCTCTAGTCCACACCCCATTCAGCAACAGGGCGCAGCGGTCCAGCAGGGCCGGGCACCGACACGCCTGTGCCCGCCCTTCAACCGGTGGGAGGACGCACCAGGGCGCCAGCGTTCCCTACTGTTCACTGCCTTTAAACCCACGCTGGGCACGTGTGCGTGCATGCCCAAAACCCCATGAAGGGCTCGTAGCACAGCCGTCCCCCAAGTGACTCCTCACTTTGTCTCTGTCTCTGCCTCTCAGTGAGCACATGTGCGAAAATCTCTAAAAGATGAGAAGATAGCGCAACTGATGTGACAGTCACATTTACGTGGGGCCAGCAGGTGGCGGGATGGTCCTGTCACTGGACTCCCGGTAGCTTAAAACTCACACCCCTGTGTGCGCCCCAAATCCCAAGAGGTGAATGGAGAAGGGATTACAGTGTGGTTATCCCCAGGGCGTGGATTCTCGCTTTCGGTATGCCTGTCACGCGCCCTACAGCAGAAATCTCTTAAAAAGGGGAGTGGGGGCCGGTGGTGTGGCAGTTCAAGTGGCTGGATCCCACACGGCGGACTCTGACTCAAGTGCTGGCCATGTGGCATGAGAAACACGCCAGGTGCATGTGTGTGCATGCCCCAGATCTCAAGGATGCACCGCAGTGTGGCCATAGCCCCTTGGGGTCCCCCTCCCTGCCAAGTACACACACCCCAGGGCAGATGAAAGTAACTAAAACTCGACAGACAGCACTACACGCAGAGTGAGGGCTACACCTTCAGCAAAGAGCTCACAGCCTCGAGGCCGCAGGCCTGACCCCTCCCCGGGTGTCTGCCCGGGGCACTGGGCACCCGGCGCCTCCTCCGACCCATGCCGGCTCTGCCACCTTCCCAGGCAGGGCCAGGCTCCGGGCCAGCCTCTTCCACAAATGGACCCACGGCCGAGGCCCAGGTGGGGCGCCCGCCCCGCAGGTCAGACGCCGCCCCGCGCTGAGCCACGAACCTCGGTCACACCTTCGTCCTCAGACAGGTACCCATGGGGCACAAAGAAGCCATCGTCCTCGTCCTCGTCCTCCCCCGCGTCGTCGTCATCGTCCTCGGAGAAGGAGAGAGGGTCTCGTCACGCACAGACAGGGACTCGGGTGTGGAACAGGCATACTGACAACTGCACCGGGCCCGCAGGCGGCGCGGAGCTCCAGCCGCTGGGCTCCCACATGGCCAGCGCCGGCGCCAGCCCCGGGCCTGGTGGGCGCATGTGGACTCCCAAAACCCCTGGCAAGGAGCTGTGTACGGCCTTGCCCCAGGAGCAGGGGGCCTTTCTCTCTGTCTCTCTCTCCCTGGCCAGCTCACAGGCCTTATGGCAAAAACCTAGGGAAAAAAAACGAAACCAAAGACCCACGTGGCAGCGTGTCGGCAGCACGCTACGCCCACGATGCTGGCCGGGGATGCAGTGGGGGCCCCAAGGCTGCCTCTCTACCTCTGCCTGTCTCACTGCTGGGAAAGACACACACGGAGCACGCCGTGCTGTTCCTGTGGACACGAGGGTCAGTGGGGCGACAGGCCCAATCGGCCACTCTCCAGAAAGGGGCACGGCAGGGGCGGGGGAGCAGCGCAGCACCATGAGGCTCGTGTCCACGCCAGCCGCCGAGCCGGGGAGCGCCGCCAGGTGAGGTGTCTGAGACCGGCGGGGACTCTGGGAGCCCAACGCGGGCGTGCTGCAGGTCACACAGGCCGCCCGGCGGGACGGCCCGGGGCCTGGCAGGAACTGCTCCGGGCGTCCTTACCCCTTCGCTGTGGGACAGGGATTCCCCGGGCTCCTCCTCCTCCCACTCCTCGTCGCTGTCCACCTCGTAGTCGAGGAGCTTCTGAGAAAGGGAAACAGGCCCTGTTGTCTCGAGGCTTGACGGCTAAGCGGCGCGTGGAGGAGCCAGAGTGTGTCGGGCACCCGCGGGTGGTGTGCGAGGGCAGCCGGGAGGGCGGGCGGCCGGTCCTCACGCCGGCCGCGTGCTCACCTTGTCTTGGGCCCAGGGGTCCCTCGGGCGGATGACGGTGGTCTTCTTATTCCACGTCCCCCAGTAGGCGGGCCGGTGATTCTCGGAGAACTGTAAGAGCTTCATCCTGCCGAACTTCCTCCTCTCGGGGACGCCGTCCCCTTGGCCGCCCTCCACGATGACGACGTCACTGCGGGGCGGAAGGCACTCAGGCACGCGCCTGCTCGGGGAGGTTGGGGTCACCACTAGAAAGACGCCAGTCCCGGGCAGCGGCCCTCCTGCCCCCAAGAGCCGCGGAGGCGGAGGCGCGGTGCCGGGGAACGAGGAAGGGGCCCCGGGCCCGGCCGGCGGCTGTGGTGTTTGCTGAATGCGGCTGAGCGGGGCCAGAGGGTCAGCGAGGACAGGTGACACCGCACAGGAGGGAGAGCCCCCCAGAGCCCGGCAGCCTCGGAGGCCGCGCCAGGCCCCACTGTGGCCTCGGACTCCCCCGGGCTCCGACCTGTGGAAAATGTCCGCACTCCGGCTGGAGACGCTGGTGGGCCCGGAGCTGAGGGGCGCCCGGCCCTTGAGGTCTCGCAGGAAGGAGAAGTCTCCGCTCTGCTGCTGCAGGAGCTGGTCCAGCCGGCCGCACAGGTCCTGGTCCAAGGCGGCCCGGCACCGGGGGGCCAGAGCCATGTGCTCTTTGATCTCGAAGGGGGCGAACTTGCCACAGGAGCCGGCCAGGGTCTGAAAGCAGAAGCCGCGGGACAGTGAGCCCGCACGCACGGTCCCTCCTAGGACCCCCAGCACAGGGGCGATGCAGGAGTCCGCATCTGGGTCCCAACGGTCACACTTGTCAAGACGTAAAGAAACGGAAATCACGCCTCAATATGCCTCGCTTTCTCTTGGCCGGCACGCGCAGCCTCTGGCAACTTGTGAAAATACAGATACTGGGGCCAGCGGGTGGTGTGGAGGTTGGGGGGACTCAGCTCCCACGTGACAGACCGTGGTTCAAGTCCTGGACCTGTGGCTTGCTGTCTCGCTCCCCCTACCCCAGTATGATCGAACTAGAAAATAATAATAAAGTTAAATAAAATAATTGTTTAAAAATAAATAAATGGAAAGAAAAAGCACACAAAACAGGAAGCCGCGCCCTCTTCCATGGCCGATGGGTTCAGGGAGCTAGGTCCCACGTGGCTGACCCCACGGCTGAGTCCCAGCTCTGGCCCATCCTTCCAGGAGGGAAACGGAGGGACTGCAGCACGGACGTGGCCCCTGGGGGTGCTGGCTCCCTCTCCGGCAAGCGCATGGCTCTGGGACAACCATTGGCCAGATGTGAGACCTGAGCACGAGGCAGAGGCACCCCCAGCTCAGAGCACGGCGGGGCCAGGCTCCAGCTGCTGCCTGTCCCACACTGCCCCGCAGCCACGAGCAGGCCCAGGAGAGCATTTAGGACCGGCAGGTGGTGTGGTGGCTAAGGCACTGGACTCTCACAGGGCCAACCTCTCCAAAGGAAAGAAAGAACAACGAATAATAATAATGACTTTTAAAGATCCGCCACAGGGTGCACGCACGCACTTGCTGAGAGAAGGAAAGTGAGGAACCCGCTCCCGCCACCAGGAGGGACCGCCGTGCCACGGCCCCTTCTCCACTCACCTCTCAGGATTCCGGGCACGCACGCACACGCACCTGGCGTGTTCTGCAAACTGCAGTCGGCCAAGTGCGGTCCAGCCGCCTGACCCACCGTGCGCTGGCCGGCCCAAGTACTCATTTCTTTAAGGTTCCTGACGACGTAGAGGAGGCCCTGCCCCCGAGAAGGGCAACCCAGCGGAACAGAGCCTTCTGCGCTTACACAGGGGAGGCCCGGGAGGCCGGCCGCTCACCTTGGGGGCCTGCGGCGTCCGCGGCTTCTGAAAGAACCTCGTGATCTCAGCCTTCTCTGCTTTAATGCGCTGCGGGGAGACGACCAGGAAGAGATGACGAGACGGCGCGGCCCTGAACGCCCGCGGGCCTCAGAGCTGACCGAGCACGTCTGAGTGGAGGCCGCACACCCCGCCGGCCAGCGGGCAGGAGACCGCCAGTGCCGAGAAAGCCAGTTTACCCCCGGGTGGCACCCAGCTCTCCAGGATGGAAGGAACAGCAGGTGGCCCCTGGGAACCCCCGGGAGACCTTGGCCTGGCCCTCGCCCGCGGCAGGCGCTCCGGTCACTCCTGTACCTTCTCCTCTTCTCGTAACCGCTTCTCCTCCTCCTTCTTCCTCTTCTCCTCCAGCTTCGCCCTGGGACACAGGAAGGGAAAGGTGAGACACCTGCCGTGGTCCCGACGGACGGCACGCGGCGAGCGCAGGACGGTGGGGCAGTGGCTGGTGTGGGCCATGAGTGCGTCCTGCTCTCGGACTGCCCTCGCCAGGCAGGTCTGACCGACAGATGGGACTGCCCAGGGCGTCTCAGTCGGCCAGGGCGCAACGGCACGGACGGAGCCTGAGTCCCTGTATGAGCCAGCAGGGGGCGTGCAGGTCACAGCGGCTGGTCCCACATGGCCGACTACAGGGTTCAAGTCCCAGACATGGCGGCTTGAAAATCACACCAGGCACACGCACGTACGTGCCCACAATTCTAAGGAGAATGGACAAGGGACTGCAGCGTGGCCACCCCGGAGGGCGGCCTCTCACTCTGTCTTCCTCTCCCCTCCCCAGTGACACAGGCGCCCAGAGAGCTACGCGAGGCCACAGGGAGGCTGGACGGCGGCCAGCGGGAAAGGCGAGGCTCCAGTAGGCCAGCCCGCAAAGGAGGCTCCGCTCTGTGTCCGAGACCTCTCTGAGTGCACCAGGCACACGCACATCCATGACCCAGGATGACTGAAGCTGGCGGTGGTCATGGAGTCGAGGCCCGGGTGGGGATGCTCTCACCCCTCACGGAATAACCCTCCCCCCAAATAACCTGGCAGATCTTTTGTGAGAGATTTTTGCTACAGGGCGCGCGCACTGGCTGGAGAACAGAGACAGAGACAGAAAACGAGAAATCACCCCCAGGGAGGATGGCCACGCCGCAATCCCTCCTCCTCCCTCCTCTCATGATCTTGGGCACGCACACACATGCGCCCGGCGTGAGTTTTAAACCGCCGGGTCCCGTCTCGGACCCATGGTCGACTACACGGGAGTCCAGCGATGTAACCATGGCGCTACCTGCTGGTCCCCCACAGAGCTTGTTTGGTTAGAAAGTTGGAACAGGGTTCCAGGAAGACAGCCCGGGGCTCTCTCCGCCTCACGTCAGGGCAGGGAACAGAGGGAGCCCCTGCTTCTGTGCTGCCCCCAGGGCTGGCCTGCAGGACGGCAGGCGGAGGCGGCGGCCGGCACTCACCCCAGGGCCTCCTGCCGCTCCTTGCGCCGCTCCTCCTTGAGCCGCTGCTTCTCCGCCTTCTCCTTCTCATCCTTCTCCCGCTTCTCCCGTCTCTCCTTCTCCTTCAGCTCCTTCTCCTCCTCCTTCCTCCTCCTGGCCTCCTCCTTGGCCCGCTTGGCCTCCTCCTTCAGCTTCTCCTTCTCCTCCCTCTCGGCTCGGAGCTTCAGCTGCTTGTCTTGACGCTCCGCCTCCTGCAAGACACGCGGGTGGCCGTCTGCAGAGGGCCCGGGGCAGACCGGGACCCGGCGGGGGGCTGTGCTCAGAGGGCACCCGGGACACCCTCGCTGTATTTTAAGAGAGATTTTTGCTATGGGGGCATGTGTGCTCACTGGAGAGAGAGACAGAGTGTGAGAAATCGCCGCCCGGGGCACGGCCATGCTGTAAGCCCTCCTCGCCCGGCACGTGCTTTAGGCCCAGGTCTGGGACCTGACTCGCAGACTCGGCCAAGTGGGAGCCCGCTGTCCTTAACCACAGCAAAGTGAGGTTTTTCCTTTTGTCATGAACCAGCTGAGAAGAAGTAGCTGCCCAGCACAGCACCTCGTGGGCCACTCGACAAGGGATAAAGCTGATTTCTTTGAAATGTTGCCAGACGGTACATGTACTTGTCAGAGACAGAGACGGAGAGACAGAGAGGTGGAGAGCATGAGCACCCAGGGGAGACGGCGAGGCCACAACCCCTCCTCTTCCACTTCTCCTTTCAGGACTCTTGGCATGCACACACACACGTGTGCCTGGCATGTTTCTGAAGCCACGAGCTCCAGGACTCGACCACACAGCAGGCCACGTGGGATCTAGCTACCTGGAACGCCACGCCGTTTTTACTTTTAAGCTTAATTAGAGCGAAGGGTGGGAGTGGATAGATATTGGTGCGGCGAGAACATAAAGGTCAGGCAGGTTGACCCCCATGGAAGTGCCCAGTTTGCACACGGAGACCCCTAAACACCGTGGCTGTGACCAAGGCCTCAAAGGACACTGCTGGGGGTGCTGTTTCTCTTTCTGTCTCGCTCACGCACTCACAGAATGAAATAAATCCGATTAAAGGAGGCACCCGTGGGCTGGCCGCTGACGTGGTCAGAGCAGTCATTCTACGTGGCCACACTCCCGGTTTGAGTCCTCAGACCGGCAGCTTAAAAACCACGCAGGGTGCATGTGCATGCGCACTCAGCATCCCGAGAGCGTGGAGGAAGAGGGGTGACTACAGTGAGGCCACAGCCCTGGGGGGCGCTTTCTCACTTTCCCGCTCTCTCTCCCTCTGGTGACCATATGTACCTTACAGCAAAATCTAAGAGAAAACAAAAAACGAACAAAGAGAAGGGCCAGAAAGAAGGCCCCTGTCACCACGTCCAGGCACGTCGGCAGGCCCTCAGAGCTGCCACATGACAGCCCAGCCACGCTGTGCTGGGAGGGACGAGAGCCCACAGGGGAGGCAGCGCAGGGCCAGGGCCAGGTGCGCCAGGGCTTCGCTACGCCGTGGCCTGCCGGAGGATTCAGACGGCAGCACGGCCATGCCACCGTGTAGGAGCACAGCCGGCCCCACAGTGGACAGGGCTTACTGGGACCGCCGTGGGCATGTCAGGGCGTGTGCGTGTGCACAGACGCCCCTGACCTGATGGGCTGGGGCTGGATGGTGTGGGGACCCTGTTGGGTACTCGTGGGGTGCCGTCTCTCAAGGGAGAAATAAAGGAACACACTCACTTAAAAATGTAAGAACGGGTCGCAGTGCACCAGCCAGTGGCATGGTGGCCAAGACGCCGGATCCCACACGGCTGACTCGCAGCTTGAAAACTCTATGTGCGTGTGTGCGTGCCCCAAATCCCAAGAGGACGGGGCTGGCAGGTGGCAGCGTGGCTACGGTGCTGGGCTCCCGTAGCCGACTGTAGCTTGACACTTGGCCTGCAGTTCACACCAGGTGCGTGCCCAAGATCCCAGGAGGAGAATGGAGGAGAGGGGGTTGCAGCGTGGCCACCCCTACGGGGGACGGTGATTTCTCACTTTCCTTCTGTCTCTGTCTCTCCCATGAGCACACGTGCCCTATGGCAAAGGCTTAAAGAAGAAACCCCATGGCGTGGCTAGAGAAGGGATCTCAACATGGCCATCCCCTTGGGGGGTGATTTCTCATTTTCTCCTTCACCCCTCAGTCTCTCTCCAACAGACAAACGCGACCTATGGCAAAAACCTTAAAAAAAAAAAGAAAAAAAAAAAAGGCTACATGTTGGGACCAGCAGTTAGAGTAATGGCTATGTCACTGGAATTCCATGTAGTTGACTGCGGTTCCAGTCCCAGACCCAGTGGCTTAAACTCACGCTGGGCGCATGTGCGTGCGTGCCCAAGGTCCCAAGAGGAGAACGGAGGAGAAGGGATTGCGGCGTGGCCATCCCCCCTGGAGGGTGATTTCTCACATTCTGTCTCTCTGTCTTTCTGGTGAGCACAAGCACCCTATAGCAAAATAAAATAAAAACAAAAAAAAAACAAAAAGGCTGCATGCAAAACTGTAGGCTTTAGTGGAACTAACTATGATGCAATCCACAACCCCCTCGCTCAGGTGCTGAAAACTGAACAAAGAGCAACACGACCGCGAGGGAAGCAGGGCGGCGGCGCCACGGGACCGGGGCAGCGGCTGGCTGCCCACTGCCCGCGAAGGCGCAGAGGCGAGTTCCCGATGTGGGCACAGCTTACTCTCTGCAGCTTCAGCTTGCTCTTCTCTGTGGAGCCCTTGGCGGTCCTCTTAGTGACCTGGAATGGAAGGTGTTGACTGTAAGCGAGGAAGCCCGCACTCCCTCTCACACGCCGGCTGTGCTGCAGGCTCCCGGGAAGGACGGGACGAGTGCCCTGTGCCACCAACAGCTTCCCTGCAAAGTGCGGAGCCAGAGGGCCGCTCCTGGTGACTCGTTCTCTGAGCAGCAGGCTCAGCACGTGAGGGCGGCGGGTTCACATGGACACGCACACCTGCGAGAGTCCGGGCTGGGACGTGTGAGAGTGGGCACGGGCTCACGCGGACACGCACACCTGCGGGAGTCTGGGCTGGGACGCGTGAGAGTGGGCACGGGTTCACACGGACACGCACACCTGCGAGAGTCCGGGCTGGGACGTGTGAGGGCGGGCACGGGTTCACGCGGACACGCACACCTGCGAGAGTCTGGGCTGGGACATGTGAGAGCGGCGGGTTCACGCGGACACGCACACCTGCGAGAGTCTGGGCTGGGACATGTGAGAGCGGCGGGTTCACGCGGACACGCACACCTGCGGGAGTCCGGGCTGGGACGTGTGAGGGTGGGCACGGGTTTACGTGGACACGGGCTCACGCGGACACGCACACCTGCGAGAGTCCGGCTTGAGATAAACAGAGAGCCCAGGGAGGCAGGTTTAAAGAAAATGAGTACGGCAGCTGGGTCCCACAGTCGACTACAGTCCAAGTCCTGGACCCAGAAGCTTGAAAAACATACCAGGTGTGTGCACGCGTGCCCAAAATCCTGGGAGGAAAATGGAGGATCAAGGCCATCTCCCCTGGGGGTGCTCTCACCCCCACTTCAGCGTGCACACGGCCTACAGCAAACACGAAAGCAGGGCTGTTCCCGCAGGGCGGTGCTGACAGGAGCTGCATCCGCATAGCTGATCGCCCGATGCAACCCCAGACCCAGAGGCTTGAGAAACGCGGGGCGTATGTGCGTGCAGGCCCAAAACCCCCAAAGGAGAGAAGGAGAGGAGAATGTGGCAAGACCACCTCCACGGAGGACGCTGTCACTCCCCACCCCGCCCCCGGTGAGGGCACACATGCCCTTTAGCAAAACAGACAAACCTGAAACCAGAAAGAAGGGGGGGCAGGTGGCGTGGCAGTTAGGGACGCTGGACTCACACGGCCGACTGCAGTTTGAGTCCCAGATCTGGTGGCTGGCTTTCTCACTTTCTCTCTCTCTCTCCCTGGTCAAATTAAAATAAATGCTATATATAAATAAATAAGCAAGCCGCTAGGTCCAGTACTTGAACCACAGTTGGCCATGTGGGAATCCGGCCCCCTTAGCCACCACGCCACCTGCTGGCCCACAAGATACATCTTTAAACTCAAGACAAAGTGAGGCATGCATGAAAGGGGGTGCCCTCCACGGGGCTAGGTCAGGTTGTGATCTGCTCCCTCTGTCCCCCACAACCTGGCACAGGCGTGCCCGGTGCGTCTGCAGGCTGACGGGGTCGGGGACTGGAAGTGTGGTCGGCATGTGGCTTCCAGCTCCGCACCCCGACAACCTACGGCTGCGCCACAGACTGGTCCTGGTGGAACCCGTATCTTCCTGAAATCGCCCGCAGTGTTTGCGGAGCTCGCTCTCCAAATCAGATGCTATATGCCACGTGTGACCCACCCAGCGCTCAGCCCCACGCAACCTCAGTGGCCAACACACGACCCAGGGTCCCTGAAGTCACACACAAACACCAAGCGCCATGGCGCCCCGAGGCAGGGCTCGCCAGGGCTGGCACTGGGACGCCCTAGCCCGCTTACCCCGGTGTCAGACAGAAGAGTATCTAACGTCCGACCCAGAATCCCGCGGGAGAACGGAGAAGGCATCGCAGCTGGCCCCCGCCCCAGGGCTTGAGCTCTCGCTCTCTGGTACACAGTGAAACTAAAACTAAAGGACAGAAAGAGCCTCAGGTCAGAGAGCAGCCCGGAGGCGGCAGCACCCAAACACCTACAGCGGGGAGGGAAGGCAGAGCACCCTGCCAGCCAGGGCGGAGAGCGAGCTGGCGACGCAGGCCTGCTCCTCGGGCCGGCAGGGGCTCAGCCCCCGCTCAACCACAGCCCAAGGCGGCTAGAGGAGGAAGCTGATGTAGCCCTAACAAGCAGAGATCCTCCCCCAGACAGAAACACACTTACCAAGCCTCAGTAAGGACAGGAGAGAACACTATGTATCCCATCAGCCTGCAGAAGGACACAAACCGATACTTTGTGTCTGCAGGGGCTCAGACTGCACACTGAGTGATGGCCCTGGCAGCTGGGGGCAGTGAGAGGTTACAGAGGGCTCTAACATTTGTTTCATTGTAATCGTGAACAATTTAATACTTGTGTCACTTGTTTTTAAACTTTCTCTCATTAGTTTATTTCATTAGCAAGACACAGACACCCCCACCAGGGCCTATGCGCTGTGAGCACCCAGCGTGCACGGGCAGGTCTTAGGACATGGACTTGAGCCCTTCCCACGGGGGTCCAGCTGCACCACCCCTGGGCCTCCTCAGGTGTCATCAGACAGGGGAGCGTTCTGGCAATCTGGCCTGCCTGGCAGAGGTGAGCTGACGACACTGTCACTTATGGAAAACGACTGCTTAGCACCCAGAAACGGGCCAAGCCACACACAGCACACGCTCCGTCTAGCGCGGTTCTTTCCCGAGTGGGAAAAGCTCTAATGCTAAAAAGAAACTCTCGACTGTTCAAAAGACCCTGGGCTCACCCTACCCGGTGGTCCCCAAATCACCGCTGTCCAGAAGCAGACCTGCCAGATCCCTGGAGTAAAATGAAATGAAGCTCCCTGGGAGAGCACAGTAGGGCCTGCGTTTTATCACGCTTCCCTTTCCTTGTGTTTCTAACAAGAAAAAAGCAAGCAAGCGCACAGAACGGGCCCAGGGAGGGCCTGGTGGTTCCAGCAGGGGTCTACAACACAGCCTCGGTGCAAGCCGCACACGGGCACAGCGACACGGAACGGGCCCAGGGAGGGCCTGGCAGTTCCAGCGAGGGTCTACAACACAGCCTCGGTGCGAGCCGCACACGGGCCCAGCGACACGGAACGGGCCCAGGGAGGGCCTGGCGGTTCCAGCGGGGGTCTACAACACAGCCTCGGTGCGAGCTGCACACGGGCACATGGGCACAGCCCACAGAACGACCTGCAAGCCTCTGACCGGTTCCCACCAGGAAGTATGGAGGGAAAGCAGGAGGAGGGGAGGGTAGCCGGGTTAGGGAAGATCGGCCCCGGGGCAGGGAGGTGCTGGGGACAGGCACCAACCAGCACACCAGACAAACCAAGACAGGCGGGCATGCTTGGCTCCCTCGTCAGAAAATCCAAACCCTAAACTCTTTTTTACCTGCCAGAGGGCACAAGAGCTTGCTGAGAGAGGGGCGACAGAGGGAGAAAGCCCTCTCCATGCCCATCCGTTTCTCCACCCTGCTCACATCTGGGGCACACATGCACACACGTGTGGGGCGTTTCCCAAGCTGCCAGGTCCAGGACTCGAACCGGGTGCTCAGCCATGTGAGACCTGGCTGCCTTACTCGGCTAGGACCGACCCTAATTTCACGTCTCTGCCCAGGTCCCACCCCCAAAATAGCACATGATGTACAGGCAAGTGAATATTGTGAAACCTGAAACCCCTCTGGGTCGGGGACGGTCACCTGAAAGTTTAGAGATGACCTGGGAGGTGTGTGTGTGGCTGGAGCTGTGTCTCTCGGCCCGGCTCAGGCTCAGGAGCGCCAGTCCCGCAGAGAACTCCAGAAAATCGCTACACTGTCCTATGGTCAGCCTCACATGACACACGGGGCTCGACTCTCGCACTCTCTCTCTCACTCTCTCTCTTTAAGAATTATTCCATTTTATTTACTCATTCATTTATTTTAGTTTGACCAGAGAAAGACAGAGAGAAACAGGGAAAGGGAGGAAGTAAGCCACCAGGTCCGGGACTCAGTCATGGTTAGCCACGTGGGCGTGTCCGGTGCCGTAACCACCACGCCCCCTGCCAGCCCCTCGGCTTCCACTCTGAGCCACACTAGCCTGTGGGCAGCATGGCCGCTTCCTGCCACGGCCCAGCCTTCACTCCCGGCGGCGTGGAGTGCGTGGGCCCCTGCGGCAGTGCCGCCTCCTCGGTCTTCTGCAACTCCAGGCCGACAGTCGGAGGCGGCCTAGCACGCAGACAGGACTCCCTCCGTTAGGCTCGCTTGTTGGAGAAACATCTCGGCAATAGACGAAGGTCAGACTGCTCTGCCTGGCCCCGCAGCCTGGTGGTAAAGGGAGCCGGTTCTCACACAGCTGACAGTAGTTCGAATCCCAGGCCTGGTTGCTTAAAACATGCTGGGTGCGAATGTGCCCAAACCCGACAGGACTGAGAAATGGAGACCAGGGCCCAGCAGGTGGCATGGTGGTTAAGGTGCTGGAATTCCCACATGGCTGTCCACGGTTCAAGTCCCGAACTTGGTGGCTTGCTTTCTCCCTCTCTCTGTCTCTCTTCCTCTGGCAAAACTAATGTGAACAAATAATAAATTAAAAAAAAAAAAAAAACCTATTTAAAAAAAAAAAGAAGAAATGGAGACGGGATTGTGGGGTGCTCCTGCCCCAAGGGGATGCTTCCTTCTTTCTCCAACTCCCTCTCTGTCTCTGGTTAGCACATGCTGGCAATTAAAAAGAAATGTAGGGGCCAGCAGGTGGTGTGGTAGTTAAGGCACTGGATTCCTGCATGGCCAAAGACGGTTCGAGTCCTGGGCCTGGCAGCTTGTTTTCTCACTTTCCCTTTCTCTCTCTCTCTCTGGTCAATTTACAAATAATAATAATAATAATAAATTAAATTAAAAATTACTTTTTTGGAGAGATTTTCACTGTAGGGTACGCACACGCGCCCGGCGTGAGTTTTAAGCCACCGGGTCCGGGACACGAACCGCGGTCGACTACGTGGGAGTCCAGCGACATAGCCATTACGCTAACTGCTGGTTCCCAAAATTACTTTTTCTTTTTGAGAGAGTTTTTTTATTTAGGAGAGATTTTGCTATAGGGCGTGTGCACTTGCCTGAAAGACAGAGCACGAGAAATCATCCCCCAGCAGGGGTGGGTGGCCATGCCGCAATCCCTTCTCCTCTCGGGATCTTGGGCACGCATGCACATGTGCCTGGTGTAAGCCACTGAGTCCGGGACTCAAACCATGGTCAACTACGTGGGAGTCCAGTGGTGTAACCATTATGCCATCTGCTGGTCCCCCTGCAAGAATAATTCTTTTCAAAACAAAGTGAGATTGTTTCAGGATAATGCCGGACCACGGGCCCTCACAGCTTGTGGAGGTAGCGAGGGGCTGGAGCGGAGCAGAGCGGAGACGCGCTCATGGCCACCGTGCCTGCTCGCGGGCTGCGGGACGTCACATGACCCAGTCGTTCTACAAAGCAGCAGCGGTCGCCCGAGCAAGGCCCAGCGTCGGGGTATCTAGAACGAGGTGGCCGGTGGCTGACAGGGTCCAACCCCCGTGGGGAGCTGCAGGGACGGCTCAGGTAGGAGCTGAAACGCACGGGCCGCCGGCCTGTCTAGGGACTTGGAAGACCAGCCCCGTTCGTGACTGGTGTTCAGCAAACACAAAAGGAGGCCATTTTCCCTTCTGCCTGCTGTCTTTAGGAGACTGAAGGAAAGGACGAGAAACGGAGTTTCTTAGGCAAAGAAATACGCCCAGGGCTGGCAGGGGCGCGGTGGTTAAGTGCTCTGGACTCCCACATGGCCGACCATGGTTCGAGTCCCAGAACTGGCAGCTTGCTTTCTCACTTTCCCTCTCTCCCTCTCTCTCTCTCTGTCCCTCTCTGGTCAAATTAAAATTAATAAACAAATTAAGTTAAATAAAATAATGATTAAAAAAATAAAAACACCCGGAGAGATCAGAGTTCAGAAAGCAATCCCGGGGTAGTGTGAGGTCAAGCAGCAGGGAGAGCTCGGGCAGTCCATCCCGAGGTCTGATCTCACGAGAATAAACAGAAATGCCACAGAGCTGGGCACAGAGACACACCACGAAACCTGCTTCGGGGCTGATCTCGCCAGCTGACCCATTCGGACCCCAAGGTGGGCGACGACGGAGAAGGTTGGCACTGTGCCGACCCCCGTGGGGACGGAGGGGGCCGACCCTGCCCCCCAGGCCGGGCTGTCCCAGCAGCCTGCTTGGTCTTCACTCCCCAGAAGGGGTGAGCTGGCCCTCAACCTCAGGGAAGGCGTGCAGGATGGCCGGGCACTGTTCCCATGTGACACTGGACACGCCACGGAGGGCCCGGGTCCTCGGTGTGTCACGACGCACACGGAACTGCGTGCGGCACTGTTTAAGGAGCTTATAGGATGCACGTGCTCGCCAGGCGCAGCCGGAGGAGGAGAGAGTGAGAAAGCCCCCGGGGATGGCCACACTAATCTCTCCACGCAGCTCTCGAGATCTCAGGCATGCACGCTCGTGAGCCTCGTGAGATTTCCAAGCCACTGGCAGAGCCAGCCAGGAGGGATTCAGTGTCTTAACCTCCACGCGACCTGCTGGCCCCTGCCCGTGGATGTTTTTCTTATTTTAAGGATTATTTAATGTTTTATGTATTCATTTATTTAATTTGACCAGCGACAGACACAGAGAGAGAAGTGAGAAAGCAAGCCGCCATATCCGGGACTCGAACCGTGGTTGGGCACGTGGAAGTCCAGAGCCCTATCTGCCTCCCACCCACCTGGCGCCCCCAGACGGCCTGGGACTCCACGGGAGGGACTCACCTGGTGGAGCGGCGTGCAGGCAAGGCCGGGGCTGGCACTGTTGTGCTGCTTCTCCGCGGTAGACGGCCCTTCGGGCGAGCTGGTGGGAGAGGGGGAGCTCAGGGACGACGGGCTGAGGACGGAGTCTTCTTCAGGGCAAGATTCCAGCACCTCACTCTCTGAGGTCGTGCTTCTGTCTAGGGGTGTCGTGGGAGGGGACTTGGCTGGGGGGGGTCTCACGGCCAAGATATCCTGCAAGACCACGACGGGCACCTTCCCTTTGAACAAGAGGCCCCCGGCCTCACGCCAAGCCCCTCGTTCCTTTCCGGAGAGCGCTCTCAGGACACCTGTGGGCTGGGGGCAGCCTTGATGTGAGCGTCCCTGAGCGGCACCATGCCTCTCCGTGTCTCCAGAGCCAGCATCCCCCTCCTCTGTCTTACAAGGAAGGCCTAAAAGAGTCTCTGAAGGACACGGCCACTCGTCGCTTCCAGTGGCGTCCGAGAAGGCCTGCAGACCAGCGGGTTCCGCAACGCCGTTCACAGCCTCCCTGGGGGGACAGGCTTCCGAATCCAGCTGGCCGTGCTCCTCCGTGCTGCCCAGTTGGTCACTGGAGTCCTCCGTCAAGTCGATTACGACGGCGTCCTGTCCAACCTCGGCCTGAATTCCACTTCCTGTAAAGCTATCTAAGGGACCCTTCCCGTTGACGAGTTTGGATCCGAGGTCTGCACGTGAATCCGTATGACAGTCGTTCTCCAAGTTGTCCAAAGAGGTTTCTAAGTCACAGGCTGGGCCCTGCATGGACGCGCCCACCAAGCTTCTCCTGTCCTCTGACCCGTCAGTCTTCTCCTTTGGGACAAGATTCAGGCGCTTGAACGGCAGGCGGGCTGGACCGGAGAGAGGAGGAGGCCGCTTTGTTAGGCAAATGGAGGATGGCGGGGACCAGCAGATGGCGTAATGGTTCCGTCACTAGAATCCCACACTGGCCAACTGCAGTTTGAGTCCCAGACCCAGCAGCTCGAAACTCACGCTGGCCATGTGTGCGTGTGTGCCCAAAATCCCGACAGAAGGGGCTGCAGTGTGGCCATCCCCGGGGGTGATTTCTCACTTTCTGTCTCTCTGGCATGTGCCCTATACTTTATTTTTAAAAGAATTCTTTAGTCAAATGTATTTATTACTATTAATAATTTATTATGGAGCACGTGCACTCACCAGAGGGAGACAGAAAGGAAGGAAAAGTGAGAAAGCACGAGGTCTGGGACTCAACCCGTCGGCCACGTGGGAGTCCCGTGCCTTAACCACTATGCCACCTGCTGGCCCTCGAACGACACTTTAATATGTCACATACCTGACAATGACAACGATCAGCCTGTGGTGCTTCTAGGGGAAACAGCTCAAGTTTAAAACGGGGCGATACGGGGCCGGCAGGTGGCGGCCGTGGAGGTGCCGGTGCCGGACTCCCGTGGGCACCTTACCCACGCTCTGAGCCGCAGACCTGTAGGTCTCGCTTTCTCGCTTTCCCCTCTCTTCTCTCTCTTTGGTAAACACACGTGCCCCATAGCAAACTTTAAAACACAATAATAATCAAAAACAATTGTTTACAAAAAGATCCAGTTAAAATTCCAAATTGAGTGAGAGTGGGTGGAAACTGCGCCTTGAGGTAACTGTTCTCTGAAGAGCGCGACACATGGGCGGGCTGTGGAAAGATTTCTGTCCCGGCCCAGGTGGAGGCCCTGCTGCCTTTCCTCAGCCCTCGCAGTGCCTGCCAGGCTCCAGGCCGGGTCCAAGGGATACAAAGTAACCAGGGGAGCTGAGCCCGAAGGCCTGGATGCCAAGCCCCTCTCACTGGCTGCTTCGCCCACGAACATCCCTGCTCGAGATCCAGTTTATAAAATAAGGATGTCCTGAGGGGCTAAGGCGCTTTGTCCTTAGTGTCATCTCCAAGACACAAGATCTGCTTTCAACCGTCACAGCAGAAAGCAAACGGCAAGGCAAAGCAGACTGATGCTCGCGTGTTAGAGACCGGAAATCGCAGACCAGTGCGCTCACCGGGAGGGGAAACTGCGGAGTCACCCACACGGGGATGGCCACGCCATCTCTCCTCCGTTCTCCGGGGATTCCGACACGCACACACGGGTGCCCAGCATGTTTTCAAGCCACTGAGTCAGGGACTTGAACCACGCAGCCGGCCGCGTGGGACTCGGCACCTTAACCTCCGTGCCGCCTGCTGGCCCAGTTCTGTGTTTAAAGTCAGGGTGTCGCATGTCAGGGTCCTCCCTCAGCCTCCCAGCTGGTTCGAAAGGCCCATGCTAGCAGGCCCAGCTCTGGGCCCAGTCTGGGGCTGGCGATTCGCCTGCCTCTGCGTGCCGACCCGAGCTATTGGGAGTCCACACCCTGCCTTCAGGTCGAATGGGGAATGGAACCTAGGCCCCCGTGCGGCCCCAGCATGTGGAGCACAGCCTTGCAGAAACACTCCCAGCACAGCTGGGCCAGAGACCACAGTTCTCTCTCTTTTTTGCTATAGGGCGTGTGTGCTTGCTGGAGAGACAGAGAGAGATGGAGAGAAAGTGAGATATCACCCCCTGGGGAATGGTCACACCGCAATCCCGTTTCCTCTTGGAATTCTGAGCACGCATGCATGAGCTCAAGCCACCAGGAGTGGTACTCCAACCCGGCCGGCCACGTGGGAGTCCAGCACTTTAAACACGCCTCCTGCTGTTTGGAGCTCTCTGGGTACAGCATGCATGGGGCTGAAAGGTTCGGAAATACACTCCCTGCTCTGCACGCAGGTGTGGGGGCATTTGTCTTCCGGGCATCGGGGGCGCTCCACGGGGCAGCTCTGCCCCAGGGAGGCCGGCAGTGTCTGGGGACAGTGCTGGTCGTCTCCCCTGTCTCTCTGGCATGTGCCCTATACTTTATTTTTAAAAGAATTCTTTAGTCAAATGTATTTATTACTATTAATAATTTATTATGGAGCACGTGCACTCACCAGAGGGAGACAGAAAGGAAGGAAAAGTGAGAAAGCACGAGGTCTGGGACTCAACCCGTCGGCCACGTGGGAGTCCCGTGCCTTAACCACTATGCCACCTGCTGGCCCTCGAACGACACTTTAATATGTCACATACCTGACAATGACAACGATCAGCCTGTGGTGCTTCTAGGGGAAACAGCTCAAGTTTAAAACGGGGCGATACGGGGCCGGCAGGTGGCGGCCGTGGAGGTGCCGGTGCCGGACTCCCGTGGGCACCTTACCCACGCTCTGAGCCGCAGACCTGTAGGTCTCGCTTTCTCGCTTTCCCCTCTCTTCTCTCTCTTTGGTAAACACACGTGCCCCATAGCAAACTTTAAAACACAATAATAATCAAAAACAATTGTTTACAAAAAGATCCAGTTAAAATTCCAAATTGAGTGAGAGTGGGTGGAAACTGCGCCTTGAGGTAACTGTTCTCTGAAGAGCGCGACACATGGGCGGGCTGTGGAAAGATTTCTGTCCCGGCCCAGGTGGAGGCCCTGCTGCCTTTCCTCAGCCCTCGCAGTGCCTGCCAGGCTCCAGGCCGGGTCCAAGGGATACAAAGTAACCAGGGGAGCTGAGCCCGAAGGCCTGGATGCCAAGCCCCTCTCACTGGCTGCTTCGCCCACGAACATCCCTGCTCGAGATCCAGTTTATAAAATAAGGATGTCCTGAGGGGCTAAGGCGCTTTGTCCTTAGTGTCATCTCCAAGACACAAGATCTGCTTTCAACCGTCACAGCAGAAAGCAAACGGCAAGGCAAAGCAGACTGATGCTCGCGTGTTAGAGACCGGAAATCGCAGACCAGTGCGCTCACCGGGAGGGGAAACTGCGGAGTCACCCACACGGGGATGGCCACGCCATCTCTCCTCCGTTCTCCGGGGATTCCGACACGCACACACGGGTGCCCAGCATGTTTTCAAGCCACTGAGTCAGGGACTTGAACCACGCAGCCGGCCGCGTGGGACTCGGCACCTTAACCTCCGTGCCGCCTGCTGGCCCAGTTCTGTGTTTAAAGTCAGGGTGTCGCATGTCAGGGTCCTCCCTCAGCCTCCCAGCTGGTTCGAAAGGCCCATGCTAGCAGGCCCAGCTCTGGGCCCAGTCTGGGGCTGGCGATTCGCCTGCCTCTGCGTGCCGACCCGAGCTATTGGGAGTCCACACCCTGCCTTCAGGTCGAATGGGGAATGGAACCTAGGCCCCCGTGCGGCCCCAGCATGTGGAGCACAGCCTTGCAGAAACACTCCCAGCACAGCTGGGCCAGAGACCACAGTTCTCTCTCTTTTTTGCTATAGGGCGTGTGTGCTTGCTGGAGAGACAGAGAGAGATGGAGAGAAAGTGAGATATCACCCCCTGGGGAATGGTCACACCGCAATCCCGTTTCCTCTTGGAATTCTGAGCACGCATGCATGAGCTCAAGCCACCAGGAGTGGTACTCCAACCCGGCCGGCCACGTGGGAGTCCAGCACTTTAAACACGCCTCCTGCTGTTTGGAGCTCTCTGGGTACAGCATGCATGGGGCTGAAAGGTTCGGAAATACACTCCCTGCTCTGCACGCAGGTGTGGGGGCATTTGTCTTCCGGGCATCGGGGGCGCTCCACGGGGCAGCTCTGCCCCAGGGAGGCCGGCAGTGTCTGGGGACAGTGCTGGTCGTCTCCCCCCGGCGCGGCCACACTCCAACCACAGGCAGGACAGCCCCAGGAGAAAAGTGACAGCACCTCAGGGCTGGGGCGGGTGGCCTCAGGAGACCGGGTCTCCAGCTTCCCGGGACAGGCCCCGTCGTCTTCCTCCCTCCAGCCCCTGCAGGCCCCCCAGGCTTACCTTGGATTAACTTCTTCACCGGAAAGGCTGGTCGGTCTTTGCAGCTCATGGCTGTGAAGGGAAGTGGCAGAGGGCACATCAGAACACGGCAGGAATCACGGCAAATACACACGGTGAGCCTCCGGTGGGGTCCAGCTGGTCCCCGCCCCTGGGGGCCGTGTGGCACTGCCTAGAGACAGTTTTGGTTGTCACAAGGAGGCCAAGGCTTGAGAGGGTGCTACTCTCGCCTACCGGGAAGAGGTCCGGGATGCGGAACCCCACGGCAAAGATGGATCTGGTGGGAGACGTTGACTGGGTGAGAGATGGCGCCCAGGCACCGTCGCCTTGTTCGTCTCCTTCCCGGCTCTTACACTGAGCCTGTCCTCTTTCTGTGTTCCCCTAACAGAATGCCAGCTCTGTGCCGGCAGAGGTTCGTCCCAGGCTGGGCCTGCAGTCCTAGCTCGGGATCCAACCATCTGTCCGACTGTGGCCAATGGCTACAGTAGCAGGACAGAGCGAGCAGGATGAAGAAAACCCTGCACAGGTTGAGCTGGCCTAATCAGAAAATCTGAAACCCGGGGGCGTGCTGGGTAAGGGCGCCGGGCTCCCACTTGGCCGACCGCGGTCTGGACCCAGCAACTTGCTTCCTCACTTTCCCTCTCTTTCTCTCACTCTGTTCCTCTCTAGTCAAATTAAAATAAATAAAAACAGTTAAAATAAAATAATTCCCCCAAAAAAGAATGACATGATTAATAACAAATATTTTCTAAAAAATCTGAAACCCCAAATGCTTCAAAATCTAACTTTTCGAGCACCAAGTGGATGCCGCAAGTGGGAAATCCCACACCTGACCTCATGGGAAAGGTCACAGTCCAGGCGCTACGATATATAGATAGTGGATCGGATTCGGTTTGCGCTGTGAGCCCAAGGTGCTTATGAAACATAAATGCATCTCACGCCTCGACTTGGGTCCATTCCCACGGTACCTCATTATGCGTACGCAAGTATTCCAAGATCCAAAATCTGAAACAGGCTGGCCCCAAGCATTTCAGAGAAAGGATAGTCAACCTGTATCACCTACTTCAGCATCAACGTAACCCCAAAACATCCTCCTTCAACACAACCCCCCACACCACCACCAAAGAGTTTCTGAAGGTGATAAGAAACTTAAAGGTCTCAGCTTGCCAGGCAGGAGCTGAAGTTCTGTCCAGAAATAAAAGAGAATAGTTCCCTGCACCAAAAGCGCCTCAGAGCGTCTGAGGACATCGGCGCTGCTGCACGAGTGGTCATAAAAGCAGCCGAGCCTCTGGGTAAGGATGCCTAAGTACACTGCTGGGAGAGCTGCCTTGGAAAAAGCTAGTTTATTTATTTTGGATAGTTTACACAGACTTTGTAAACTACACGAAAGTGAAAAAGATCAGGGCTGGCTGGCTTGCTTCCTTCCTTCCTTCCTTCCTTCTTTCTTTCTTTCAAGTGCCGAGGTTTCACTGTGTTGCCCAGGTTGGCCTTGAACTCCCCACCCTCTGTCTCAGCATCCAGAGTAGCTGGGATTACAGGTACATACCACCTCGCCTGTAAAAAACTAAGCTATCCGCAGGCGAATTTGCCCATCCAGCCCCTCCCCAACTCCCCACAAGCCCGCAGAACAAGGTAGCAAGATTCACAATTCCCTCTACCCATTTGGAAGGAATGAACCCAGTATTCTTCTCATAGATTCTGTTTCCCTCTCAACTGAAGGACACACTACCTCTAGCCACTCAAGTTTATTTTCAAGACAACCACAAGGATTTTTTTTTTTTTTTTTGCATGGCTCTGAGTCACCAGCTTTGATGCAGGTGGAACAGAGGGACCTGAGCCCTGAAGCAACCTCAGGTCAACATAAAAAAGGGACCCCATGCAGGGATCTAGCCCACTCAAAGCGTCGCTGTACAACTGACACACACCTGCATAAATACCAAGGCCTCTTTACTCTGACAGTACATCCTTCCTGGTTTGTTTGTTTGTTTGTTTTTGAGAGGGAACGTCCTCTCCTTTCATGACAATATGGACATAGCAGGTGGTTTCTTTTAAAAACAAAAACCAAAAATGGAGCCAAGCACTGGTGCAGCAATAAAATGTGATGTTCTGCAAGCCTGACCCACATGGAAGGTTCTGGGTACACATCCAAAGGCCTCCCGGAACAGCCAGGGAAGCCCCTGCCGATGATGCAGGGCTGGCTGAGGCTGGGGCTGGGGCTGGGGGCTGAATCCAGACTCCCCAATACCTTGTCTTGTCTCTCTCATTCAAAGAAGAAACAGGTGAACTGAACAGTAACAGTAACAATAGCCCCCAAGACAGTGCGTTCCAGCTTTATTTATATCAACTTGATGTCTGTGAAGTCCCAACGGCTAGAAGGCCCCCGACTGACGGCTCTCCACCAGGGGTGGGGACGGCGATGGATTCTGTCCCCTTAAGCAACACTTGGCAAAGACATTTTCGACTGTCACAACTTGGCGGGGAAACCTTGCGACTGGCACCCCGTGAGTGGAGGCCCAGGATGCTGCTCCAAGCCCAAGGCCCAACACAGCCGAAGGCCAATAGTGCAGGACCCAGGCTAGGCCAGTGGATAGTCCTCCAACCCTTACTTCATTCAACCAATCCGAGCTGAGCAGCTGCCACTCTGCCGCAAGCACTGTGCAAAGCCAGGGGTTCGGGGAGTCAAAGGGATGGAGACGGCCCGTCTGGTCTTCCTGCTTGGTCGCCCCTTGCGTGAGGCCAGCTGCGTGCTAGAAAGACCCCTTCCAACACCCGCGAGGAGAAAGACACCTTGCAGATAAGGCAGGAACGAGAACTCGCAATTCCAGCTCCCTGACAATCGCCACCGTCCGGGCCTCTACTTGGGCTTGCCTGGGCCTGCAAGGGCAGCTGTTCTAGTCTGGGAGCGGGTGTGACCGCGGGCCTCCCTTTCCCACCCGCTGCTGGGTCCAACTTGCTCAGCGGATACAAATGCACTCGGTAACCTGCGAAGTCGACCCTTTCGCCTCCCTGGGCTTCCGTTTCCTTTCTGGGCCCTAGCAGCCCGTCACCCCAGAGGACCCTGGAAGGACGAACTGATGCGAAAGCGCCGGGAAAAAATGATCGTGGCTGCAACAATAACGTCAAGGAGGGCGCCTTCCGGGTCTCAGTGTCCTTGCTCGGAACCAAAGAGCCCCAGGAACGGAACAGCCGGCCCGGAGGGGCAGGCCGGGGGCACCGAGGCCCGTCCACCGCCAACCGCCAACCGCCGCCTCGGCCCGCACAGGCCGCGCACCCCC
>NW_006209806.1:1955111-1958766 GCF_000334495.1 Tupaia belangeri chinensis | reverse complement strand
CGGCCGCGCTCGTATTTGGCGGGAACCGCGGCGACCCCCGCAGCCCGTGCGTCGATTGGGCGAGACTGCGTCACGTGACGTCCCGCCTCGGGAAGAGATGAGCGCCGGGAGCATCCTCGCGAGAGCCGTGACTTCCATTCCTCCCAGGGCTCCCCTATTGATATTCCCGTGGGAGGCGGGGCTTCCGTTCGGAACTCCATCATTGGCTGGGAGAAAGTGCCCTGCGATTGGGTGTCGAAGGTGTCGAGCTGAGAACTCGGCACTACGATTGGTTGAGCGCGTGGGATAGGTCGGTAGGAGGCGGGAGAGTCAGGCTCCTACGTCACCACGCGTTTTATAAGAGGCGCCGGTGACAACCTGCCATTGCGATTTGTTGAATAGATAAAAGGCTCTGAGTTTTGAGTTCATCCTCATTGGGTTTAGCAAGAAGATAGCAAGAGAAATTAAAATGATGTCCTTTTCTTATGACCAAGAAAGTTAAGTCTGGGCAGCGCTTTGGAAGCATTTAGCATGTTGTAAAAATATAGGAGGCGTCTTCAAAAAGCTTGCGAAAAATCCCAATTATGAAAAACCCGGATTTTGAATTTTTTTGTACAAAAATAAAGTCATTATTTTAATTCCATTATCCCATGAATCTTCTGAAGTCCCTCGCGTTCACAGTGAACGAATGAAATGAATGCTTCTGGTTTAGCCTTCAGGATTTTTGCACGTCGTTTTTCCTACACAGCTCTTCTCTGGGAGGATTTCTACCCACTGGCAGCTCTTAATTTGACACAAGAAGCTTTTTCTACTCTGTTCAACAAGGCTCAGTACCCGCAACACAGTTAATTTTCTTGCTGCAGCTACAACTGTGTCTATTTCTGTGTGTTATTTGACTAATAAATTAATATGTTTTCATCGCTAGCAAAATGAAGGCAGAAACCACTCATTCCCAGAACTTGGCAATGACAGACACATAGTAGCTTCTCAATAAATATTAGAATGACGACATCAATACAATGTGATTGAATTGGTGGGGGCCCAGCAGGTGGCGTGGTGTTAAGGGCGTTGGATTCCCCACATGGCTGACTGCGGTTAGAGTCTTGGACCTGGCGACTTGCTTTCTCACTTTCTCTTTTCTCTCTGCCTCTCTCTGGTCAAATTAAAACGTGATAATAATAAATAGAATTAAATAAATATTTTTTTAAATAATGTGATTGAATTGGGCAGATTGTGCAGGTTAACACACGAAACGGATTTTTCAGCATGAGACTATGAGTTTAGATAGAGGTTTTTGTTTTGGGACCAGCAGTTGGCGTAATGGCTATGTCACTGGACTCCCATGTAGTTGACTGCGGTTCATGTCCCAGACCTGGTGGCTTAAACTCTCACCGGGTGCAACTGCATGCATGCCCAAGATCCCAAGGGGAGAATGGAGGAGAAGGGATTGTGGCGTGGCCATCTCCCCGGAGAGTGATTTCTCACTTTCCGTCTCTCTGTCTCTCTCTGTCTTTCTGGTGAGTGCACATGCCCTATAGCAAAAACCTCTCCAAAAAAATAAAGTAGATAGAGGTTTTTGTTTTTAAATTATGTATTTATGTTATTATTATGATTTAAAATAAGTTATTTGTTAATTATCATTATTTTTCAATTTTATCAAAGAGATACGGAGAAAGTGAGAAAGCATGCCGCCAAGTCTGGGATGCAAACTGTGGTCAGCCATTAACTACCAGTGTCTTTAACCACCATGCCACCTGCCAGCTCATTATTATAATTTTTTTAGAGATTTTTTGCTCTATGGTGCAAGCACTCACTGGAGAGACAGAGAGACAGAAAGGTGGACAGTCATGCCATCCTCCGTTCTCCTCTCAGAATTCTGGACATGCACACACATACACCTGGCATGAGTGTCAAACTGCCGGGTCTGGGATTCAAACCACCGTCGACCACGTGGGAGTCCAACATCTTAACCACCATACCACCTGTTGGCCATTTTATTTTATTTTTTAATTATTTAATTTTATTTATTCACTCATTTATTTTAATTTCACCAGAGAGAGACACAGAGAGAGAGAGAGAAAGTGAGGAAGCAAGCCACCAGGTCTGGGACTCAAACCATGGTGGGCATTGTGGGAGTGTCCAGCACCTTTACCAGCACGCCACCTGCTGGTCCCCTTTTTTTTTTTTTTTTTTTTTTTTTTAATTTTCTATGAGATACGTGCGCTCACCAGACAGAGAGAAAGCAAGCCACCTGGTTCAGGATTTGAACTGCGGTAGGACATGTGGGAGCCCAGCACCCCAACCACCATGCTACCTCCTGGCCCTGATAGAGGTTTTTCTTCCCCAATTTAATATCTGAGAGCAGAAGTGGAGGTGAGGAGATTGAAATGTGGCCCAAGTTTGGAATTCTGTCGGGGTGGATTGTAGAATTGAATCTGTGGAACCCGTGGGAAAGGTGTAGTGAGATAGCAAATTTGGACACTTGAGGCAGATCGTGTCATTACCCAAGGCCTTGGTTGTCCTGTCTGAACCATGAGGACATTTCCCCCTCTCCGCTGACATTCTGACACCGCCGAGATTTAGACCAGCACATCACCACTGAAACTGTGTGCTCGGGAGGCTTGAAAAACATGCCAGGTGTGTGCGTGCCCCAAATCCCGACAGGATGGAGAAACGGAGAAGGGCCTGCCGCGTAACGCCGCCCCACCGAGGGGTGCTTTCTCCCTCTCTCTTTCTCTGTCTCTCTCTGTCCCGGGAGAGTGCATGCACACGCTGGCAAATTAAAAAAAAAAAAAAGGCCAATACAAAAATCAGTATCAATAAACATGTATCGACCAGGGAAGGGTTTTCTGAATGGGGTGACACTGCAAGAAAAATCCTCTTGAAGCATAAACAGGATTGGAGATAGGAAGACTGGGCAGGAACGTGCTGAGTTGCTGAGCGACGACGTCCCCTAGGCAACAGGGCTTATGGATTAAAGACGAGGAAGAGAGCAGGGGTCAGAAGAGCTGTTGGGCCAAATTCTACAAGTTCTGTAGGCCCTGGGAGGAAGTCTAGGGTACCCTAAGGGCAGTAGGTGGACTTGAAGCAGAGGACTGATGAGATGTCATCTGGGTCCTAGAAGCCATCTTTCGGGATGAAGTGGAGGGGGAAATCCTGAAGGTGGAAGCACCGGGATGGGACGGTCATGAATACAATGGGGATGTCAAGGATGTAGATGTGACGCTCAGGCGTCCGACCTGGGCAGCTGACTAGCTGAACGGGACGGGGTTTAGGTGACAAGCAGGTGAACACACAGCTATCTGGAGAACCGTCAGCTAGAACTCCAACTACTCCTTCGCTTTCCGGTTCTTCCGAAACGGGTCTAAGCGCTTTTCCTTTAGAGCCGCCTCCGGAACTCCAGGGGTCGCTGCAGCCTCCCCTGCCCTTCTAGGCACACCCCGCTCTACTCGCTGGTGAAGGCGGCCTCTTCCGCCGAGGGCGACGTGCGCGTGCGCGTGCGCTTCTCGTCCGGCAGGGGGCGCGCGTGCGCAGACGAGCCGGGGCGCGCGCGCGGGGGCCGGCACCGGAAGTGTGCGGTTGCCATGTAATATCCTGGCCGCGCGGGCGCGCGAGGGGCCGAGGCGGCGTCGGGGCGGGCGCGGAGATGGCCAGCGGGGGGCGGGTGGTGTTTTCT
>NW_006209806.1:1954687-1954901 GCF_000334495.1 Tupaia belangeri chinensis | reverse complement strand
GGGGGCCAGGCCCTGCCGGCCGTGCGAGCTCCAGGCGTCTGGGGCAGGCCGGACGGAACCCCCAGGAGGCGCGGAGGGGCGCCCACAAACTGGCCGGGGCCGCGGGCCCCTTTCCTCCCGCCCTCCCCTCCCAAGGTGCGGTGGGGGAGAGAAGGGGAAGAAGCGAGTCCCGCGGCTGCCGACCGGGGCTGCTGCCCGGGCGCCCGGGGGAGGG